>NW_022589725.1:30556016-30806717 GCF_004348235.1 Phoca vitulina
GATATTGGTCTGTAATTCTCCTTTTTGATGGGGTCTTTGTCTGGTTTGGAGATCAAGGTAATGGTGGCCTCATAAAACGAGTTTGGAAGTTTTCCTTCCATTTCTATTTTTTGGAACAGTTTCAGAAGAATAGGTATTAATTCTTCTTTAAATATTTGGTAGAATTCCCCTGGGAAGCATCTGGCCCTGGGCTTTTGTTTGTTGGGAGATTTTTGATGACTGCTTCAATTTCCTTAGTGGTTATGGGTCTGTTCAGGTTTTCTATTTCTTCCTGGTTCAGTTTTGGTAGTTGATACATCTCTAGGAATGCATCCATTACTTCCAGGTTATCTAATTTGCTGGCATAGAGTTGCTCATAATATGTTCTTATAATTGTATGTATTTCTTTGGTGTTGGTTGTGATCTCTCCTCTTTCATTCATGATTTTGTTGATTTGGGTCATTTCTCTTTTCTTTTTGATAAGTCTGGCCAGGGGTTTATCATTCTTGTTCACTCTTTCAAAGAACCAGCTTCTAGTTTCATTGATCTGTTCTACTGTTCTTTTAGTTTCTATTTCATTGATTTCTGCTCTGATCTTTATTATTTCTATTATCCTGCTGGGTTTAGGCTTTATTTGCTGTTCTTTCTCCAGCTCCTTTAGGTGTAGGGTTAGGTTGTGTATTTGAGACTTTCTTGTTTCTTGAGAAAGGCTTGTATTGCTATATACTTTCTCTTAGGAACACCTTTTCTGTATCCCAAAGATTTTGAACAGTTGTGTTTTCATTTTCATTGATGTCCATGAATTTTTTAAATTCTTCTTTAATTTCCTGGTTCACCCTTTCATTCTTTAGTAGGTTGCTCTTTAGCCTCCATGTATTTGAGTTCTTTCCGACTTTCCTCTTGTGATTGAGTTTTAGTTTCAAAGCATTGTGGTCTGAAAATAGGCAGGGAATGATCCCAATCTTTTGGTACCAGTTGAGACCTGATTTATGACCTAGGATGTGATCGATTCTGGAGAATGTTCCATGGGCACTAGAGAAGAATGTGTATTCTGTTGCTTTGGGATGGAATGTTCTGAATATATCTGTGAAGTCCATTTGGTCCAGTGTGTCACTTAAAGTCTTTATTTCGTTGTTGACCTTTTGCTTAGATGATCTGTCCATTTCAGTGAGGGGGGTGTTAAAGTCCCCCACTATTATTGTATTGTTGTCAATGTGTTTTTATGCTTGTGTTATTAATTGGCTTATATAATTTGCTGCTCCCATGTTTGGGGCATAGATATTTACAATTGTTAGATCTTCTTGTTGGATAGACCCTTTAAGTATGATATAGTGTCCTTCCTCATCTCTTATTACAGTCTTTGGTTTAAAATCTAATTTGTCTGATATAAGGATTGCCACACCAGCTTTCTTTTGGTGTCCATTAGCATGGTAAATGGTTTTCCACCCCCTCACTTTCAATCTGGGGGTGTCTTTGGGTCTAAAATGAGTCTCTTGCAGACAACATATCGATGGGCCTTGTTTTTTTATCCAATCTGATAGCCTGTGTCTTTTGATTGGGGCATTTAGCCCATTTACATTCAGGGTAACTATTGAAAGATAGGAATTTAGTGCCATTGTATTGCCTGTAAGGTTAATGTTATTGTATATTGTCTGTGTTCCTTTCTGGTCTATTTTACTTTTAGGCTCTCTCTTTGTTTAGAGGACTCTTTCAATATTTCTTGTAGGGCTGGTTTCATGTTTGCAAATTCCTTTAGTTTTTGTTTGTCCTGGAAGCTTTTTATCTCTCCTTCAATTTTCAATGACAGCCTAGCTGGATATAGTATTCTTGGCTGCATATTTTTCTCATTTAGTGCTCTGAATATATCCTGCTAATCCTTTCTGGCCTGCCAGGTCTCTGTGGATAGGTGCATTGCCAATCTAATGTTTCTACCTTTGTAGGTTACAGATCTTTTCTCCCGAGCTGCTTTCAGGATTTTCTCTTTGTCTCTGAGACTTGTAAGTTTTGCTATTAGATTTTGAGGTGTTGACCTATTTTTACTGATTTTGGGGGGGGGGTTCTCTGTGCCTCCTGGATTTTGATGCCGTTTTCCATCCCCAAATTAGGGAAGTTCTCTTCAATGATTTGCTCCAATATACCTTCTGCCCCCCCCCTTCTTCTTCTGGGATCCCAATTATGCTAATATTGTTTCATCTTATGGTATCACTTATCTCTCGAATTCTGCCCTCGTGATCCAGTAGTTGTTTATCTCTCTTTTTCTCAGCTTCTTTATTTTCCATCGTTTGGTCTTCTATATCACTGATTCACTCTTCTGCCTCATTTATCCTAGCTTTTAGAGCCTCCATTTTTTATTGCACCTCATTAATAGCCTTTTTGATTTCGACTTGGTTAGATTTTAGTTCTTTTATTTGTCCAGAAAGGGTTTCTCTAATATCTTCCATGCTTTTTCAAGCCCAGCTAGTATCTTTAAAATCGTCATTCTGAACTCTAATTCTGACATCGTACTAATGTCCATATTGAGTAGTTCCCTGGCGTTTGGTACTGCCTCTTGTTCTTTTTTTGGAGGTGATTTTTTCCATCTTGTTATTTTGTCCAGGGGACAGTAGATGAATGAGAGAACAAAATGCTAACAGGGTAACAATGACCCCAGAAAAATATACACTAAACAAATCAGAAAAGACCTGAAACCAGGGGAAAAGAAAGGGAAAGAAAGAAAAAAGAAAAAGAAAGAAAAAGATAAAAGATTAAAAAAAAAAAGAATATGATCAAATATGATCAGGCTGGTGCATAGATCAGTGCCACCCTCTAGATTTTGGGCGTATTTTGGTCTGTTAGAAGAAAGTGCCTCCCAAAATTTTAAGGAAAGAAAAACTTATGTATGTACACAAATAAGGGTAAATACGATGAAGGGATGGAATATGACTGTAAATATGAAAATTATAAAAGATTTTATAAAAGGAATTTATAAGATAAGAAGTTGGTTGAAAAAAGAAAGAAGAGGATTTAAAAAAAAAAGGGAGAGAATGTGATCAGGCAGGATATTAGAACAAAGCCATACACTAGAGATTTAGGGTATATTTTGGTCTGTTAGAAAAAATTTTATCCAAAAATTTAAAGAGAGAAGAACTTATATATATATATATATATATATATATATATATATATATATATACCAAAAATAAGGTGAACTACTATGAAGGGATAGAATATGACTCTAAAAACGAAAAATGAAAAAGATTTTTAAAAGGGGATTGATAAGACGTTGGTTGAAAAAGGCAAAAAGAAAAATTAAAAAAAAAAGAAAAAGAAAAAGAAAGTTAAAAAAAAATTAAGTTTGAAAGACTAAAGAATCATGGGAAAAAAGCCATGAATTCTATGTGCTGTATTCCCCTAGTGCGGGCGTTCTGCTGTTCTCATTGATCAGTAAACTTGGTCTTGGTTGGCTGTTCTTGCTGATGATCTGTGGGAGGGGCCTGTTGCCGTGGTTCTCAACGGTGTTTGCCGGAGGCAGAATTGCCCTGCCCTTGCCGGTCCAGGCTAAGCAATCTGCTCGGGGTTGCTCTTGGGAGCTTTTGTTCCCTGCAAGCTTTTCATAGAGCTTTGGAGGACGAGAGTGAAATTGCGGCCTCCCAATCTCCACGCTGGAGGAGCTGAGAATGCAGGGCCCCACTCCTCAGTGTGCCCCCAGAGGAAAAGCAGTCAGTCACTCCCGTCTCCCCGGTCTCCCACTGCACTCTGTGCTCACCCAGCCTGTGACTGAGCATTTCTGTCTCTGGCACAGGACCCCGTGTGGAGTCTCCAAACCCAGTAGATCCCTGCAGTGCGCTCCCGTGCCACTCCTCCTGGGGGAGGAAAGGTCTTCTCCCCAGATCTGCTGCTTGTTGGGTCCCTGCTGGAAGAGCAGTGGCCCGACTGTTCCGTGGATCATGGTTTATGGCAACCCCAAGCTGAGAGCCTGCTCCTCGGCTTCATCTCTGCAGTCGGCTTCCCTGCTCTGATACCTGGGAGCTGTGCTGCACTCAGGCACCCCCAGTCTTTCTTTGACCCTGAGGGTCCTGAGACCACACTGTCCCAGAGAGGGTTCCACCCCCCGTTTAGCCACTGGAGCGATGACCCTCAGCAGAGCAAAAAGTTCCAATTTTGTGTTCCACTGCTCTATCACTTGCAGGTAGCGGCTGACGGAGACCCCCTCCCCCGCCATCTATCTTCCCGAGTATTGCCTTGGATTCACTTCTCCTCACTTCTCCACACATCCTACCTTCCAGAAAGTGGTTGCTTTTCTGTTCAGAGAGTTGTTGCTATTCTTTTCTTCTATCTCCTGTTGAGTTTGTAGGTGTTCAGAATGGTTTGATCCCTATCTAGCTGAATTCCTGGGACCAGACAAAATTTAGGTCTCCTACTCCTCTGCCATCTTGCTCCTCTGGAGGTGTTTTTTTGACAATTCTAAATCAGAGTTTCTTTGACTTGATTTCAAAAGGTCCTGCCCTTACAAAGTAGCATACTGAAACATTTGCAGCTTAGAGGAGACAGGATTTACTCTGCCCAGACTATGGAAGACCTGTTTGGATAGGCACGGTGAGAAGAGACAGAGGAGTCAGAGATGTGCAAGGGTCAGTGGACCCCAGAGGAAGCAGACAGGACTCAATGGGGCCACAGGGCCAGGAATGAGTGAACTACGGGCAAAGGGCCATGGAATTGGTCCAGAGTCTTGGTTACAGACAGACACTGAGCTCAGTTAAATTAAGCAGTAGAAAACTTTATTGATTGGGTATTGAGTAGCTGATAAAATTTAGAGGAAGGCTATGGAACCATGATCAGAAAATGGAAAGAAGCTAATAGAACTGAGAAGGCTAGACCCTTAGCCACAGTCATAACAAAGGAGTAGCCAGGATGGGACGAGATGTGGGTCCTGAATGTTGGACCTGACACCACCACTTTTGCCATCTGTGTGGATGCATGCAGGAGCTGATGCCACTGCCATCTACTCTGGAACTCTGGGTGTTGGATGCCAGAGCTTTCTTTTCTGGAATTGCCACTGGCACTGGAATAACATGGAACCCTGCCCCACCCTTGCACCTAATAATGGCTTCTAAGGAATCCCTGCCTCCTTGAGCCTCTATCTCCCGACCATAGAACTGGCTTTTCTGAGGTCAGGTCCACACATCACTTACCACAGAGAGTGCTCACCTGGTCTTCTGTAATTTACCTCCTAGGAGACAAGTGCTATCATACAGTATGGATTTCCATACAGAATGTGGTGTGCAGATGCTTGTCAGAGCAAGGCACTCCACCACCCAGCACTGTCACCCTGAGGGGCCTTGTTCAAGAACGGGGAGCTGTGAGTATGCTACACATGCCTGACTCCATCCAACAGGCACCACCCGCATCAAGGCTTTCATTAACTGTCCTCAGATGTCCAGTGAGGACTTCCCCTCAACAGCGAGCTGATCCCCAAGTACCTGCTAATCAGGACTGATGACTGCTTGTGCCCAAGGCTTTGGTTGGTCTTCAGCCACCCGCATGGATCCTTCTCCACCTGTAAATCCAAGATTTGGCAGTGGGGCTCAGAAGTCCTAAAGAAATGGTGGAGATGGGGGGCACTTGGGTGGCTCAGTCATTAAGCATCTGCCTTTGTCTCAGGTCATGATCCCAGGGTCCTGGAATGGAGCCCCATATCGGGCTCCTTGCTCAGTGGGAAGCCTGCTTTTCCCTCTTCCCCTCTCCTTGCTTGTGTTCCTGCTCTCGCTATCTCTCTCTCTCTGTCAAATAAATAAATAAATAAATAATCTTAAGAAAAAAAAAGAAACAGTGGAGATGGGAAGGCAAATCTCTATTTCCTGAACTGCGGACATTTGCCTGAACAGACTAGCTAAATTCATTAAACTTTAATGATAGGGATATTGAACATACAAGGGCCTTCAATCTGTGGATAAGTCTGCTCCTTCTATGCCCCGATCCATATACCCCAGGTATCATATCATATCATTTCATTTATAAATAATACAGTATATATCTGTGACATTGGAGGGCACACAGTATGCCCAAGACCACCCTCACTTTGGACACCCACTGCAAAATTAGAGAGGGTACTGGTTTATTATAGGCAAAGGATTAAAATCAGCCAAGGGTAGAACTACATAGATCAGGGTTCAGGAGAGTTCCAAACATGGAGCTTCCAGTTGTCTTCCCCATGGAGTCATGGACAGCCTTATTTCCCTGGCATTGATGTGTGACAATATGCACAGAGTCCTGGCAACCAGGAAGTTCACTTGAGCCTTGGAGTCCAGAATCTTTACTGGGGCCCCCTGGTTAACTGCCCGTATGGTTGACCTCAGTCTTCAGCCCCTCGGGAGATTGAGTTGATACCGCATGCCTCAAAACCCCATCATAATTCATATTGTTAGACTTGTTGGTATGGCCAGCCCCAACCCTAGACAAAGACCCTCCTATTAAGCATGACATTCCAAGGGTTGAGAGATTATCTTTCAGAAGCTGAGGGCAAAAGCCAGATTTCTCTTAAGGCAAGGTTAAATTCCTGATTACACAGTATTTCTGAATAAATAAAACTTGTAAAAAAACACATAACTACTATACAATTATCGCACCTAAGAAATGTCCAATAATTCCTTAATAGCATCAAATAAGTAGTCAGTATTCAGATTTCCCTTTATTTCATGAGTTATAATTTTTAACAATTTTTTTTGGTTTGAATTAGGAACCAAATAAGGTCTACATGCTGGTTGATAGGTATTTATTTATTTATTTATTTATTTATTTATTTATTTATTTAATTTATTTTTAAAGATTTTATTTATTTGAAAGAGAGAGAGAGAGTGTGCACACACATGTGAGTTGGGGGGTAGGGAAGGCCAGAGGGAGAAGCAGATTCCCTGCTGAGTGGGTAGCCCAACTTGGGACTCGATCCCAGGACCCTGAGATCAGGACCTGAGCCAAAGGCAGCTGTGTAACCTACTGATCTACCCAGGCACCCCCTGGTTGATAGGTATTTAAAGCCTCTTACTCTATAGGTTTTCCCTTCATACTCTTTCCTTGTAATTTATTTGTGAAGAAACTAGTTGTTCACCCTGTAGGATTTGGCACATTCTGGATTTCACTGACTGTTACCCATGATGCTGGTTGACATGTTTCTCTGTCTCCTGTATTCCTTGTAAATTGGCTGTTGAGTCTAGAGTTTCAATCAGATTCAAGTTCGATTGTTTTTGGCAAGACTACTTCACGTATGGTGATGTGCTCGTTATCTGGCACCTCTGTTTTAGTGATATTGGTAGCCACTGATGGTCATTGTTTAGATCCATTAGTTCATTATGGCTTGAGAGATGCACCAGCTCCAAGGAACGCTGAGTTGGGTCAGTGATCAAATAAAGCTTGCCACTCCTTCCCACCCTCACATTTTTGCTCCTATCACTTAGGTGTGGAAGGAGACTGTGTTTCTGCCCACCAAGGTGCTCCTTACCAATCTACTGGGGACAATGATGAATTCAGTTTTATCTCTTCACTCCTTGGGGAAACTTTCTATCTTTGCTGGTCCATAAGCACCTTGACTGCTACTGAGATGGTGACTCCATCTAGTTATCCTTCAGGCAGGAGGGCAATGGCCTGCAGACCTCTATCTCTGCTCTTTCTTCCCCCAGTACTTATTCCTTTGCCTGTCTTCCTCAGAGAAATGCCCCGTGGGTCAGCCTGAGTGTGTGTAACCTCATTATATGAAGGGTTATGAAGATGCTCTCTCAGGGCAGTATAGGAGAAAAGAGTGGGCTCCACACCCCCGCCCCTGCACAAGGGCCATGCACTCCGAGGCTTCAGAGGAGGGCTATGGCTGCCCTCTCTCCCAACCTTCCTCCTGTCCCTGCAGTCACACAGCTCAGACCTTAGAGCTCTGTGTCCCATTTCCTTCCCTTGGGAAATCCCATCTCTGTGTAAGGCTCTCCTATGACTTGCAAATTCAAGTTTCATCATGTACAGATGTGGCTTCTCTTTGGCCCGAGCACTGTTCACTCTGTAAAGGAGAACGTGGGCAGGGCCAGACTGGAGGGGTGGTACCTCTGCCACCAGTTTTATAACCCCCCACAGATTTCCTGACTAGTTACTTAAGAAGAAAGCTCACTAACCAAGATGGGCACTATTTTTTGCCCAGATACAGCAAAGTCTAGTCTCTTACAAAGAATGGTGCTCCTCCCTCCTTACCAATATCCCTAGTATCACTGGGTTAAGGATCATTTGACCCTTTTCTGAGCTTGGCTTACATTGTACATGCATCCAAACAACCACAGCAGTCCTCTCTTATCCACGTGGGATCTATAGCTCCAACCTCAGTGAGCTTCTTTCCCCCTGGCAGAAAGAATGGAGGTCTGCCTACCTCCACCATCCTGCTGCTGTAGAGTTAAGCAACCTGACAGAGAGAGCTTAAGTGACTTGCCCAAGGTAACACAGCTGGTAAATGGTGAAACCAGAATTTAAACTCAGGTTTGTTTCTTTCCAAAGTCCATACTCTTTTCACTCCAACCTTTTATGCAATGACCTGTAATTAAGAAGGAGAAGGGGCTTGCAGGTCAAAATATTTGACTTAGTGGGGTTTTTAAAATATTATTTATTTATTTATTTGAAAGAGAGAGTGAGAGAGAGAGTGCGAGCATGAGTGGGGGTGGGGGTGGGTGGGCAGAGGGAGAAGCAGACTCCCTGCTTAGCAGGAAGCCCAATGTGGGACTCGATCCCAGCACCCTGGGATCATGACCTGAGCCAAAGGCAGCTGCTAAACTGACTGAGCCACCCAGACACCATGTTTTGTTTTTGTTTGTTTGTTTTAATGTCTAATTAAAAGGCAGGCTGAGGGCACAAGTGGCCTGGGTGAAATGAAACAGAGGACTGAACTTGGTGCTGCCTAGGGAGCTTCTCCAGCTGAGTGAGCAATGCAAGGAGGGGCAGTGATGCAGGGCAGAGTGACAGCTGTGAAGCTTCCAAGGCACACGCAGCAGTTAGGGCAGAGGGAGGGTGAAGGTTGTACTCAGCTGGACTCTGGTGAGATACATTTTAAAAATTTGTAGCCTGGAAAAACTGGAAAAACTGAAAACTTGAAATTTAGAATTACCGAGGGATGGCCATTTCTGTGGGATCAAGTGACAAAATGAAAAAGAGTGCAGATGGGCATCAGACTGATTTAGTTGTGTTGACAGGATGCAAATCCTGAGAACCACTGGACACTCTGGGCTTTAGGAACATGTACTTAAACATTGAAACATACTCAGCTGCAGGCGTCTTGGTTACCAGTCTCCCAACTTGGGGACTAGCCATCATACTGGGGACCTGACTAGCTTGACTGCCACCAGGCTTTATGGCCATGTCCTGAGGGGAGCAAAGCACCCAAGGGTGGATAGAGCCTCTGCCTCTGGGCAGGTGTGAGCAGGTGGAGACAACCAGCTGTTGGGAGACCACCTGAATTATCTGCACACTTACATCTCTCCTATAGCACTGCATGGTTGAAGAATCAGTCAATGTGTTTGTGTTTGTGCTGAGAAATGCTATATTTATCAAAATAAAAATATTGAGGGGAATAAATCATTCTTTCCATGGTAAAATAATCAGGGTCTTTGGTCCAAACTTCATTGCCATCAATATGCTTCTGGGAGAGGGGCTCCTGGGTGGCTCAGTCGGCTAAGTGTCTGACTCTTGATTTTGGCTCAGGTCATGATCTCAGGGTTGTGAGATCGAGCCCCATATTGAGCCCAGCACAGAGCCCCCCCCCCCCCACCATTGGGCTCCACACTGGGTGTGGAGCCTGCTTAATATTCTCTCTCTCTCTCCTTCTGCCCCTCTCCCCACTTAAAAATATGCTTCTGGGAGAATAATGTTTTGAAAGTAAAAAAACAGTAAGATTTTTTATTTCTATCCCTTGTATATTACCCAGTAGCCATTTTGCAAAAACAGCCAGGTGAAAGGGGAAGGAGAGATGCCCTTCCAGGAGGCAGGCTTTGATGTAAGGATGTCTTGGCTGACAGGAAGTAGAAATGGAGGCTCCCCAGGGACCTGTGGGAAGAAGAGGTGGTGACAGGGAAGATAGTGAGATATATATATCCTGACCCTCCTCCTACCCTAGGTCAGGTGGCTACTTAGAAGGAGAGGGACATTGGCCATGTTTCTCACTTGGAGTATTAGGTCTTCTGATTAAGCAAAGGGGGAGAAGAGAATTTGAGTTTGCACTTCCAGGAGCCCTTGGTTCCCATGTGGCAGGGTTAGGATCCAGACAGATCCATTGGCTTCTGTGTGTGGAGAATCAGCAATGAATCCTTGGGGAAGCTGACAGAGGAGTAGCCATGTTGGGGCAAAGTGACTGGTGGACAAGAGCCACAGGGAAGGCCACCTAGGCTTGCGACTTAATGTGACTTCCAAACAGATTTCTGAACCAGAGAGGGCTGGGCTGGGAGACCAATCAACAGGCTCTGACAGGGCTCAGGAGCTGGACGGAGAGTTTGTGGGCCACAGTTTCAGGCTCCAGTGCAAACAGGGTGCTTAGAGAACAGATGGAGTAGGGACCTCTCCAAGGAGGGCAGAGGAGCCACAGATCCCCACTCTTCCCTCAGCAGGAAGCCTCTGCCTGAAACACCACTCAAACGCCTTGGAAGAGCAGAGAATGAATGGGCTACACATTCACCCGAAACACACTGAGTTAACTGAGGAGGATTTTCACTGGATTGGTTCAAGCTGAGTGTGCCAGGTTAGCCTAAATATAATGTGGCCCAGATCTGGTAGGATGTAGTGGTAGGTTCATGTGGAAGCTGCCTTTCCTTTGAATGTGAACTTGTAGCTTTGTTGCATGGGAAAGCAAGTGGTGAGATGTAAGTATCCCTGCTCTCTGGGTTGAATTCTTGGATAGGTTGAGGGCACAACTGAAAACTGAGGGCATTTGCCTCATTTCCCTTTGGAAATGTGGAAGGAGGCCGCTTCCCAGGCAGCTACTGCACCCACAACAGCAAAGATCCAGAGGCATGATGAGACAGAAAGAGAGCCTCAGTTCGGCTTCAAGACTCTCCTTGTCTTCCCTGTGGCAAGGACGTGATGCACTAGCTCCACATCTGGTGGAAGGATGTGGAAAGAAGTTGACAGTGCCAGCAATGAACTTACATGGGGATCACTGTGGTGACAGTAAAGTGACCCAGTAACTGAATGCCAATCTCAGAAGAGGCATCGGTCATTCTATCCACATCCTATTGGCTAGAACTAGTCACATGGCCAGACTTGCCTGCAAGGGAGTCTGGGAAATGCAGTCTTCCTGTGTGCCCTGGTGATAAATGAAATGCTCAGTGAATACATAGCATTACTTTGGCTGCACAGGCAAACCTCAGGGAGATGTGTAGTGCCAGGGAGATCCCAGACTGGGCATGGTAAGTACAGAAGCTCACCTAGCCTTCAGATTCAGCCAGTGTAGTCTTCAGAAGGGATATCCCCAGGGAGGATGCTGTCAAGCCCACAGGCAAGGGGCTCCAAAGAACAACAGCACAAGGACCTCCTACAGCAGCTTTCCCAAGGACAAGATAAGGATTTCCTTGTTCCTAGGTGCCATAGTAGGGAAGAGAGGGAGGAGGGGCAGAATTTGGAAGACGCAAGCATTTATTTGAAAGAGGCTGTTATAGACTAAATGGAGACTCCTTAAACTCAAAGAGAAAATTATTGTTGATTGTCAAGATTGGTTCCAGTTTACCCTGAAGGGTAGGGACAGGGAGTTTCCCCAGGGAGATTAACTGTTGCATTGTTAATAAGGGAGACACACTTTCTAACCCACCTGAATATGGAGTCTCTTAAATTGTTGCCTTGCATAATGTTTTGTTTAGCTGAGCTCAAAACCCACACCAAGAAATGCATCTCACACATCCTCTTGACTAGCTTAAGGAATGCACTCACTGAGCTGCTCTTCTTTAAAACTCTTCCTGGGGTTCTGATGCCGGCTTCTTAGAACAGGACCCTTTGTCCCTGAGCTTTGCCAGTGATCACAGATTGACTCTGCTTGGAGGCAGGAGGGTGGACCAGATGTCATTAGTTGTTTGTTTTTTGTTTGTTTTTTTTTTAAGATTTTATTTATTTGAGAGAGTGTGAGCGAGGGAGAGAAAGACAGAGAGAGCATGAGCGGCAGAGAGAGAGGGAGAAGCAGGCTCTCCACCGAGCAGGGATCCTCACGCTTGGCTCGATCCCAGGACCCTGAGATCATGACCTGAGCTGAAGGCAGATGCTTAACCGACTAAGCCACCCAGGTGCCCCTAGATGTCTTTAGTTTAATGAGTCTATGGTGGTCACCCAGGCCGCCTTCAAAAAGAATTGACCTTTAGTCTGAGTTTAACTACTGCAAGCTGAAAACTGCATGGCTGTAACCAGCAAGTATATTGACCAGAGTGAGGCATTAGGGACTTGTGGTGACTGTGGCAGACTAAAAACCATGTGTCTTTTCCAATGATGTTCAGATTTATTTTTTTAAAATGAAGCAAAACATTGTGCTCACCAAACCAGAAGTGACTATGGACAACATTTAGGTTGCCAGTTTGCAGCCTCACTTTAATAGCCAATGTTTTAGAATTTTTAAGGCATAAAATGTAGACATAATTTTAAAAACTATTTGCTGTTGAGGAAGAGCTTCTTTTCATATTTGTCCTTTCATGAACTGTTCTGAAACTCTCAGAGGTTCCAGGGTCATAAGAACCCCAGACTACCTTAGGAAAGAATCAGTTACTACTAAAAGATCAGCCAAAAGAGAGGTGAGTTCATAGCCTTTGAAATTTCAGTCTGGCATTTTCATTCACCAGGAGACATGGGCTGGGGGTCCGTTTTATGGGTATTGAACCAGAGTGCTCCCCTGTCGATTCCTGAATGAAATACAAAGCAGAAAGACAAGAACCAAGAAAAAGTTAGAAATCGTTTGTTAAAAAAAAAAAAAAAAGAAGAAAAAGAAATCATGTGTAAAAGACTCTCAAGATCAGAGAGGCCACTTGGTGAATACAGACATTCTACTTCCCCACTCAGCCTGCCTTGAGCTCTGTGGCTGTCAAGGCCCTGGTTTCAAACTACTTAGAAATGGACACAGTGACCCTGGAGACTTTGGGTCTCCTCATCTTAGGGAGAGGGTTGAGTTATCTGAGTTGTACGAAGTAGTTGCAACTTTGTAGGTGGACACATGGAGTTCTCTAGCTGATGTACAGGATATGTGTAAGGGGCTGTATGTGAATGCTGAGTAGCCAAAGGGGTGGACTGTGCCAGCGACAAAGCTATTGTCCCAGATCCCTTCTATACTCTGCTGGGTGTGCTGGGCTGAGACCCGTCTCTGTTCAGACAGCGGTTAGGCTTCATCACTAGGGCATGAGCGGGAGACTGCAAGGCTGGAAGGAAAAGGATCTTCCTTATGTGTTTCTGGCCCCTGTCAACAGTGTCCCACCCTGCTCTCCACAGTGCCATCGATGGTTTGTTCCTCTAGCAGCTGGGTCTAGTTGGCAGTTTTCCCAATGCCCACAGAACCAGCCTTCTCATGTCCCCCTCAGAGACACAGGCACCCGCTGGTCAGTGTCCTCTCCTCAGAGGACTCCATCCAGCCCCACAGGAACCCTCCTCCAAGATGAGGGACATGAACGCCAGCCTCCTGATGTCCCCTCCTCAGTAGTATGAGTTTTACCTGCCTGGGATCTCTCCTCTCAGCATGTATGTTATAGTAATTCCAGCCTCTGCTGTGTGTTCCTCCATGACCTCCATGATCTCTTTCTGCCTTTTCAGTTCTCCAAGACCTAGTGAACAATTCTTTATACTAAGTTCTCCTCATGAAGTGAACCAGTTTGGTTTCTATCTTCTGACTGGACCATGATTGATAAGATGAGCATTCAGAGGTAAGGGAGTGATGAACAATGTAGAATTGCTTATAATTACAATTCTACATGTGTCTATACCTGGAGACATCTGGTCCCAGTGTAGGTCCTCTGTTAGGGGTGTTAAAGTCAACTACAGAATAGAGGCTGGATTTAAGAATTCCTTGAGCAGACAAAACCACCTAAGCCACATAAGTGAAATTTAATTTACTTATTTGGCAAAACAAGTGCAACTTAACTTGGGCCACTTCTTGTAAATGCCTCTGATAATCATAAAACAAATGTTAAGTCTATAGACTTGTTGAGTCACTATGTTGCACCTGAAACTAATGAAACACAGTGTGTCAACTGTATTTCAATTAAAAAAAATTGAGATGTGCTATAAGCATAAAATAGACATTGGATTTCAAATATCTATTATGAAAAAATGAAAAAAAACTCATTAATAGGGACACCCGGGTGGCTCAGTCAGTTAAGTCGCTGCCTTCGGCTCAGGTCATGATCTCATAGGTCCTGGGATCAAGCCCCGGGTCAGGCTCCCTGATCAGTGGGGAGTCTGCTTCTCCCTTTGCCTCCCTCCCATCACCTCTGCTCCTCTCTCTCCCTCAAATAAATAAATAAAATCTTTTTATTTTTTTAAATTTTTTTTGACTTTTTTTTTTAAATTTTATTTTGTTATGTTAGTCACCATACAATACATCATTAGTTTTTGATGTAGTGATCCATGATCCATTGTTTTCGTATAACACCCAGTGCTCCATGCAGTACGTGCCCTCCTTAATACCCATCACCGGGCTAACATATCCCCCCTCCCCCCTCCCCTCTAAAACCCTGTTTGTTTCTCAGGTCCATAGTCTCTCATGGTTCATCTCTCCCTCCAATTCCCCCCGCCCATTTTTCCCTTCCTTCTCCTAATGTCCTCCATGTTATTCCTTATGTTCCACAAATAAGTGAAACCATATGATAATTGACTTTCTCTGCTTGACTTATTTCACTTAGCATAATCTCCTCCAGTCCCATCCATGTTGATGTAAAAGTTGGGTATGCATCTTTTCTGATGGCTGAGTAATATTCCATTGTATATATGGACCACATCTTCTTTATCCATTCATCTGTTGAAGGGCATCTCGGCTCTTTCCACAGTTTGGCTATTGCGGACATTGCTGCTATGAACATTGGGGTGCATATGACCCTTCTTTTCACTACATCTGTGTCTTTGGGGTAAATACCCAGTAGTGCAATTGCTGGGTCATAGGGTAGCTCTATTTTTAAATTTTTGAGGAACCTCCACACTGTTTTCCAAAGTGGCTGTACCAACTTGCATTCCCACCAACAGTGTAAGAGGGTTCCCCTTTCTCCACAACCTCTCCAACATTTGTTGTTTCTTTCCCTGTCCATTTTTGCCATTCTAACTGGTGTAAGGTGGTATCTCAGTGTGGTTTTGATTTGGATTTCCCTGATGGCTAATGATGATGAACATTTTTTCATGTGTCTGTTAGCCATTTGTATGTCTTCTTCAGAGAAATGTCTGTTCATCTCCTCTGCCCACTTTTTGACTTGATTATTTGTTTTTTGGGTATTGAGTTTGAGAAGTTCTTTATAGATTTTGGATACCAGCCCTTTATCTGTAGTGTCATTTGCAAATATCTTCTCCCATTCTGTGGGTTGCCTCTTTGTTCTGTTGACTGTTTCCTTTGCTGTGCAGAAGCTTTTTATCTTGATGAAGTCCCAAAAGTTCATTTTTGCTTTTGTTTCACTAGCTTTTGGAGATGTATCTTGAAAGAAGTTGCTGTGGGCGATGTCAAAGAGGTTACTGCCTATGTTCTCCTCTAGGATTTTGATGGATTCCTGTCTCACATTGAGGTCTTTCATCAACTTTGAGTTTATCTTTATGAATGGTGTTAGAGAATGGTCAAGTTTCATTCTTCTGCATGTGGCTGTCCAATTTTCCCAGCACCATTTATTGAAGAGACTGTCTTTTTTTCCATTGCATGTTTTTTCCTGCTTTGTCAAAGATTATTTGACCATAGAGTTGAGGGTCCATATCTGGGTTCTCTATTCTGTTCCATTGGTCTATATGTCTGTTTTTGTGCCAGTACCATGCTGTCTTGGTGATCACTGCTTTGTAATATAGCTTGAAATCGGGCAACGTGATGCCCCCAGCTTTGTTTTTCTTTTTCATCTCCTTGGCAATTCGGGGTCTTTTCTGATTCCATAGAAATTTTAGGATTGTTTGTTCCAGCACTTTGAAAAATGTCATTGGAATTTTGATCGGGATGGCATTGAAGGTATAGATTGCTCTGGGTAGCATAGACATTTTAACAATGTTTATTCTGATCCATGAGCATGGAATATTTTTCCATCTTTTTGTGTCTTCTTCAATTTCTTTCACGAGTGTTTTGTAGTTCCTAGAGTATAGATCCTTTACCTCTTTGGTTAGGTTTATTCCGAGGTATCTTATGGTTTTTGGTGCTATTGTAAATGGAATCGTTTCTTTAATTTCTCTTTCTACAGTTGTGTTGTTAGTGTATAAGAAAGCAATTGATTTCTGTGCATTGATTTTGTATCCTGCCACATTACTGAATTGCTGGATGAATTCTAGTAATTTGGGGGTGGAGTCTTTTGGGTTTTCCGCATAAAGTATCATGTCGTCTGCGAAAAGAGAGAGTTTGACTTCTTCTTTGCCAATTTGAATACATTTTATTTCTTTTTGTTGTCTGATTGCTGTTGCTAGGACTTCTAGTACTATGTTGAACAACAGTGGTGAGAGTGGGCACCCTTGACGTGTTCCTGATCTTAAGGGAAAGGATCTCAGCTTTTGTGCATTGAGGTTGGTATTCGCTGTGGGTTTTTCATAGATGGATTTTATGAGCTTGAGGAATGTTCCCTCTATCCCTATACTCTGGAGAGTTTTAATCAGGAAAGGATGTTGTATTTTGTCAAATGCTTTTTCTGCATCAATTGAGAGGACCATATGGTTCTTCTCCCTCCTCTTATTAATGTGTTCTATCACATTGATTGATTTGCAAATGTTGAACCACCCTTGCATCCCGGGGATAAATCCCACTTGGTCGTGGTGGATGATCCTTTTAATGTATTGTTGGATCCTATTAGCTAGGATTTTGTTGAGGATTTTGGAATCCATATTCATCAGGAATATTGGTCTGAAATTCTCCTTTTTGTTGGGGTCTTTGCCTGGTTTGGGGATTAAGGTAATGCTGGCCTCATAGAATGAGTTTGGAAGTTTTCCTTCTGTTTCTATTTTTTGAAACAGCTTCAGTAGAATAGGTATTATTTCTTCTTTGAATGTTTGGTAGAATTCCCCAGGGAATCCATCAGGCCCTGGACTCTTGTTTTTGGGGAGGTTTTTGATCACTGCTTCAATCTCGTTACTAGTTATTGGTCTATTCAGGTTGTCAATTTCTTCCTGTTTCAGTCTTGGCAGTTTATAGGTTTCCAGGAAGGCCTCCATTTCATCCAGATTGCTCAGTTTATTGGCATATAGTTGTTGATAATAATTTCTAATAATTGTTTCTATTTCCTTGGTGTTAGTCGTGATCTCTCCCCTTTCATTCATAATTTAATTAATTTGGGTCCTTTCTCTCTTCTTTTGGATAAGTCTGGCCAGTGGTTTATCAATCTTATTAATTCTTTCAAAGAACCAACTTCTAGTTTCATTGATCTGATCTACTGTGTTTCTGGTTTCTAATTCATTGATTTCTGCTCTAATTTTAATTATTTCTCTTCTAATGCGTGGCTCAGGTGTCGTTTGTTGCTTTTTCTCTAGTTCTTTAAGGTGTAGAGTTAGTTGGTGAATTCAGGATTTTTCTATTTTTTTGAGTGAGGCTTGGATGGATATATATTTCCCCCTTAGGACCACCTTTGCAGTATCCCATAGGTTTTGGACCGATGTGTTGTCGTTCTCATTGATTTCCATGAATTGTTTAAGTTCTTCTTTGATTTCTTGGTTGACCCAAACATTCTTGAGCAGAGTGGTCTTTAGCTTCCAAGTATTTGAATTTCTGCCAATTTTTTTCTTGTGATTGAGTTCCAGTTTTAGAGCATTGTGGTCTGAGAATATGCAGGGAATAATCTCAATCTTTTGGTATTGGTTGAGACCTGATTTGTGACCCAGTATATGGTCTATTCTGGAGAAAGTTCCATGTGCGCTCGAGAAGAATGAGTATTCTGCTGTTTTAGGGTGGAATGTTCTGTAAATATCTATGAGGTCCATCTGGTCCAATGTATCATTCAAAGCTCTTGTTTCCTTGTTGATTTTCTGCTTAGATGATCTGTCCATTGCTGAGAGTGAAGTATTGAGGTCTCCTACAATTAACATATTGTTATCAATATGACTCTTTATTTTGGTTAACAGTTGGCTTATGTATATGGCTGCTCCCATGTTGGGGCATAGATATTTACAATTGTTAGATCTTCTTGTTGGATAGACCCTTTAAGAATGATATAGTGTCCTTCTTTGTCTCTTATTACAGACTTTAGTTTAAAATCTAATTTGTCTGATATAAGAATTACTACCCCAGCTTTCTTTTGAGGTCCGCTGGCATGGAAGATAGATCTCCAACCCTTCACTTTCAGTCTGGATGTATCTTTAGGTTCAAAATGAGTCTCTTGTAGACAGCATATGGATGGGTCCTGTCTTTTTATCCAATCTGCAACCCTGTGCCGTTTTATGGGAGCGTTTAGGCCATTCACGTTGAGAGTGATTATTGAAAGATATGAATTAATTGTCATCATGTTGCCTGTGAAGACGTTGTTTTTATAGATCGTCCCTGTAAATTTCTGTTGTAGATCACTCTTGGGGTCTTTCTCCTTTTATAGAACCCCCCTTAATATTTCTTGCAGGGCCGGCTTAGTGGTCACATATTCTTTCAACTTCTGCCGGTCGTGGAAGCTCTGCATCTCTCCAACCATTCTAAATGAAAGCCTTGCCGGATAAAGTATTCTTGGCTGCATATTCTTCTCATTTAGTACTCTGAATATGTCTTGCCAGGCCTTTCTGGCTTGCCAGGTCTCTGTGGATAGGTCTGACGTTATTCTGATGTTCCTCCCTCTGTACGTAAGGAATCTCTTCCCCCTAACTGCCCTTAAGATGGTTTCCTTGGTTCTAAGATTTGCAAGTTTTACTATTACATGCCGGGGTGTTGGCCTGTTTTCCTTGATCTTAGGAGGGGTCCTCTCTGCCTCTAGGACTCAAATGTTTGTTTCATTCCCCAGATTAGGGAAGTTCTCAGCTACGATTTGCTCAAATACATCTTCTAGCCCTCTCTCTCTCTCCACTCCCTCCGGGATTCCAATGATTCTGACATTGGAACGCCTCATGGTGTCACTTATTTCTCTGATTCTATTTTCATGGATTCTGAGTTGTTTTTCCCTGGCCTCCTCTTTTCCCTTTTTATCTATTATACTGTCTTCCAGATCACTTATTCTCTCTTCTGTCTCAGTTACCCTAGCTGTTAGATTATCTAGATTGGATTGGATCTCATTGATAGCATTTTTAAGTTCTGCCAATTCCCCTTTTATTTCTGCCCTTAGAGACTCTATGTTGCCATTAATTGATTTCTCCATTCTAGCCATTGTCTTCACAATTGCTAGCCTGAATTCCATCTCCGACATCTTGGTTATATCTGCATCCATTTGTAAATCTGCAGCATAAGTCATAATCTCTGAGTCTTTTCTGTTTTGGGGGCTCCTCCTCCTAGTCATTCTGTTGATGGGTGTTTGAGGGAATGTATAGAGTCAAAATTATTGACCAGAACCCAAGCAAGATGCACCTGTTTTCTTGGGACCTTAGGGTTGCTGGCCTCTTGTTTTCCCAGCCTGTCTTCTGCGGGAGGGGTCTGCCGTGCTGTTACTCAGGCAACCCTGTTTGGGCGGAGTTGCCCTGCGCCCCTGTGGTGGGGGATGGGCTCAGTGGGAATCAGTCTTTGGGGCTTTTGTTCTCTGGTGCCTTTCCCTTGCGGCTTTCCACGTCTCTTCCACGAGTCAGAGCAGAAAAGACCGTTTCCAACCCTCTGCCTCAGAGCAGAGAGACCTCAGTCTGTTCTTCAGTGGGCTCTCCAGGCCACACCATCTCTGTTTCTGTCCGTGCTGCTATAAACTGCAGCATCCTGGGTTGTGCGCCCCTTCCGCAGCACTCCCAGTCCTGCCTCCAGGTCGGGGCACGTCTCTGCCCTTTGTGCTTCTAAAAACCGCCAGCCGCTCCCAGTTCGCGTGTGCACGACCTGGCCGCTTGGGGTTCTGTCCTGGGGACTGCAGTTCGCGTGCCCGCGACTCCGCCACTGGGGGTTTCCCCCCTGGGGGTTGCAGTTTACCCGCGGACCCGGCGCACTGGGTTTCCGTCTCGGAGGCGGCAGTTCACGTGCGCGCGACTGTCGCTCCGGGTTTCTGTTCGGGTGGCTGCAGTTCGCATGTGCATGACCCCGCTGGTCTGGTTTTCCACCCCAGGGTGCTTCCCTCTGAAGTCCTTTCCCGACGCTACCAGTCTGTGAGTCTGTGCCCGTCTGCAGCGCGTGAGGCTATTGCTCGCCGGCGGTGTAGGATCCCCACGGCCAGGCATCCTCCCGCTGCCGTTTATCCTCCGATATCTGCCGGCGGAATCACGGCTCTCCACTTCAGACCTCAAAACCAACTGCCTGCGATATTCTGTTTGTAGAGATCCAGATCTTCTTGCATCTCAGGCTGGTTTTGTGGGTGCTCAGAGTGGTCTGGTAGATATCCAGCTCAATTCTGGGGACCAGTTGAAATAGGGTCCCCTACTCCTCCGCCATCTTTCCCCCCTTCTCCAATAAAATCTTTTAAAAAAATTCTCATTAATAAATGTTGAAATGATAGTTTTGCTGTATCTGTTTAAATAAAATGAATTATTAAATTTTCTTTTAAAAAGAAACTTAAGTCATCTTCCTAAAAATGATGATCACTTTTAACCAATTCCCTGCCATCCAGAAACTCCCATTATAATGACCAATCATGAAAAGGTTAAACAACTTCCTCATTTTCACTGAATAAGCTACCCTATAATGTCATGTCCTGAGCTTCATATCAGTTTTAAATTTGAAAGCTCCCAGTTCACAAACTGTTCTTATATGCACAATTAATTCTTACTAAATACTATTTATTGATTTGGTGGTTTTCATTTTGCCATCTCTGGATTTTTTCCCCCCACCCTGCTCCCCATCTGCTGCTGCCAACCTTAAGGGGCTAGGTCACTTGTCCCTAATAGGAACGCCCTCTACCCTGCTCAGCCTTAGGACACCAACAACCACATGGCCTCAGACAGGGAAGACATTTCTCTTTTCATCTCAGTGTAAAAGCTATCTTTCCAGGCGATGCATTCCATCCAATACAGACCTCTTTACAGTGATTTACCCTCTACGTGCTAAAGTGTGAGTTTGTTGCCTGCCTCAAATAAGACAATTGTACTAGAATATAGTAAACCAGTATCCAGATGCACTGTGTTGTCCAGGCTTTAGGACACCAGGAGTTGGATGGACCACCCAGAATATGTTGGGTTCTCCCAGCCCAGCTCAGTTAATTGTCATTTTTACATTAAGTATGAAGTAAAAACGGGCTTCCTTGCTCCCACTAACTCTTCCTGACCTGCTCATAGAAAACTACGCATACCTTCAGAAGTATAGGCAATATTATGGGGCAGTTTAAATTCATACAGGGAATGTGTGCATTTATCCCAACTAAGCAACGAGTTCTATAAGCCCAGCTCTGCTGAAATACAAGTCAACTCTACATTCCCAAAAATACTTAACCCCTCATTCCCAACACCATTCAGGTTAACAGTGACCCTATCCCTATGCCTGAGAACACTGGGTGAGTACTTGATTTATACTTGCCCAATTTAAAGGCCCATGGTGTTGATTTTCTCCTAAGGGTAAAATCATGTTCTACTACTTCTTCCAGCATGGCTGAGACCTTTAAATCACTTTTTAGGATTATGGGGTGAAGAAAAGTGTTATTCTCAAGGCTGGCTATAGTTTGAGCCACCTAGCATAAGTTAAAGACAGAATTCCTTTCAGGGACAGCCATTCTGCAATTTAGTGAAACAGTTGTAATGGGTGTATGTTCTGGGTTGAATAGCGTCCCCTAAATTTATGTCCACTGGAACCTCAGGATGTGACTTTTTTTTTTTTCACATAAGGAAGCATTTATTTGAAGTTTAACATGAAATCATACAAATAAAATTTGTATAACCATAAATCCACATTGAGTCATAACACGGATAGCAAAAGACAAAGTAAAAACAAAGAAAACTAATTGGCGGCTATGTACAGTTGGACACAGTTATGTCTTGTACACTAGAAAGTCTTTTACAAAATAATCATCTTAGATCAACAGAAGACCAATCTTCAATGTCGTCCTGGGTTAACTTTAGCAATCTCCTCCTGTTTTCTCCAACGTCCTCCTTTAGTATGGCTGGTAATTGTTTTGGTGACTGCCACCCCCTCGAGACACCTCGTCATAAGTGCTCTGTTGGCCCCTGTAGTCTGCATATCCCTGTCCATATCCACAGTTCCCATAGTTATACCCAGTATAATCATAGCCGCCATAGCCACTGTAGTTTTGATCACCACCATAGAAACTACTGTAATTTCCATATCCTTGATCCTAATAGTTATTAAGTCCTTAGTTCCAGTTTTGGCCCTGACCTCGTCCACGACCCCTAGTACCACCTCGTCCACCAGCTGCAGCACCTCTTCCTCCTTTTTGTTGTTGCTGTTGCTGCCCGTATACCTCTTCGGGTTGTGCAACTTTGATTTCATACTTCCCAGAACCAATTTGATGATATCTGCTTTCTAACAATTTCTTTACTGGCTCTTCTTCTGTATATGTGATAAAACAAAATCCTCTTCTTTCATTTGTTTTTGTATCCATGGGAAGTTCAATATTTTCAATCTCTCCAAAGGCTCCAAAATATTCTTTAATTTGTTCTTCAGAAGTATCTGGGCTCAATCCACCCACAAAAACCTTTTTGGGGGGTTCTTTCCCTTTTAAAGCTTTGGCCCTTTTGGGGTCTATCAGTTTGCCATCCAATTTGTGTTCTTTCAGTTCCAAAACCTTATCAACACTAGCAGCATCTTTGAAAAGCACAAATCCAAATCCTCTTAGATCTTCCAGTCACTGGATCTGTTTTAATTGTATAGTCTACATCTTCCCCAAATCGAGACAAATATTCAGTCAGATCTTTCTTGCTTGTATCCCAGCTCAAGCCTCCAATAAACATTTTACCGTCATCCTGCTGATTCTTGCTCGCGTTGATCTTGGATCCCTCTGCGAATTCCTCTATGTTGCGGTACTCCTTCATGTCCTCCATGGTGGCGGAGTTGTCGGCGGGGGGCTGCTGGCGCGCAGTCCGGGTCGCAGCAGCGGGGGCGGCGGAGCGTTGTATTCTCAGGATGTGACTTTATTTGGAAATAGGGTCTTTGCAGATATAATTAATTAAGATGAGGTGATACTGGGTTAGAGTGCAGACTAATCCAGTGACTGGTGTCTGCATAAGAAGAGAAAACAGACCCATAGGGAGAATGCGATGTGACAACAGAGGGACACATTAGAGTGTTGCATCTGTGACCTAATGCCCAGCATCACTGGAGCCATTGGAAACTGAAAGAGGCAAGAAAGGACTCTCCCTGGAGCCTGGAAGGAGCATAGCCCTGCTCACACCTTGATTTTGGACTTCTACCCCAGAACAGTGAGAGAATAATTTTTTATTTTTAAGCGACCTAGTTTATGATCATTCGTTACAGCAACCCTAGGAAACTAATACAGTGTGTTTGATTTTGAAGATGTTGTCCCCTTGGGAATAGTTTAGTTTTTTTTTTTTTTTTTTTTTAAGTTTAAAATTTAAGTGGTTTTAAAATTTTAAAAGCAGAGCTCTGAATAGTAAGGCAGGAATTTTGAAGGTTTCTTTCGCAGGTGATTCAATGAGGAAGGTGAGAGTTCAGGCAGAGGAAAATGTGGAGGGACTGGTGACCACAGGAAGATAAATGCCGGGAAATAATCTTAGGGTTCACTTTCTCCTGGAACAGTCCTGACATTAGGACACAAAAGTAATGCTTTTTAGTTCATGAACTTAAAGAGGAAGAGGTAGATTTCTGAAAATCATGGTATCATGATCTTTTGCTAATGATCAGAATCAAGTATATGCCATAGAAAAGAAACTAGCAAACCAGAGTGGGTAGCTCAAAGTATTATGGGACCATGTACCACGCAAACATGTCTAGAGGGGGAAAATGTCTGGCCAGACCACCTCTGTTCTCTCTCTTTGGCTGAGTGTGTTTGTTGCGGGAGAGAAACTGGTATACATGTGAACTGCAAATAGAAGGCATGATGCACTCCCTTTCTTTTTCTTTTTTTTTAAATTTTATTTTATTATGTTATGTTAATCACCATACATTACATCATTAGTTTTTGATGTAGTGTTCCATGATTCATTGTTTGCGTATAACACCCAGTGCTCCATTCAATACGTGCGCCCTTTAATACCCATCACCAGGCTAACCCATCCCCCCATCCCCCTCCCCTCTGGAACCCTCGGTTTGTTTCTCAGAGTCCATAGTCTCTCATGGTTTGTCTCCCCCTCCGATATCCCCCCCTTTATTTTTCCCTTCCTACTACCTTCTTTATTTTTTTTTTAACATATAATGTATTATTTGTTTCAGAGGTACAGGTCTATGATTCATCAGTCTTATACAATTCACAGCACTCACCATAGCACATACCCTCCCCTATGTCTATCACCCAGCCACGCCATCCCTCCCACCCCCCACCACTCCAGCAACCCTCAGTTTGTTTCCTGAGATTAAGAATTCCTCATATCAGTGAGATCATATGATACATATCTTTCTCTGATTGACTTACTTCGCTTAGCATAATACCCTCTAGTTCCATCCATGTCATTGCAAATGGCAAGAATTCGTTTTTTGTTTTTTTTTTTTGATGGCTGCATAATATTCCATTGTGTGTGTGTGTGTGTGTGTGTGTGTGTGCGTGTGTGCGTGTGTGTGTATCTCACATCTTCTTTATCTATTCACTTGGTGATGGACATCTTGGCTCTTTCCATAGTTTGGCTATTGTGGACATTGCTGCTATAAACATTGGGGTGCACGTACCCCTTTGGATCACTACATTTGTATCTTTGGGGTAAATACCCAGGAGTGCAATTGCTGGGTCGTACGGTAGCTCTATTTTCAACTTTTTGAGGAACGTCCATACTGTTTTCCAGAGTGGTTGCACCAGCTTGCATTCCCACCAACAGTGTAGGAGGGTTTCCCTTTCTCCGCATCCCCGCCAACATCTGTCATTTCCTGACTTGTTAATTTTACCCATTCTGACTGGTGTGAGGTGGTATCTCATTGAGGTTTTGATTTGGATTTCCCTGATGCCGAGCGATGTTGAGCACTTTTTCAGGTGTCTGTTGGCCATTTGGATGTCTTCTTTGGAGAGATGTCTGTTCATGTCTTCTGCCCATTTCTTGATTGGATTATTTGTTCTTTGGGTGTTGAGTTTGATAAATTCTTTATAGATTTTGGATACTAGCCCTTGATCTGATATGTCATTTGCAAATATCTTCTCCCATTCCGTTGGTTGTCTTTTGGTTTTGTTGACTGTTTCCTTTGCTAGATGCACTCCCTTTCTGTTCACTTCTCGGATGTTCTGTCAGAGTCCTTGACCCAACTCCAAACTGACCCTCTTGGGCCCTCAGGTATGTAAAGTAATAGCCCCCCAAAGATGTCCATGACCTAGTCCCCAGGAACTGTGAATATTACTTTACATGGCCAAAGGGACTTTGAGGATGTGATTAGAGTTTCGGACCTTGACATGGGGGATTATCCTGGATTATCCAGATGGGCTCAATCTAATCACACAAATCCTTAAAAATAGAGCACTTTTTCAGCTGCAGTTAGAGAGGTAAAACATTGCTGGCTTTGAAGCTGGGGGAGGAGAGCCATGAGCCAACAAATGTAGGCAACTTCTAGAATCTGGAAAAAACAAAACAAAACAAAACAAACAAAAAAGCTCTTTTCCTATCATAGACTGACTGGCTTAAACCACAGAAATATCTCACAGTTCTGAAGGCTGGAAGTCCAAGATCAGGGTGGCTGCCAGTTAGGTTCCTGTAAAAGTCCTCTTTCTGGCTTGTAGGTGGTATTTTCTCATTGTGCCCCCACTTGGCCTTTCCTTGGTATGTGTGCATAAGGTGAGAGATCTCTCCCTTCCTCTTCTTATCAGGCCACCAGTCCTATTGGATTAGGACCACACCCTTATGATCTCATTTAACCTTAACTACTTCCTTAAAGCTCTATCTCCAAACATAGTCACATTGGGAGTTAGGGCTTCAATATATGAATTCAGGGGGGGAACAGAGTTCAGTTCTTATCATTCCCCCTAGAGTCTCCAGAAAGGAGCCCTACCCACACCTTGATTTTAGCCCAGTGTTTAGCCATTACCTTTGTGGTCATTTGTTATAGCATTAGTAGAAAACTAACCCAGACTCCTATCCCTCTATTTGTCATCCTTTCATCTTTCATGGACCAGGTTTGCAATGCAAACTGGACTACTATGTGCCAGGCAGTGCACTACACACAGTGTTCCTTGTCCTTAAGCACCTATGAGGGGGCTGTGATTATCCCTACTACAAGTACCTTAAGCCTTTAGAGGGTGAAGATTCTGTTGGTCATGACCCTGCTGGTCTAGTCTAGTGCCTAAAACATAGTAGAAACTCAATAAGAATTTGTCAAATGGAAAAAGAAAAGAAATTTATGTTCAAAGAGGATCAGAAAGGATAACTTTCTCAGGATCAGGGGGTGATATGGATCCAAACCATCTAAATGAAGGTCATACATTTTCTACTAAAAATTGTGTGAGTCCTTAAATTACAGTATATACATATAAAGCAAGAAAAGATATTCAGTCAGTTCTCATTGTTGCAGATCCTTTTCATGCACTATTTCATCTGGGTCTTACGAGGCAGACGTTAACATAATTCATTGGATGGGTGAGAAAACCAAAGCCCAGAGAGGTTAAGTAATGTTCTCAAAGTTTTATGAGTAGTTGTGCCAGAAATTATTTCAAAACCCAAGTCTTTTGGGCTTTTGCGAAGTCAACATTTTTTCCACTGCCTCACCCTGGAAATGTATTTTTTATTTTCATTTGTCTGTGTTCATGAGTTGCCCTAGGAAAGCAGGATCTATTGCTCTTTTTAGATGTTCTAACTGTTCATTGAAACCATGATTTTTTTGAAGGCAGGAGACACATCTCCTTTTCTCTTATTCCCAGTGGCAGCCCATTCCATGTAGCATATCCCACATGCAGGTGTCATTAACTGGCAGCAGACTTCCTGCTTCCAGATTTCAGAGGTATGCTTATACAAATTAGAGGTATTTCAAAATTTTAGAACAGCTGGAGGTATTTTTTTCTGAAGACTCACTCAGTCAAGACAGTTTTTTTGTGTGTGTTGTTATTCAAGAGACACCATGTAGGGGCTAGAACAAAATCTACCTGGAGGCAGTATGTATGGCCTGGTGGTTAGATGCGTGGGCTCTAAAGTCAGGCAGATTTGGCTTTGGATTCCTGGACCACCATTTACTAGCTGTTGGATTTGGGCAAGTTATATCACCTCTCTGAACCTCAGTTCCACATCCATAATACTTATTATTTCCCAGGTTTGTTTGTTTTTGCCCTGTTTTGGGTAAGGATTAAGCAAAATGAAATCTGAGAAACCCAAAGAGGAATGTATGGTGGATCTAGAAGCCAGGAGATATGGATGGGCAAGGGGAGTGGACGTCTGAAACCAGTGGGATAAAATAAACAATTCCTCCAGAATTTGATAATGCTGGAGAAGTAGCTTTTATTTGAAAAGTAAACTAGAGAGGTGGATGGGAATGTGTCCTGGATGGTGCTGAACGCTATGTGTGTATGGAAGACACCACTGTGTGTTTATGTACCAGTCATTCTTCCTTCTCCTTGTTAACAAGCCTTCATTTTGTTCTGATATTGGCTGACTGTCCAAGTATTTTTGTGAGGTGCAGGACTCCCCTCAGACCCTTTGGGGTGCATTTCTCCACATCCTTGCTAATACTTGTTATTTCTTGCCCTTTTGTCCATGACCATTCTAATAGGTGTGCATTCAATAGGCAGCTCAGAATAGCTACACTCAAAGGAATTCTCTTGCTTTCCAAACTCAGTTTGGCATCTTGAAAAATGTTTTGATATTTTTTCTTAACATTTTTAGGTATGCCATACCAAGAAGATTGTCTGTCTACATAAGAATTGGAGAGCCTGAAGAAGGCAGTGTGGAGAGAACTTGGATAATAGAGGAGAGCGGAGAAAAAAGAGAAGGATGACAAGAAAGGGAGAATGAAAAGGAGGAGGAGGGGGAGGACAAAGAGAACAATGTAGAGACAGAGAAAGTAGAGCACAGAAGAACACGCAAGAACTAGGAAATGATGACTTCTTGATTTCCCTGTAGAATGCCAAACCCTTGTTCCTGGGACTGCAGTGTTCCTGCCCTTGGAATTTGGGAGACATCCTGGGTCTTTAAAAACATCCCCATATTTACTTGTTTAGGCATCTCAACTTAGTTCCTATTATTTTTCATGAAAAGGGTTTTCAGGATACACCATCAGCTCACTTCTGAGACTAAGTTGGCTGGTCTTCTCTTTGGGTGGGTGGCTTCTCTACTTTGCTGTTAAGACATATAGGACTGTAGTCAGCAAAAAATATAAGGGCTTTCCAAGTCCTGGTCACACTGTATAATCTCAAATTCATAGTCCAGTTTAGAAAAACAATGTTCAGTGAAGATTGCTTAAAGGATGTCTACTCTTTCAGTTGTTCTAAATTTTTACTCCTCAATTAAACCAAAACTAAAGAAAGCAAGGTCCCATATGGCATCATTCTGGTTCCTCCTGATATTTATTTTGCTACATAGCACAGTGATTTGATGGCACCAATCTATATTTGTGTTTTTTATAAGAAATAGGGTCTATGTGGTTAATGGGTACCTTGCTTATTATTATAGATTCAATTGTGCCTCCACCCCCCAAATTCATATGTTGAAGTTCTAATTCTCAGTACCTCAGAATGTGACCTTATTTGGAAATAGGGTAGTTGCAGATATAACTAGTTAAATTAATATGAAATCATTAGGGTTGGCCCTAATCCAATATGCCTGATGTCCCTATAAAAAAGTGAAATTTGGACACATAAATGGAAAATGACATATAAAAATGGAGGCAGAAATTGGGGTTATACATCTGCAAGCCTAGGAACACCAAAGATTACTCAAAGTATGAGAAGCTAGGCAAGAGGCAAAGGACATTCTTCCTCACAACCATAAGAAGGAAGCAACCCTGCCAATACTTCAATTTAGGACTTCTGGACTCCAGAACTGTGACACAAGAAATTTCTGTCATTTAAACCACTCACTTTGTGGGTACCTTGTTAGAGCAGCCCCAGCAAACCAATACTGTGAGTCCACTGGCTGGCTCTTTCCACAGGGATGGCCAATGGTTGTCTCTAGTAGAGACTACACATGCATAGTGCTCTTTAGTCACAAGTGCTCATGATGACAAGTTCTTATGACCTGTTCAACTTGGGCTTAAGTTCAGTCATGATTGTACTTAATATTGCATTACTGCCACTCACTCACTAGGAAAGAATGGCTCAGGTGTGCCAAGAAAAGCATCAATCACTCACCTGCAAACTTTTGTACTTTTAGAAATGCCAATGGGAGCCTGTCATCTAGAAAAAAATCCAGTCACGCTTGAAGTGGGGCCAGTTCAAGAAAATGGTCGAGAGGTCACCAGATTTCTCAGTGGGTTATTTCCCACTCTTTGATTTCGATCTAGTAGTCAGAGTAGACTTTTTCTACTTTCTCACATAAATACATGGCAAAATAATTCTTTGCGTTAGAGAGGGACTTCCAGCAGCCCTCAGAGGGTACAGGGCTTGGACTTCCTATCACAGCAGAACACAGCCCTCAGCATGTCCCTGGTGTGGAAGGAGTATACTGCTCTCACATCTTGTGATAAGGGCTGACCCAGTCATATTCCTGGGTGGTGTATTCTGCAGTCTTGGCTAACCACAATACTGCTCCTCCAGTGCCTTCCATGAAGTGGACATTTTTGGTTACTTTTCTCAGAGTCGGTCTTAATCCAATATGACTGGAGTCCTCATAAGAAGAGGAAATTAGGACGTGGATACATAGAGGGAAGACCATGTGAAGACACAGGGAGAAGATGGCCATCTATAGGCCAAAGTAAAAAAAAAAAAAATGTCTGTTGTTTAAGTCACTCATCTGAGGTACTTTGTTATGGCAGCCCTAACAGATTGAGAGTACAAATCAACCAGCAGCTCTAAGGCATGAGTTTTGACTAGTTCTTGTCAATCAGGGTATTCATATTCCTATGAAAGCAGTGGCTGGTTTACTTGTGAGAGCAACAGATTGAGTATTTGACTTTAATTTTCATCTGTATTTACACCCTTATTACGTCTTTATTGTGGGCAGAATGTACTTTCCTGTCCCTTGATGTGACTTCTTTTGGCCAGTAGCATTGTGAGTAGAATTAACATGAGGCCAGTTTCAAGTAGAGGTTTTAAGAGGCTTTCTATTTTCACTTCCCCTCTTGAACTCCTGTCACTTCTCTAACAATAATGGACTCAGCTAGCCTCAGGTCCTAGCAGAATGAAGGACAGTGGATCAAAATCTCCCTAGCTTGAAGTAGAGCCATCCAGTCCACCCCAGCCTAAATCAGCACACCCCCACCCAGCCTGTAAGCATGTCAATGAGCCCAGATGACATTAGCAGATCTACTAGACAACCTTCACACACATGAGTAATACTTACTATTAAACAACAAGAGATTCTGTAGTTGTTACACAGCATTTGTCCAATAGCTAACTGATACACTGAACATGTGACCTGAGATGTTCGATCAAAATTGAAGCCCAAGGTTTTTTTTCAGTGTTGGGAAAAGGCAGAGAGAAAGTTTTTCTCTCTCAGAAAGCATGTGGCCATGGAAATTTTTGGCTGTGACCTTGTAATATCCAGATTATAGATGATACTAAGGAGATAGAACAGAAAAATGAAAGGAATCTGTGTTCTTATTGGTGTTGTTGAGCCACGGATCAAACCAAACATAAGCCTTGAACTACCTCTGAAACTCCCAGTTAGATGAGCAAAGAAATCCCCTTGTTAGATTTTCCATTACTTTAAAAATACAGACACAGAACTTCTGATTTCAGCTCCAACACGTAAGGAGCTTGGAAATGATCCTGTTCTTACAGCAAGAAAAATTCTGAACAAACTGAAAATAAACAGAATTTTCTTGGAACCATCAAGGATTTGAGATCAGAGGGTCATCCACCACTCCAAAATCTAGAGAGATAGCAAGTAGAGAAGCTGCTTACTTGGAGCAGAAGCCACTGGAGCCACAAATAGGTAGGAGCACTTAAGTGGTAATTTTGATGAGTTGCTGGAGGCTAAGTGTGGACTAGCTTAAAGGTGATAATCTCCTGGAATCTGCAGTCTTAGGGGACCCGCACACTCTCTTGGATCCACTTCTAGGAATCCACCAGGTTCTTAATGGTGAAGAGCCAAGAAAGATCCCCTCCTGGCTGTGGCAGGAGGAGAGGAGAAGTAAACATTGTGAGATATGCCCAGAGAGTCCTCCATAGCAAATGCTTGCTCTCAAAATCCAAAAGGAAGAATGTTGCCAGAATATAAAGGGAGGAAGAAAAGCTAAGTAACACTTGTGAAGGTCAGGGCACAGGGACATGGGCCTATTAACATTTTTAAAAAGATTTATTTATTTATTTTAGAGGGCAGGGACAGAGGGAGAGAGAGAGTCTCAAGCAGACTTCTTGCTGAGCGTGGAGCCTGACGTGGGGCTGGATCTCACGACCCTGAGATCATGACCTGAGCCAAAATCAAGAGTTAGATGCCCAACTGACTGAGCCACCCAGGCACCCATCATGGGCCTATTAAAAGCCTGATATTTAATCAAACAATTATGGCATGCTTCCTCTCCCCAACACCTTACCACCACATCAATAGGACTCTAGTATAACAACATTGGATTATAGCTGAAAAAGCTTCAAGGTACAGACTCTATTTAAGGATCCCAAAGGCAACAAGAGAGACAAAAACAAAGACATTAGACGTTAGACATTTGAAGTCTCTGACATCTGCCATTACAACAAACATTAAGCACAACCCAACTCTTAGATTAATATAAAACTTACACTAAAGGTTTTACTTTAGTTCTTATTTATTTTTTTATTTTTTTTATTTTTAATAAAATATTGCAAGGCGTGCTAAAAGGCAAGAACAAAAACACAGTCTGAAGAGGAAAAGGAAGCATTGGAACTAGACTCAGATATGCCACAGATTTTAAAATCGTTACACAGGGAATTAAAAATAACTATGATTAATATGTTAAGGGCTGCAATGGAAAAAGTAGACAACACACAAGAACAGATGGATAATGTAAGCAGAGAGATGGAAACCATAGCAAATAATCAAAAGGAAATCCTACAAATCAAAAACACTGTAATAAAAATGAAGAAAGCCTTTGATGGGCTCATTAGTATACTCACCACAGCCAAGGAAAGAAGCAGAGAGGTTAAAGATATGCCAATAGAAAGTTCCCAAGTTGTAATTTCTTTAAAAAATAAGGCAGAACAAGATATTTCTAGAACAATGGGGAAATTTCAAAAGGTATAAGATATACATAGTTGGAATATCAAAAGAAGGAAGACAAAGAAGATAAAATATTTGAAGTAATAATGACAGAGAATTTTCCAAAATTAATGGCAGACAAAATCAGAGGTGCAGGAAGCTCAGACAACACCAAGATAAATACCAAAGAAATCTACACTTAGGTATATCATATTTAAACTACATGAAACCAATGACAAAGTCTGGAAAGAAGATGGGAGTGTGAGAAGGACCTTGTCTCTGGAGAAACAAGAATAAGAATTACAGAGAACTTATTAGAAATCCTGCAAAGAAGCAGAGAGTGGAGTGAAATATTTAAAATGTTGAAAGAAAGATGTATAGAATTCTATATCCAGCAAAATTATCCTTCAAAAGTGAGGGAGAAATAAAGATTTCCCAGTAAAACAAAAATGGAGGGAATTTATTGCCAGCACACCTGTCCAGAAAGAAATGTTTAAAAAGTTCTTGATGGAGAAAGAAAGTTACATAAGTCAGAAACTTGGATCTTTTATAAGGAGAGGGAGAACATCAGAGAAGGAATAAAAGAAGGTAAAATTCTTTAAAATTATATTTCTTATTCTTTTTTCTCCACTTTTACCCATTTCACCCACCCTTACCCCCAACCTCTGGCAACTACCAGTCTGTTCTCTGAGTCTATAAGTTCAACTATTTTTTTGGAGTCCACATATAAGGGAGATCACATAGTACTTGCCTTTTTCTGTCTGACTTATTTCACTTAGCATAATACCCTCCAGGTCCATCCATTTTTTCTCAAATGTCAGGATTTCCTTCCTTTTTATGACTGAATTATATATATACAATACATATACACAATATATATACTATATATACATATATACACAATATATGGCACATCTTCTTTCTTCATTCATCCATCAATGGATAGTTAGGTTGTTTCCATGTCTTGGCTGTTGTAAATAATGCTGCAGTGAACATGGGAGTGCAGATATCTTTTCAAATAGTTATTTCATTCCCTTCAGATAAACACCAGAAGTGGAATTACTGGATCATATGGCAGTTCTATACTTAATATTTTGAGGGTCTTACATACTGTTTTCTATAGTGACTGCACCGATTTATATTCCCACCAGCAGTGCACAGGGGTTCCCTTTTCTCCCACATCCTCATCAACACTTGTTATTTCTTTTCTTTTTGATAATAGCCATTCTGACAGGGGTGAAGTGATATCTCACAGTGGTTTTGATTTACATCTCCCTGATGATTAGTGATGTTGAGCATCTTTTTATGTACCTGTTGGTCATTTGTATGTCTTCCATGGAAAAATGTCTATTCAGACCCTCTGCCCATTTTTAATCAGATTGTTTGTTTATTTGTTTTCCTATTAAGTTGTATGAGTTCTTTATATATTTTGGACATTTGACCCTTATCAGATATATGATTTGCAAATATTTTCTCCCATTCTGTAGGTTGTCTTTTTATTTTGTTGCAGGTTTCCTTTGCTGTACAGAGGCTTTTCAGTTTTATGCAGTCCCTTTTTTGCTTATTCTTAATTGATCTAAAAGATAACTGTTTAATTATAACAATATATAGGGTGATTGTAACATATGGATACATGAAAGGAATGACAGCAATGCCATAAGGGATAAGAAGGAGGGGCTGGGAATACTCTTTTGTTACAAGGTAGCTGCGCTACCCGTGAACTTGATACAGTGTTATTTGAAGGTGAACTTAGATTAGTTGTAAATGTATATTGCAAACTGTAGGGCAACCATTAAATTTTTTTTAATGAAATGTAATTTGTATGCTAAGCAAGGAAACAAAATGGAATCATAAAATGTTCAATTTAAACCAGAGAAAGGAGGAAAGAGAGGAAGAAAGTAAATAAACAAAGAGCAAGTATGATGAACAGAAAAATGTTGCAAACATGGTAGATATTAATCTAACTATATCAATAATCAATAAATGTGAGCGGTCTAAGTACCCAAATGAAAAGACAAAGATTGTCAGGGTGGATCTAAAAACAAAACTCAGATACACCTTGTCTACCAGAAACCCTCTAAATATAAAGACTCAGATGGGTTGAAAGTAAAGGGATAGAGAAAGATATACCATACCCCACTAATAAAAAGAAAACTAGTAACTACATTAATTTCAGACAAAACTGACTTCAGAACAAGAAAAATGATCAGAGATAAAGGGGGGCATTACAGAATGATAAAGGGCTGAATTCTCCAAGGAAATGTAATAATTCTAAGTGTGTATGCACCAACAACACAGTGTCAAAATATGTGAGGCAAAAACTAATAGAACTTCAAGGAGAAACAGACAAATCCACTATTACAGTTGGTGACTTCAACATCCCTCTTTCAGTAATTGATAAACAAAGCAAGCAGAAAATCAGTAAGAATATAGTTGATCTGAACAGCACTATCAATCAACTTGACGTTTATAGAATACTCAATCCAAAAACAGCAGAATACACATTCTTCTCAAGCTCCCATGGCTCTTTCCCCAAGCCTGACCACATTCTGTGTCGTAAATCACACCTTAGCAAATTTAAGAGAATAGAAATCATACAAAGTATGTTCTCAGACAGTTGAATTAAACTAGAAATTAATAACAGAAAGATGGCTGGAAAATCCTAAAATAGTTGAAAATTTTAAAAAAGTACTTCTAAATAACACATGGTTCAAAGAAGTCTCAAGAGAAACTTACAAATATTTTGAACTAAATGAAAAAGAAAATGCAACTTATCAAAAATACATACTCCTCACTGACATGCCCATCAAGTTAGACTCACAGAGAGTTGCTCGTGTGCTTTCAGGAAGGGTACTTCTTTTATCTATCTATCTATCTATCTATCTATCTATCTATCATCTATCATCTGTCTATTTTTGAAGTAATCTCTATGCTCAATGTGGGGCTCGAGTTCACCACTGTGAGATCAAGAGTCACATGCTGTACTGACTGAGCCAGCCAGGTGCCCCAGGAAGGATACTTCAATGAAACGGTACCTAATCCCAATGTAAGGATCTGACTCAATCACAGATGTGATGAGCCCTTCTGAGGTGGCTCAGGGCATTCAGACAGGCTTTGATGGGTGTTCAGAGCAGATACACTGTAGCAGAAAACTTCAGAGAGCTCTGAGAGAGTGAAGGAACACATCTCTACAGCTTGTTCCATACAGAACGTTCAAATGCTGTTTTTGATTATAAACACCGCAGCAAAGCTGTAAAACTTTTCAGACCATGAATTTAAAATATTCTAAAAATGACATCCCCAAAAGACCTGAGCCTCTGGTTGGCTAGCTCTCCCTTGGGCATTTTTTAGTTTAATTGGGTTTACCAGTAAGTGCAGGCACAAAGCATAAAGATGCATCATAGTTTAGCTTTGACCTCAATATTGGGCTGTAGTCTGCTATTTGGCTTTGCCTGATTTCAATCTTTGAAGTCTAAATAGCCTAATTTGTCTATTTCACCACCCTATTTTGCAACCTTATCTTCCGTTTGATCAATGATCACGTGATTGCGTAGGGAATATATATCTAATTGGAAACAATGCCAGTAACAGGAATAGACATGTCCTTTAGATTTATCTTTGATATTTGAATATTTATTTCCGAATATAAGCAAACATTTTAGATGTAACTTAGAGTGAAAAGTCTCCAAAATTTGAAATTCTGTTAGTTAGCTAAAGTATAAGTGTGTGTTTATTATTATAAGAGTAAAGTGTTATACTAATTAATGGTAATTGTGAGGCATTACATTTATTTATAAAAGTAATTAGTATTTTCAGGGGCACCTGGGTGGCTCAGTCAGTTAAGTGTCTGCCTTCATCTCAGGTTATGATCCCGGGGTCCTGGGATCGAGCCCCGCATTGGGCTCCCTGCCTGCTTCTCCCTCTCCCACTCCCCCTGCTTGTGTTCTCTCTCTCACTGTCTCTCTCTCTCTGTCAAATAAATAAAATCTTTACAAAATAAAAAAATAAAAGTAATTAGTGTTTTCAGATATTTTAACAGGGAAAGAGATTGAAAATTATTATGAATTTTTAAAAGAGAGGGGACTAGCTAAATAACTTTAATATGACCAACCAGCTCATCCCTTCGGAGCAAACAACTGTTTATAAAAATTTGAATAATAATTGTATTGGTCTGTTTGAGCTGCCATAACAAGATCCTAAAGACAGGGTGGCTTAAACAACAGAAATTTATTTCTCACAGTTCTGGCTGCTGAAAGCCAAGATCAAAGCGCTAGAATGCTTGGTTTCTAGTGAGCTCTCTCTACCTGGCTTGTAGATGGGCACTTGCTCACGTGTCTTCACATGGCCTTTCCTCTGTTCCCATGCTCCTGGTGACTCTTGGTGTTCTTATAAGGACATCAGTACTATTGGTTTAGGGTCTCATTCTTGACCTCATTTTAACCATAATTACCTCCTTGAAGATCCTATCTTCAAATAGTCATCTTGGGGGTTAGAGCTTCAATATAGGAATTTAAAGGGACACAAAATCAGTTCATAACAATAGTAATAATAAGGAGGGTGCCTGGGTGGCTCAGTAGGTTAAGTGTCTGCCTTCGGCCAGGTCATGATTCCAGGGTCCTGGGATTGAGTCCTGCATGGGGCTCCCTGCTCAGCAGGGAGTCTGCTTCTCCCTCTCCCTCTGCTGCTCTCTCTCTCTGTGTCAAATAAATAAATAAAATCTTAAAAAATTAATAATATCATAGTAAGGTAAAAAAATAATAATGTAAGTGGTATACTAGCATCCATAGCATTAAACAAGATTAACTTTGTGAACTGTATTATTTTTTAGTTATTTCATGCCACACAAGGTATCAGAAAGCCTTATGTGGGACTTCTTCATATCTTATGTTGACAAGTTAAAAGCAGAACTTCAACTTTGCCTCCTCAAGCTTCCACAAGGAAGAAAAAGATTCAAAACCCTGTAATAAAACATCTTTAGTCAAAATGTAATTTTAAAAAAGAGAGAGAATGAAGAAAAATACTTTGAAGACTGTAAATAAAAATCCAAATAATAGAATTCCAAGTGCTTTAAGAAGAAAATTCTTTATAATTTTGAGTTAATAAGAGCTTAAGTTTGAAACAAAAATAGGCCACAGTAGTTGTTTTAGATAGCAGTCATTCTCAGTGATAGATGAAGCCAAGGACCCCATATGCAAAGTTCCTTTTAAAAGTGGGTTTTAAAAATATTTTTATTTTTTTATTTTTTTAAAGATTTTATTTATTTATTTGAGAGAGAGAATGAGAGAGAGAGCATGAGAGGGGTGAGGGTCAGAGGGAGAAGCAGACTCCCTGCTGAGTAGGGAGCCCGATGCAGGACTCGATCCCAGGACTCCAGGATCATGACCTGAGCTGAAGGCAGTTGCTTAACCAACTGAGCCACCCAGGCACCCGGGTTTTAAAAATATTTTACTGAATTAGAAAACTCTGTACTCAAAAAGGGTCATAAGATTATTTAACGTGCCCCTTCTGTATCCTGCATCAGGCATTTGGACACGTAAGATCACAAGCCCTTCTTACATTTGACAGCAATGGTGAACAGTTTACTAAGAGTTTTTCAGTTTCTGCTAGTTCACATATAAGTCTGTTGAAGAACTATTTATAGAATGGAAATTCGGTGAAGGAAAGACCCCTGAAACCAGTGATAGAACATGCATGGCCAAGGTCAGGAGTGGATGAAGAGCTCACAAGCATGCCAACTTTTATGCACATCCTGCAATTGTGTGTTCAAAAAGTAATAAAGCAGTGAGTAATGTAAGAGAGTTACTGGTCTGAAGTAGACAGCTTGTGGGCCATGTCCATTGTCTTCTTTAATCACAGGCAGACTACAAGACTTACAAGAGATTATAGAACTCTTGTTGAGTTTTAAGAGTTTATGTATAATTTGCATGACAGTCTTTTATCACTATCCTTTTGCAAATGTTTTCTCCTAGTCTGTGGTTTGTTTTCTCATTCTTTTCACAGTGTCTTTTGCAGAGCAGAAGTTTTTGATTTTAATGAAGCCCAGCTTATCAAGTACTTTTTTTCATAGATCATGCCTTTGGTATTGCATCTAAAAAGTCACACCCATGCCCAAGATCACCTAGATTTTCTCCTATTTTATCTTTTAGGTGTTTCATATTTTTTCCTCATATTTAGGTCAAGGGTCAATTTTGAGCTAATTTTTGTGAAGGGTGTGAGGTTTATAGCTAGATTTTTTTTTGTTTTTTTGTGTGTGGATGTCTACTCGTTGCAGTATCGTTTGTTAAAAAGACTATCTTTAGTCCATTTTTAATCTTTAATGTTTAATCTCCAAATATTTTGGGGATTTTTCCAGCTTTCTGTTATTTGTTTCTAGTTTAATTATGAAAGTATACTTTATATGATTTCTATTCTTTTAAATTTGTTATTTTGTCAAAGATCGGTTGAATTTATTTATGTGGGTCTATTTCTGAGTTTCCTATTTTTTTCCCACTGATACATTTGTCTGTTCTTTCTCAAGTACTACACTGTCTTGATTATTGTAGCTTTATAGTAAGTGTTGAAGTCTGGTAACATCAGTCCTCCAAGTTTGTTCTCTTTTAAAATTATGTTGACTATTCTGGGTCTTTTACCTCTCCATATAAACTTTAGAATCAGTTTTTCAATCCACAACATAACTTGTTAAGATTTTTTATTGGGATTGCATTGAATCTAAAGATCAAGTTGGGAAGAACTGACGTCTTGACAATATTGAGTTTCCTATTCATGAACATGGGCCAGCTCTTTATTTATATCATTCTTTGATTTCTTTCATCAGAGTCTAAGAGTTTCGCTCATATAGTTCTTCTACATATTCTGTTAGGTTTATGCCTATTTAATTCTTTGAGTGCTGTAAGTGTATCATGTTTTTAATTTCACTTTCCGCTTATTCATTGCTGGTATGTGGAAAAGTGATCAACTTTTGTGTATTTTGTATTTTGCAACCTTGCTATAATTGCTTATTAGCTCCAGGAGATTTTTTTTTTTTTTGTCTATTCCTTCAGATTTTCTACATAGACCATCATGTCATCCACAAAATAAAAGCAAAACAAAACAGTTTTATTTCTTCCCAATCTGTTTACCTTATATTTCCTTTTCTCATTTTATTGCATTAGCTAGGATGTCTATGATGTTGAAAGTGGTGAGAATGGTGAGAGGGGGCAGACTTGCCCTTTTTCTCATCATTGTGGGAAAGCTTCTAGTTTCTCACCATTAAATATAATGTTAGCTGTAAGGTTTTTGGTAGATTATCAAGTTGAGGAAGTTTCATCTATTCCTAGATGACAGTTTTTATCAAGATCAGGTGTTGGGTTTTGTCTGACTTTTTTTTTTTTCCTGCATCTATTGAGATGATCATGTGATTTTTTTTCTTTAGCTTGTTGATGTGAAGGATTACATTTGTGATTTTCAAACGTTGAACCAGCCTTGCACACTTGGAATAAATCCCCCTTGGTCATGGTGTATGGATTTGATTTGCTAATGGTTTTTGAGGATTTGTGCATCTATGTTCATGAGAGATATTAGCGTATAGTTTTTTTTTCTTGTAATATCTTTGTCTGGTTTTGTTATCATGGTAATGCTGGCCTCATAGAGTGAGTTACAAAGTCTTCTCTCTCTTTCTATCTTTTGGAAGAGATTTTAGAGAACTGGTATAATTTCTTCCTTAAATGTTTGTTGGAATTCACCAGTGAATCCATCTAGGTCTGGTGCTTTCTCTTCTAGAAAGTTATTAATTACTGATTCAATTTCTTTTATAGATGTAGGCCTATTCCAGTTGTCTATTTCTTCCTGTGTGAGTTTTGGCACATTTCAAGGAATCGATCCATTTTATCTAGGTTATCAAATTTGTGGGCATAGAGTTGTTCATAGTATTTCTTTATTCTCCTTTCAATATCCATGGGGTTAGTGGTGATGACCCCTCTTTCATTTTTGATATTAGTAATTTGTCTTCTTCTTTTTAAAAAATCAACCTTGCTAGAAGATTATTGATTTTATTATTTTTGAATAATTAGTGTTTTTTTGTTGATTTTCTCTATTGATTTCATGTTTTTAATTTCATTGATTTCTGTTGGTCTCTTTATGATTTCTTTTCTTCTGTTTACTTTTGATTTAATTTTCTTTTTCTAGTTTCTGAAGGTGGAAGCCTAGATTATAGACTTTAGATCATTCTTATTTTTTAAATATATATGCATTCAATGCTATAAAATCGCCTCTAAGCTACTGCTTTCCCTGTATCCCACAAATTTTAATAAGTTTCATTTTTTCACTTTCATTTCATTCAAAATATTTTAATTTTTTTCTTGGGATGTCTTCTTGACCCATATGTTAGTTGGAAGTGTGCTGTTTAAACTCCAAATATTTTGGGGATTTTTCCAGCTTTCTGTTATTTATTTCTAGTTTAATTCTGAAAGTATACTTTATATGATTTCTATTCTTTTAAATTTATTAAGGTGTGCATTATGGCCCAGAATGTGGTCTATCTTGGTGAATGTTCCATATGGGCTTGAGAAGAATGTGTATCCTGTTGTTGTTGGATGAAGTAATCAATGGATGCCAATTACATCCAGTTGATTGATGGTGCTGTTGAGTTCAACAATGTCTTTACTGATTTTCTGCTTGCTGGATCTGTGCATTTCTGAGAGAAAGATGTTGAAATCTCCAACTATAATAATGAAATCATCTCTTTCTCCTTGAAATTCTATCAGTTTTTGCCTCAATATTTTGACACTCTGTTATTAGGCGCAAACACATTAAGGCCTGTTATGTCTTCCTAGAGCATTGACCCCTTTATCATTATGTAATGTCCATCTTTATTCCGTAACTTTCCTTGCTCTGAAGTCTGAGCTATCCAAAATTAATATAACTATTCCTGTTTTCTTTTTATTAGTGTTACAATGGTATATATTTCTCCATTTCTTTCCTTTTAATCTATATGTATCTTCATATTTTAAGTGTGTTTTTTATACACAACATATAGGTGAGTCTTGCTTTCTGATCCTCTCTGACAATCTTTGTCGTTTAATTGGTATATTTAGACCATTGATGTTTAAAGTGGTTATTGATACAACTGGATGGATATCAACCATATTTGTTATTGTTTTCTACTCACTGCCCTTGTTTTTTGTTCATGTTTTTGTTCTCCACTCTGTTTCTGACATTTGTGATTTTTATTTAACATGTTAGATGACCCCATTTTCTTTGCTTTCTTAGCATATCTGTTATACATTTTTCCTGGTTGCTCTAGAAATATACATTTATAACTAATTCAAATTCATTTTCAAACAATGTTGCATGGTTAGTGCAAAATCTTATAATAACAAAATAATCCTAATTCTTCCCCTCCATCCCTTGATCCCTTGTATCATTGCTCATTGCTGTCATTCATATATATATATATGTATATATATACATGTACATGTATATATATATGTATATATACACACATATATATGTCAGAAATTGGATCTACATAAAGATATAGCATCAGAGAAGGAATGAGTGAAGGTAAAATAAAAACTTTCATCTTTCTTATTATTTTTTTTTAAAGATTTTATTTATTTATTTGACAGAGAGAGACACAGCGAGAGAGGGAACACAAGCAGGGGCAGTGGGAGAGGGAGAAGCAGGCTTCCCACTGAGCAGGGAGCCCGATGCAGGGCTCAATCCCAGGACCCTGGGACCATGACCTGAGCCAAAGGCAGACGCTTAACGACTGAGCCACCCAGGCGCCCCTCATCTTTCTTATTCTTAATTGATCTAACAGGTGACAGCAGTTTCTCCTATCAGAAATTTGGAAGTCCCTGATATCTGTACACCACTATGAGTGATGATGTGATAGCTCTTTATCTTGGAGACAGGAAAGAAACTAGGGTTTTAGTAAATGAGAAAATGAAAGCACATGGGGCTTGTGACATTCTCCTAATCATGCATATCAGTAGAAGAGCCAGAAATAGCTCCTGGTTCCTTTGAGCCCTGGTTTTGGGCTCAATTCATTTATAGTTCTGGAACCAGAGACTGTTGCTTGGGAAGGAATAAAAGTGATTTGCTATGTGGAAAAAGGAGCCCTTGTTGTAATTTCAAGGTCTCTGAGGTTTCTGTTAAATACAAAGAGAGAAGAGTGCATGTTTTAAAAACAAAACAAAACGAAACACTTTTGAACCATGACATTTGAAGTTGGTGGTCACCAGTAGCATAATACCCAAAGGTCTGACCAAAGATTTCTTCATGAAAACCAGCTGAAGTAATCAAAGACAAAATTGCATCTATCAAATACTTTGTTAATACTAATAAAATATGGATGACAAAATAAAAAATACAGTCTGTTTGATTGTAATAAATTCCTCAGCTTGATTTATGTACTTCACTAACACCAGGTTTGGGATCATATAGACAGTTATTAGATTTTTCTCCTCTTTTGTTTTTAAAGCATGCTTGTTCCTTTAAAGACAAAATTCTGAATAATAAGGCTGGATTCCTTGACTGGTAGATTCATCCTTATGGATAGGTTGTGAAATCTGATCTAGGAGGTCTTGAAGGTGGATACTGTACTATATAAATAACTTCCTGGGATACCAAGATAGGATGGAAACACAGCCTGTTTTCCTTTCCCCTCCCCTCCTTGTTTGTTGTTTGAACACAGCTCGCCTCCCTCCTCAAATTCCCACTTTACTCACAAACACGTAAGTCTTCTCTAATAGTTATTAAAGGCTTCAGGGATATGGTAAGTAACTTTTAGACAGAATGGTTAAATACCACACTAATCATTATTGTGCATAAGATCCACCAACGGATGTTAAAATTAATGGGTGAAAATTTGAAGTGAAACAAAATTTGCATAGTTTCAAAGTATCTTCCCCCAACCCCAGATATTAACTTCAAGCGATCAAGGTTCACATCACCAGTGACAAGACATCTTGACATCACAAACCCTTGATAGATTCAGTATCATTTCCTTGCTGGAAATGTATAACCTCATGCAAGTCATGGGAAAACATCAGACCAGCCTACATCGAGAAACATTCTACAAAATAAACCATCAGTATTCTTCAAAAGCATCAAAGTCATGAAAGATAAGGAAACACTGAGAAACTGTCATAGATTGGATGAAATAATTGGAGAAATAATAACTAAATACAATGTGGGATTCTGAATAGGTTACTGGAATAGAAAAAGAGCATGAGAAGAAAAAGTGATAAAATTTGAGCAAGGTCTGTAGTTTATTTAATAGCATTGTACCTGTGTTAATTTTATAGATTTGATTTTCATAGTGTACTATGATACTAAGATGATAACATTACTAAGGTACTAGTAGATACTAGATGATACTAACATGATAACATTAGGAGGAATTCATGAAGGGTCTACAGGATCTCTTTGTACTATTTTTGCAACTTTCTGTAAGTTTAAAATTAGCTCAGAACAAACAAGCAAAGGATAAAACAGAGATAGAAACCAAGAAACAGACTCTTAACTGTAGAGAACAAGCTGATGGTTACCAGAGGGGAGGAGGGTTAAATAGGTGATGGGGATTAAGGCATGCACTTATCCTGATGAGCACTGAGTAAGATTAGAATTGTTGAATCACTATATTGTACTCCTGAAACTAATATAACCCTGCATATTAACTATACTGGATTTAAAATAAAAAACTTAATAAAATAACATCAGAAAAAAATAGCTCAAAATAAAAAGTTAAAAAATTTGTTGCACTCAATTATTAACACCTCAAAGGACTATTTTTTCCATTCCTTTAATAATTTTTGTCATCCTACTCAAAAACTTGATATTTTTGGACATAATATTCCAACAAGAATATGACTAATGCAAATGATGGATGGAAACATTTTGAAAGAAAATAAAAAATATCATACCAAGTCAGGGGTGTATTCTCAAATTCTCGTGCTGATTTTGAAAGTTTAATTTATACCCTTTGTGTTTCAAATGAATTCTAGTTGTGTTGTGAACTAACATAGTTTATGATAGGTATGGGATTTATCTTAGAAATTCTTTTGAATATTTTCTGCAATGGAGGGACTCACTATTCACAGCTAAATGTTTAATGATGTGGCTGAAATTCTTATTCCTTGGGGACTTCAGTATCTATTGCTCGTAGATTACTTTAAATGCTTAAACATTCAAAATTTGGTTTTGTTGGTTTTCCTTATTTAAGAGGTGTTTGAAAGCAAATGAGACATTGCAAGTTCAAAAAATAAAATAGTATATGTAATCTTGAGTAGTATAGTTTGCAGTTAACCATAAATATGGGTTGTTATGACGTCCTAGAGGAAGTACCAACCCGATCCATGTTTCTCCATCTTTCCTCTGCATAGGAATCTTTCATGGATTTTGTTTAAAAGCAGATTCTTATTTAGCAGGTGTGCTGTGGGCCCTGAGATCTGCATTTCCAAGCAGTTCCCAAAGGGTGCCATGTTCCTGGCCCATGGATGACATTTTGGGTAGCGAGGACCTAAATGGTTGGAAAGGAAATGGTACAGATGAGTCCTGTCTACCTGAGGTATAAATTTTCAAAGAAGAGATTTACTATTAAACAAGTGACATATTTAAGTAGCGGAAGGCAGTATGGCCATAATAAAAGTTTGAGGAAATCTCTCCAGTGAATCGAACTCTGGGGACGGAGAAAGCTACAGGTGACGCAGCAGTCACCTCAAAGTCAGATGTTGCCTGAGCAGAAAGGGTGGAGACTGGATTCAGTCTGAGATTAAGCTGAACCAGTCAGTCAAGGGCAGGTAGGGTGGAAAGTAACCACTTCCAGGCGGTCAGAAATCCCCCCAGGAGGATGTTTACCACTGCCACCAGGGGCGCGCTACCACCGCTTTTCAAGGTCGGCTGTGCGGACTGACCCCTACCTTGGGGTGGCTGGTGTCCTGGGAGAATGAAATGAGATAAGGACCTGGATACAGTACTGTACAACATGGGGCCATCCCACTGACTTAGAGCCTGACTTCGGGTCTCTCCGGGGACAAGGGCTTGGTGATGGGTCATGTGTTTACAACTCTTAGGATGTTACCCTTGGCAGTTGAGCTGGGCTTAAAGTGGACTCTGATCTGCAGTTAGATTGCGGGTGCTGGGGAAGAGAGGTTTGCTGCGATTACCCTCATTACCGATAACACAGGGTTACTCAAGTGCGAAGAGCGACAGACCTTGGCATCTCTTTCTTTGGACTGTTTTGTATTTTCAAAACGCAGGCTTGCCGCAACCTTCTGAAGAAGGGCTGGCAGCATCTTTCTAGTTATCAGTGAGGACACGGAGGAACAGGGAAGAAATGCCTGCACTTTAGATCTGCGGCCAAATCAGAATCAGAAGTCCAGCTTCCTGCTCTACCAGCCAAGGCCAAGCACCTGGGTGGTCTGTCCCACCTCTGCCATCCTAGGCTTCTCAGAGGGAAGCCTCAGGGCACAGGGCAGCCAGGAAATGCTGGGCAAAGCGGCCTGGAGCCCCTGACCTAGCCTTCTGCTCAGTCCTGCCAAAGTCAAACTATGTCAATTCCTCTAATTTAAGTCAACTGTCTTAACTACTTACACATGAACAGATTCTTTTAATTTTTCCTTATTTTTTAAATTAAAAAAAAAGGACATGCCGATGCCAGAAAAATAATTCCAAAAATATAAAACAGTATAAAATAAAAAGTGAAAGACCCTCTTTATTCACTGATCCCCATCCAAAATCCTGTAATCCCACCTCCAGAAGTAACCATTGTCAACCATCTAAAAATATATATATATTTTATATTATATAAGTGTAATTTTTTATAACACAAGGATATTTGTATATGTTTATATATTACACCTATTTATATCTCTCTATATAAATGTAGAGAGATCTCTATATTTTATATCCATGTATATTTATATCTATTTATATTTTGACATCTATTTGCCTATCCAGAGACACATATGATTTTGCTTAACTTGACAAAAAAGACCTAACACTATTCATAATACAGGTTGCTTTTGCTACTTAAGATGTATACCATATTTATCAGGATGAGGTCTTGAAATGCAAAAATGATAAAACATTTTATAGATCTATTTTCTTGATTAAAAACATGGGATTCCTAAGCCTAGTATTGATATGTTAACAGAAATAACCCCTCCCTGCCGTACTCAGTGTCCTGTGTGCCCAAGTTTCCATCAACAAAATAAAACTAGTGGGGTTTACGTGTTTTCTTTTTGAAAAAAAAATTTTTTTTTTGAGAGAGCAAACGAGTGTGCGGTGGGGAGGGGCAGAGGGAGAGGGAGAGAGAATCTCAAACAGACTCTGGGCTGAGCGTGGAGTCCAGTGCGGGGCTTGATCACAGCCAAGATCATGACCTGAGCTGAAATCAAGAGTCAGACGCTTAACCAACTAAGCCAGCCAGGTGCCCCCATACGAGTCACTTTTATTTTTGATACCACTTGTGTGAAATAGAAGATAGATATAGCCACAGAGCTATAGGGTGTGTTCGTGTACCCTGTCTTTATTTCTTCCAAACATCCCAAACGAGTCAATTAAAAATATTGACAAAAAGGCGCAAGGTAATATATTTTTCATCTTTAGATTTGCCCTCCAGGATCCACCAAAAATACATGCCAAGCTGTATTCCCTAGAACAGCAGATCTCAAACCTTAACACAGAAGAACCCCTGGGAGCTTGTGCATACTGCAGATTTCCAGGCTGGGGCTGGGAACTGACATTTCTAACAAGCTCTCTTGTACTTTCTAAGTCCACTGACATTTGATTGAAAGGCTGCACCATGGCTCTGCCAAGGACTGGGTGGGAATCTCTCCTGATGGTACCTATTCTACTTAACTCTCATTTAGAAGAAAAAGAGGGTGGAAAAAATGCGTAAGAAATGGGTTGTGCTTTTTCCATTCAAAGCTGTGTCCAAATCTTATGCACATATGAGGGCTTCTTTTAGGCTTTAAAAGCTCGACCCCCAAAGTTTGCTGGTTGACCTGTTGTCCTGCAGTTACCCTGGGGTAGTGTAACCGGTTTGAGAAGTAGCCTGTGACTATTTCAATTTCAGTTGAAGTTCCTTATAAAACTAGCCAATCTGGGAGGTCATTTGTCTCTGATCCAGAGGCAGTGGTTGGTTATTCTTGGCTTACATTAAACTTGGAAGGGAACTGAAGCATCAGGTAAAAACAATCTACACCTACGCAGCATGAAAAAAAAAATCACAGCTCTACACACCAGTGTGGACAGATCCCACAGAAGCAAGCATCCATTTACTTGAAGTTCAAGGACAGGCAACAGTGACCTGGAAGAGGTTATTTTCAGAGGGTTATTGCCTGCTGGAGGGTTGGCACAAAGAGCCTTCTGGGGTGGGGGGGCGATGATCAGGAATTGTTCTAAGTCGTGATCTGGAACCCACATAGGGTATACATACATACATACAATCATTGAGCTCGATGCTTAAGCTGCGTGCATTTTACTGTATGTATACTATGATACCTACTTTTTAAAAAAAGATGATGGGTGGTGTAGTCAGTTAAGCATCTGACTCTTGGTTTCAGCTCAGATCATGATCTCAGGGTCGTGGGATTGAACCCCATGTCAGGCTCTGCACTCTGCACTCAGCTCAGAATCTGCTTGATAATCTCTCTCCCTTTCCTTCTGCACCTCCTGCTCGCACGCATGCACTCTCTCATTCTCTTTCTCAAATAAATAAATAAATCTTAAGGAAAAAAAAGATGATGGGCAGTCCACCAGGGAAGAAAAAAATCTACAGCCATATCCATGTAGCGAGTTCAAATTGCCAAACAAATGCAGACAGTTGGGCAAAAGGAAAATAAAAAATTGGAAACTATCATAAGATGAGCAGTTTCTTTTAACTCCGGTTGTAAACTGAACACTTAAAATAATGTGAGCCCCACCTTGCAGACAGGGTGCTCTCAAATGCCTCAGGATGTGCAATGTGGACTCACACACATACAGGAGTGATTATTTTGTGTTCTTCAAAATGCTGACAGCTCAGGAAGAGTCTAAAGGAGCAGTTTTACTGGCTTTCTCAAGAAAGGCAGTTGGTAAGAATGGGGAGGGAAACAAGAGTCAGGCTTTCCAGGATGAAGCTGGGGTTTTGTCCAAATCTGGGTGGCAGCATGGTCAAGGGCAGCAGGTCAATTCGGTCAGTGCTGTAGTTTACCAAGGTCAGGCGGTGGCAGGAGGCCTGGGGAACGTGGAAGGAGTACTGTACCTGAGGACTGTTCCAGAAACATTCCATGGAAGAGCCTCTCCCTTTTATTCCCCCCACCCACCAACATTTGGCTTTATTGTGCTTAAAAGTTTTCTGTGAGGGGTGCCTGGCTGGCTCAGTCTGTAGAGCATTCGGCTCTTGATCTCAGGTCGTGTTTTCAAGCTCTGCATTGGGTATAGAGCTTACTTATAGTAAGTAAGCTTACTTAATAAAGTAAAAGAGATGTAAAAAGGTTTTCTGTGAACCTCTGGTGGTCTTTCCTTTTTGCTTGGGCCACGTCTCCCTGCATTAAGGTGCAGCCCTGGTGAGTACCTCAGCCAGCAAAGTGGCTTCTGATTTTCTCGTTTCTTCCCATCCTTCCTTCTCATTCAGTGGTTTGTCTGACACAACTGGCGTTGTTTGGTGTTATGGAGATAGGATCTTGCTTTGTTGTGGAAACTGCTCTGTCAGGGCTGGGTGCTGTGGGCGAGGGGAGGCTGGAGGCCTGGAAGGAACACAGGAGGGCCCAGAAGCTGCTGGTTGTCTGGGTGCAGATAACGCCCCACTCACTGGCTGATGTAAGAGCTCTCCTGGGCTGAGCATCAGCGAATGTGGTCATGGGAGGCTTTTAATTCTTTGTTATAAAGGCAGAGCTAGGAGAAAGATGAATCACTTCTGTGCCCCCGCATCAGGCCCAATGTCTTTACACAGAACTGCAACTGGAATGTGGGTGGGAGGTAAAAACAGGGCACGCATGGTGACCCCCGGCACCTAGCCCTGGGTGGGGAGGTGCCTGGCTCATCCCTGGAAGGGTGAAGGCCCCAGCGCATCTCGGGCTGATGCCTCTCTTTCCAAGCACGCTAATCCTCAGACTGACATAGCAGGGCCTGGAATTTTCTCTCTACGGCTCCCTGCACAAAAATGTGCAAACAGATTAAGAAATAAAAGGCAAAAGCTGCCTCAGGATTGATGACGATCCTGATGGTGAAAGATAAGTAGCACATTATTATTTCAGCTCCTGCTTCTAACAAAATTCAATTTTGGGAAGGGGGGGGCTTCTGAAAACCAGGAAAGAACAAGTAGGACAGAAATAGCTGTTTTCCTTGGAAGAGGAGCCCACTGAGGTCTGCCTCCCTTCCCCAGGGCTGACAGAAGACTTAGGAGTCTGCTGTCCCCCCACCCCCCAAGTTTGCCTGTTGGAGAAGAGTGTCTTCCCTGACCCAGGAAGAAGCCTTCCTTCTCCTTCCTGCAGAAAAGCCATTGCCTCCGGGTGAGCTGGCGGGGGTGGGGGGGGGCAGGTGGGGGGGCGCGGGGAGGGGGGTTGTGGTGAGGGACCCACTTGCTGAAGATGCAATCAGGCTGGGGAACAGATTTCCCCATTTTTCTTCCTGGGTGGTGATTGGCTGCTCAGAGGTCTTTGTTTTACTCCAATACCCTCTTTGCTCTGAAATGTCACAATGAATATTAACTCAAAAGTCATTTCTATGTGCCAAAGGAGTGAGCTCTCTGTCCCTGTCTCTCCCTCCTGCCCTGTTTCCTCCTCTCACTCACTGCAGGTGCTGGGAGGATTTCTAGGGAATCGCCAGTTCCTGGTCTCTCCTCCCTGCTCCCTCTCGGATACCTCTTCCATCACCGGATTACACAATTTCTGGTGCCTGTGGCCATTTCCCCCCTGAGCTCGTGTTTGTGCCCCGGCCCAATTAGTTCCAGCTTTCCTCATTCACTTTTATTTTTCCTATTTACACTATTTGAGTGTCTTCCTTAGTTAGCTGAAGGAAAGACAGCATGTTCTGCACTCCTAACCTTCCGTTTCTGTGTCTCTGAACGTTTGAGGGAGGTAACACCACTGGAGAATTCCCCCCACACACTCCAGCCTGGAGGAACTTATATAGTTTTAAATCCTCCTCAGTACCTGGGAACCAAAGCAAAAGAACAACCACACTGGCATCATAGGGAAGGTGCTCTGTGTGTCTGGGAAAATGCCAAGCTGAAAACAGGAGTAAATAAATGACATGCCCAAGAAGCAAGAGTCTTCTATAGAGTCTCTGTGAGTGAAATGGTCCCTCTGTGGAAAGGAAGCCACCTTTGAAGGTTTGCTTTGTCCTTTGCTGTGACCCTGCTAGGGACCCTTAGGCCGCCTCACTCAAGGACAGTGCCAGGTGCCCCCCTTCCTTCAGCCACAGCATTGGGTTGGGTCCAGTGCGATCCGGGAGTGAAGTGTGAGCAGGGCCAGCGGGGGGAGCCAGGACACCCCTGTGAGCCAAGAGCCTCCAGAGTCCCGTTCCAGGTCCAGAGCCTGGCGCGCAGGGGAACCCCAGAAGGGGGCGGAGGGAAACCCAGGAGGCCCGCGGGAGGAGGCGCGGCCAGGGGCTGGGCGCGCGCAGTCGAGCGCACTCGCTGCCTCTCCGCTCAGGGCAGAGGGTGGGGAGGGGGCTGAAGAGACCCTCGGTTTCTCCGAAGTTTCGGGCGATTCCTTCAACCCGGAGATCCGCCTCCCGGTGGCGTGCTCCCCAAGAGGGGGCCTTCTGCGCTAGCCCCCTCCCCCCCGGCCCCGCACGGCCGAAGGATCGCGGACCGGGCTCCCTCCCCAGCTCAGTCTCCTCCCCACGCGCCCCCTCTCCGCCGCGCCGGCCAGCGCGGGCTGCGTCCCCGGCACTGCCCCCCGCCCGCGCCCGAGCCCGAGCCGCCGCGCCGCCGCAGGCTGCGGGAGCTGCGCCGCTCGTGCTCCCGCCTCGCCCGTGCTCCCGCCTCGCCCGTGCTCCCGACGCGCCCCGGCCCCGCTCGCCCCGGCTCCCCGCTCCCCGCGCGCGGACCATGGAGTGAGGGGGCGGGCGGCCCCGCGACGCGCTCCCGCAGCCGGCGAGGCCGGAGCCAGCCCGGGTGGCCTCGCCAGCCGGCGGAGTTGGCCAGCGGCAGGCCCTCCTCCCGCCGGTCCTTCCCCGCTCCTCCTCCTCGGCCGCCGCCGCCCCCGCCTCCCGGCCGCCCCCGCCGCCCCCGCCGCGCCGCCGCCCGAGGCCGAGCGCGGACGCCGAGCGTGGGAGCCATGGCGCGCGAGGAGGAGAGGGACCCCGAGCGCCGGGAGGCGGTGGCGCGGGCCAGCGGCGAGGAGGAGGAGGAGGGCGAAGAGGGACTGAGCGACAGCGACGACGAGGACGAAGACGACGAGCCCGGCAGCGGCGGGGAAGAGGAAGAGGAGGCGGCGGCGGCCGAGCGGGAGCGCAGCGAGGACGCGCGGCTGCAGCGCGCAGGGTTGCCTCCCGACCCCGTCCCCGCCGCGGCCGCCCGCGACAGGAGCGGCCGCCGCCCGCCGGGGCCGCTGCCCTGCCGCCCGAGGATGCCGTCGCCCGACGACGAGGACCGCGAGCGTCGCCGGAGCCGCCGGAGGGACCTTCTGCTGAGCCAGCTCTGCTTCCTGGCCTTGGTGGCGCTGCTGCTCTGGTCGCTGTCGAGCATGCAAGAGCATAATGGTGAGTGCTCGCGGCTCGCCCCGAGTGGGCGCTGCGGCTCCGGGAGCTCGGGGCTCCCGGGCCGGGCTCGGGGCGAGCAGGCTGGCCAGTGGGAGGGGGTGCCGGGCACAAGGACTCCCCCTGCCCCCTGGAGGGGCTTGGGAGGAGGGGGCCCTGGAGGCGAGGACCGCGCAGTGGAAACGCGGCCGGCACGTGGGGCCGCCCGGCTGGCCCCGGGAACACTTACCTGTGCCTCTTGGCTCTATCCTTCTTACCCACCGGCTGGAGGGACTGGCGGTAGAGGCGGCGGGGACTGTTACCCTAAAGAAGCCCCCCCCCCGCCCCCCAGGCCAGCAATAAAGTGGTCCTGATTAAGATTCGGTACCTGTGCAGGTAACCACCTGTACACCTTTGGCTTGTTGAGGGCACGAAGGGGGCTGGCTGACTGGTGAACACGTAATTCTCCCGTGTTCCCTACATAGAACAGACGGTATGTACCAGGTACAGAGCTCCATACCCACTTTTCCAGAACAGGTGCCCGGAACTTCGGGTAGGAAAAAAAGTGTTGGCCACCTGGCTAGGGTTTAGGAATATACTTGTTCTCTTTCACTGACCACTCACTGGGAAGGCTGATCCCTTTTGTGCACTTGCAATTCTGGAAGAAATGATTTAGATTGCCCTGCCCATCACGCTGTCGACTGCTCTCATGGTGCCCTGCAGTGGGTCCGCCCTTTACCCACAACTTTTGTCTTATCTTTGTCCTTGGCTTTTCTTGAGCTGAAATAGACCTTGTGGAGAAATGTGCTCAGAACAGTTGTCCACTGAAAACAGTTTGGACCCTGGGGGGCAGCTGTCTAAATAACGGACGGAGAGACTTGGAAGAATAACTGTTGTAAAAACGGTTTTATATCCCAGCCGTTCAAGTGGCACAGTTCGTGGGAAAACAGCCGTAAAAATGGTTGTGAGAAAAAGCCGTTACAAATACATGCTTTGGTGTTAAGATAGATGTAGCTCTGATATAAGGCGTTAGGAAGTGCAGAATAAAAGCCTTTCGATAGTGATGGTAAAAGGGTGGCATCAATTAAAAAAGGGATCTCCCCCAAATTGGCTGGTCTCATGCTTCCGGGGGGAAAGCAGATGGTCGGGCTTGGTTCAGGTCTTAACAGACCCCTTGACAGACTTCCTCATATATGGTAATATGAGAAAGTCCGCCCGGGTCTTCAGTGGAGCCGTTGGGACTCCACAGCTCTCTCTCTTTCTTTCTCCTGAATCCCACATTATCTGGTGATGGGGGCCAACATCGGGAAGGGGGCTGTGCTGGGGAGGGAAGCTGGACCTCTCTCGGAGGGCGGTACCAGACCTGCCAAAAGCAGCTACTGACTGATTCTCACGAGGAGGGTTTTCTTTCACCACCCTTTAATCTGCCGGATTTTTATGAGTGTAAAGCCAGTCTGTACTTGATGCCACCTTTGGAAAGGACCATGCGAAGTCGATTACATGCCGGCCATTTTTCCTGCGTGCTCGGGCTCTGTGAGTCCTAGAGTTTCCACCACTGTCAGGCTATAAAAGACATTTTTCTGGATGGAGAACGTGACCCATACAGTTAAGTCCATCAATGGCAGGGGGCTGCCTGGGCCCTGGGAAAGCTGGGATGTTCAGGGAGAAAGGGGGTGGCAGACACTCTGCAAACTTGAAACCTGGTGACTCGAATGTCATTTTGAAATGGTTTCCCTAGCAGTGACATTTCTTTTCAGGTGCCACCAACTCTGGACTTAGTTCCATAGCACAACTCTTTTCCCTGCCCCTTCCCTTGATCTCTGTCCTCCCATATTCTTTCTGCCTCTCTCTCCCCTCCCATAAATGTAGGGCTTCAGAATACCCCTACCCCAGCAACTGGCGGTAATAGTGAAAAGCTAGCAGTGTGAAGGGGGATGCCATCCAGCCCCCAAATGGCATGCCAGTCCTAATTCTGTCCCTAGTCACCTTTTCTTCAAGTAGATACTTATAATTTCATTACATGATGCCTAGCTGATTCTCAGCAAGGCTCAGGTTTTTTGAGCTAATTTTTTTGAGCTAATTAATTAATGTGTGTGAATCTGCAAGTGATCATTTAGCTTGGGGGGTTGCCATTCAGCAAACTTAAGTATTTGAATAGTGACTTTTACCCTGGAACTTGGGTGCTATTCTACTTAAGGGTCCTTTCAGTATGGATAAAAAGTTTGGAATTTAGCCTTGTTTTAAAGACACTGTGTCTGAGAGAGAGGCTGAGTGCTTCGCTTAAGGTCACACAGCAGTTGAGGAGTAGAGGGAGGAACTAACCTGAGGTGGCCTGGCTCTTTGATCCCACCTCTGTTCCCTGGTATTCATGCCACCATCTGGGTGCAGCTTTGTAATATTTATATAACCACATGGGGGGTACCTTGCTAATGATCAAAGGGGGATATTTTTATTTATTCACCTTGAACGCCATGCAGTGATTAAATGTAACTTCTCAGAAGCCTGTTTTCTAACACATACTGATTTTTCTTTTTTTATAAAGAGGACAGTCCTTTCACCAAACCAAGATAGAGAGGTGTGGCAGTTGTGTTACACAGTGTTGTATGACATTTCTGATCGTATGGAATCTGAGCTCCCTTTCTGGACATCTGACTGAACTCCAATATAGAGTCCTTTCTGCTGAGAAGGGACGCAAGCATTATTAAAGGAAGGGTTAGTGCTGGAATCAAGACAAAGGTTAACCCTCATGGCAGCAAAAGCAGTAATAATAACTGGAACTTTGTGGGCTTTTAAGTGCCAGGCACTGTGCTAAAACAAGGACATTTTATGTGCATTGCCTTATTTAAGCTTGCACCCGCTCTGCAGACGCTGGAGCCTTCAGCGGGAGAGGAAGTAAGAGGGCCTAGGTGCTCTATTTAGTTGTTGCTGATAAAGATCTCATTTTCCATCGGTTTTCAAAGCCAATTGAAATAAGGTGTCAGATTTGCTAACGAGGGTTTTCTTTCTCTTTTTCTTGTTTTTGCAGTGAGAATGGATTACTTGTGTGTGTTTTGAGTGGTTTGAAAGTGTTTAATTTTTCTTTGAAGTAAGGAAACTGGTCCCCTTTTTTCCCAGAAGTTGTGTGAACAAAGCCCAGAGGTTCTAACTCAGCAGTGATTATAGACATCCCTTCTAGAAAGTTCTTGGGTAGGTGAATCATGAGTAAGGAAGAAATATATATATGTAATATATATAGTTCAAAGTTTATATATATATATATATACACACACATATATATCTTGCCCAGTTACTGTTGCTAATAACAAATTACCCCAAAATACAGTGGTGTAAAACTACCGTTTTATTTTTTTGCTCATGGATACTTTGGGTCAGGAATTTGGACAGGGTGTAGTAGGGATGGCTTGTCTCCACTCCATGTCTGGGGTCTCAGCTGGAAAGAGTGAAAGGCTGGGTGACTTGACAGCTGGGTCGGCAGTCATCTGGAGGCAACATCACTCCCATGTCTGGGGTTGGTGCCTGCTGTTGGCTAGACCCTCAGCTGGGCTGTCAACCAGAACACCTGTGTGTGGCCTCTCCATATGGCTTCTCCATGTGCCTTAGTTTGAACTTCCTCATAGCACAGCAGCTGGGTTCCAAGAGGATAAAGTGGAAGTGCACAGCATTTTTCTGTCTTAGCCTCAAAAGTCACACGGTATGACTTCCACTGTTTTCTTTTGGCCAAGACAGTTACAGATGTCAACCCAAGTTCAAAAAGGGGGGACAGAGATACCACCACTTACTCAGTGGAGGAGCATCAGGGTATATCATAAGGCGAGCAGATGGGCATGTGTGTTGGTGTGTAACATGGGCATGTGTGTTGTGGCTGTCTTTGGAAAACCAGGGGTCCAAGGGATAACAACTTACAGATCAGAGACATTTCCCAAGGTGGTAAGTGGTGAATAATACATGCATATTTGAAATACCTTCCAATCATGATAACGTGGCAGTGCATCTGAAGTCAGGTGTGGGGTCCACAGGTGGTATTTGGAAAGAGGGCCGTGTGGGTGTTTGAACTGCAAATTTCCGTTGCAGATCTGAGAGCACATCTTTAGCTTTGTGGCTTCCTCTTCCTCAGAGGACAAAGACCACAACCTCTCGATCCCTCCTGTGGCTGACAGGGATGCCTTGCTGGATTCTCCAGCTTTATCTTCCCTCCCTGCCTTCCCTTCCATGCTTCGCTACTTAGGCCTTTCTTCTGCTCCTGAAAAGGGTGACACTTCTTCTAGTCCCAGACCTGTCACACATGCTGTTCCACAGTCACCATCACAGCTAGTTCATCCTTCACCTCCAGGCCCAAGATCTTCCTGACCTGACTAGATCCCCTGTTTTGCTCTCTGAACACCCTCAATTTTCCCTTCATAGCATTTATCACAGTTGGCAATTATGTATTTATTTGGTTTTGGTTTGAGTAATCTGTCCTGTTCACCAGATTCTAAGCTCCAGGAGGTCAGGGACCCTGTGACCTTTGCTCACATTTGTCATCTGTGTCACCCGCCCACAGTAGATGCTCAAAAGATGCTTGTTGAGTAAAGAAGCTGTTTTGATTTCTGAACTACAGGACCTGTGTTAAAAACTAGTTACCATGCCTCAGGAGCTCAGTTACTGGCATACATTGTAATCTCACAATTTAGAATTCTGTCCCCGTCCATCAAATTCAGTGTTGTTACCCATTTTTCATGGGCTAACACGGAGCTGCAGAATGTGAGTGCTTTGCCCAGTGTCACTTCATGAAGTGGCAGGATTTGAATGCAAGGCCACTTGCATCCAAGCAGGATGCCACTGCATTCCCTAGCCTCAGCTTAGGAGGACATGAATAGAAAATGGGAATCACGCTGCCTTTTTCAGTCGACTAGGGAGAGTAAAGGAGTAACAGAAGGTTGCTTTCATAGAAGCAGTATTTTAGAAACACATTGCTTTTCAACCTTTTCTATTTTCTGCTTAAACATATATAGATGTGTCTCTCCTGGCTTTTCTTAGCTGCTCATCAACCCAGATTTTTCTCAAAGATTTCCTTTACTTGCAAGCCTTGAATCCTTGTGGGAAGATTTCTTTTCCTTTCTTTTTTTTTTTTTTTAAATACCCCAGAGGGTTGGCAAAGCCAAAAGAATTGCAAAACCAGCCATTTGCTGAGAATTCCAAGGCTTGGTGGAAGTTGGCTGATAGGACAGGATTTTGGCAACTCTCTTTTTCCTTAAGGAGACTCCTTTTCTTTGAGTGAAATAAGTTTTTTGGGGGAATGATAGTAAACAGACTCTTGTGTTGGGGAGACTGAGGTACAGAGAGTTCAGAAGGCATCCTTGAGGTCACATAGCAAATGTCTTGTACTGCCAAGAAGGTAATGCAAGTTTTTCTGCTCTTTTCCTGCCTTCAGTTTCTGTAGAGCTTGTTTGGCTTTTGTTTATCTTTGTGATGGTTTGAAACATGGTATTCTCCTATAGGGTTTGAGAATTAAGGATTCAGTGGAAGAAGGTTTTCTCTGAGTGAAGTGGTGGTGGGCACCATCCAGCCAGTTGTAATCATGGAGTCCTAAGTTCTTAGGCATGGATGGTGTCTTCCAGACTCTCTCCTGGAAGGTGCACTTGTCCTGTCCTTGTCCTCATCCCTGGGGGCAGTGATGCTGTTCATCACTGGGAGTCCTGGGAGCTTCACCATCCCTCGTTGGTTTTCCCACCCCCACCCCCACCCCCACCTTTGAAAGTGGTCCCTTAGGAAACTATCTTCAGTGGCAGCCCTTGAATGAATTCCTGCCTGAACTCTATTGGTTTAAGACCCAGGGACTTCCATTCATCACTCAGCTTTTTCCTAGTTGTTGGGGTGATAGCGGTGTCTGAGATGGATACCCAGAATATTGTCCTCATGGTGGCTTAGACTTTAGTGGGAGGAGAGGTGTTGAACAACTAATTTTCAAGAATTATGAGAGAGACGAATGAGAAATATAGCATGGCTTGGAGGAGGTGTTGGTGGTAAGGAGAAGCTGGAACCTGGAAAATAAAAGGAATTAGGTTGGTAATGAATAGGGGACAAAAAAGCTAATTTATAAAAAATGGGCAAAAGATATGAACAGGCAATTCACAAAGCAATTGCAAATGACCAGTAGACACCAGTAAAAATCCTCAGCCTTAATAGTAATTAGGGAAATCTAATTTTAAAGATTTATTTATTTATTTGAGGGTGAAGGGGGGGCGAGAGAGAGAGAAAGCGTGTGGGGGGAGGGGCAGAGGGAGAGAATCTTCAAGCAGACTCCCCGCTGAGCATGGAGCCCAACACAGGGCTTGATCTCATGACCCTGATCATGACCTGAGCCAAAATCAAGAGTTGGACACTTAATCTGCTGAGCCACCCACGTGCCCTTCAGGGAAATCTAATTTTAAAAATGATGAAATACCATTTTTTAAGATCAGATGGGCAAAAATGAAAGCGTATGATAATGTCGGGTGTTGGCAGAGGTGCAGGAGAGACAGCTTCTCTCATTTACTGCGGGCGAGGATGTAAATTGGTTCCCCAAGCACTGTGGGGAATTTTAAGGTGATAAGGTTTTAGGCACAGACCCCAAATGGAGCCTTGGCTAATTTTTAATGAGATGTGTAGAAAAGGGAGTGGTGGGATTAGAATGGCTGTGCCTAGACATTTGAGCCTTGGATTGGAAACCCAACTTTCCTGGACCTGTCTGTGACCGTGAAGCATGTTGGTCATGACCCTTTGCACTCTAGACTAAAGACATTAGGTGGGAGTTCGAGTGAACAGGGGGAAAGGCCTTTGTCATATCTGGAGGTGTTCAAACCAATACAAGTTGCTTATTTGAATCATGACATCTAGGCATTGTTCCTTGCTTGTCAATCACTCTATTTCTACGATAGCGAGAATAATTAATGTCTGCTCATCTGTGACCTAGTTGGTGGAATTTCACATTTGCAACTTGGTGTTTCTTTCTTCATTCCCCCGCTGCATTTCTGCGCTGCTTGACCACAGCAAAGGTCATTTTCACTTGTGTGACATACTGTGAATTCTGAACAAGGAAGTAACAAGCAGGTTTCTTGAATAGGACTTTGATGAAAGAACAAAGGGGGTAGGGGTGGGGTGTAGGCCACCAGGAGAAAGGGGGTGCCCCCAGTTGACATCAAGAAGTCAATAGCCCTATTTTTAAGAAGGAACATGAGATAATAACTTTTGGACATTTTGATTTTGATTACTGGTAGGACATCTAGGTGGAGTATAGCTGATCATTAAAAGTGGAGGTTATAAGCAGTTGTTACCGATAAAGACCTGAGAATAGTATGCATGAGGGTGAAAATTGTATCTTTGCTCAACTCTGTGGGTCTCAGTCTTCTCTGCACGTTGTAATCACTGGGGAACTTTAAACTTTACTTATGTCTGCGTCCTGCCTCCCAAAAATTCTGATGTGATGTTTCGGGGGGTAGCCTGGGCATTGGGATTTTTTACAAGTGAGACAGATAGCCCCAGTGTGCAGCCAAGACTGGGCACCACAGGCGCTGGGCTGAATTTTTCTGTCCTAAACACGAATGCTTTGTTTTTTAAGCCTTCACCACTAATTAAAGCTGGAACTTTCCTCCAGTTTCCTTCATCTTCTCTGCTATGTACACTGCCATTAGATATTCTATCCGGTTCTCTTTTTGAAGAAATCTTTCTCGGATTCTTCTGGCTTGTTCCAGTCTGGACAGGTTGCTTGTTAAATCTGCTGCCCAGCTGTCATCTTGAGATCTCCCTTCACCTTCTTCCTGCCTGTGGTTTCTTTCCCCCAGCTCTCCCTGTGTTGAAAGGACCCCATGTATGTTTCCTGTCTTTTTTGGTTTATCCCTTCATTTGGGGTATACATTTCTGGGGATCACACACTCCAGGTGCTTTCTAAGACGGGGGGTGTGGAAATAGCAAAAGCAAAGGTTTGAGACATTGTAGGTTTGAAAATACATTAATTCTAGCCCCACCCTTTGAAGATTGGGAGTGGGTCGGGAATTCAGGCTGGAACACAATTTCCACACAGTTTTGGAGGCATTGCTCCTATAACTTGTAGGGTTGCCCCTGAGAAGTCTGATGCTGTTCCACTTTTAATTAATTCTTTAGTATGAAACCTGTTTTTTTTTCTTTCTCTCTCTCTAAAAGCATGTGTGCTCTTTGCTTCTAAGTTCAGGTCTTTCACAGTTAAATGTCTGATGTGGTCCTGTTTTCATGCATTTTCCTGGGCATTCACCTGGTTCTTTTAATCTGGAAGCTGACGTCCTTTGGATCTGGGAACTTGTGTGATTTCCTCCGTCCTAAGCTCTCTCTTCTCTCTAAATTGTCTGTTATTTGGGTGTTTGACTCCCGAGATTCATCTTCTGATTTTCTTGTCTCTTCTCTCCTACGTTTTTTCTCATCCTTTTGCTTTAATTTCCATAGGTTGCCTAACCATATCTTTTAGTTCCACTGAGCTTTTAATTTCTGCTGTCATATTTTTAGTTTCTAAGAGCTCTTTTTTTTACCCCCCTGTGAAAGTTATTTTTAGTAGCATCCTGTTCTGCTTCAATACAGTATCATCGCTTACATACCAACTTGGTTTCTCCAAGTTGCTGTTGTCTATTTATTTTATTTTTCATGTTATGTGCTTTCTTCGAAAGTCAAGTGATCCTTGGTGTCTGCTCATATTTACGTGAGGCCATTGAAATGATGTGCAAGGAGAAGAGTCTATTGACTGTTTCTCTATAAGGTGATCCAGCCAGGCCACAGCGCTGGGGCAGTGCTCCCATGTCTCTAGTTCTGAATCTTTATCAGTGGGTGGTCAGATTTCTCAGAGAGGGGTCACCCCGTGTCCTGTCTGGAGGGAGATCCAATGGGAATCTAGTGGGAGAGGAAGTGGGGTTTAGGGGGTGTCATTCAGCGGAAACATTCTCCTAGGCTCAGTGAGTTGTCTTGAGGGTGGTTATGACAGAGCTGCACAATTTAGTTTGATACAATGCAGAACCATCCTGAGTTATTTCAGGTTCCCTTCCTCCTGCCCTCCTCCCCCCTTTCCTGCCTTCCTCCTTTCTATCCCTTAACTCTTGTACACGCGAAACTGGTAAGAACTGTTGCCTCCTGCGAGGGCTTATGCTCAGGGATAAGGGAGAGGCATAGTTTTCACCATCTTCTTAAATTTAACTGACCTTTTTATGGAGATAGTTGTAGATACACAGGCCGTTGTAAGAAATAATGCAGAGAGACTCCTCGTACGTTTTCCCCAGTTTCCTTCAATGGTGCCATTTTACAAAAGTCTAATATAATATCATAACCAGAGTAGTGCGACTGATTCAAGCCACCAACCTTATTCAGATTTCCCGAGTTTCAGTTGTATTCAGGTGCGCATGTGTGTGTGTTTAAGTATATGTGTGTAGTGTGTGTACATGTGTATGTATGTATGTGTAGTGTGTAGGCGTGTGGTATATGTGTACGTGTGTGCGTGCATGTATGTGTGTGCAGTGGGTGCGTGTATGGCATGCGTGGCATGTGTTTGTGTGTACATGTGTGTATGCATGCGTGTAGTATGTGTGTACATGTGTGTACGTGTGTGTGTGTTCTGCACAGCTTTATCACCTGTGTCGGTTGCTGTAAGCACCACAGTCAGAGTGTTGGACAGATCCGCTGTCACAAGGGTAACTTGTGTTGCCCTTTTCATAACCACACAGCCTATGTACCTTTTTATACAGGAGGAACAGGCAAGGTAAGTAACTCCTATCACCTCCAAGAATAAAGTTAAAGCATTATAACTTCTCCAGTGAAAGGCTGCTTGTAAGTTGAGGGTGGGGAGAGGAGCGTGAAGTCCATCGATGTTCATGAGCCTGGGCCATGGAGACCTCACTCAGTGATTGTGTTCCCTCCTTCCAGGGACGGCAGCATGCGCTAAGCGCCAGGTAAGGGCCACGTGGGGCTGGTGACCAGTTTCTCTGGTGGATCATGTTTTCTGTCATTTGCACAGCGTTTCTGAATGAATGCTCCGTGAAAAGTTTACTCAAGCTTCTTTTTCATTCAGGCAGGTTAGCCAAGCTTTCTGCAATACTATTTCCCTCATTATTTGTTTCCTAGGGTATTAGAGATGGAAATCTTGGGACTGTTGTCTCTTAACATCTGACTTTATGTTTGAGGAACCTGATGTGAAAGAGAATTACGATCAGGGTCCGGACCCTGGTTTTCTGATTCTTTGCTTAGTAAATAACCACCCCCCCACCCCAGAAAATGAAGGTTAGAAATATATTTAGTGCAGATGGACTCAGTGGAATTATTTCAAATTCGGAAATGTTTCTGGAGTGCTGGAATCTTGCTGGGAGTTATTTGGCATGCAGTGTAGTCACTAAATGGGGAAAATTAGGGAATTTCAGGGGGAGCTGCTTCTTGTAACAAAAGATTTGTTTTTTCAGAAATCCTGGCTCTTAGGACACACGTGGCTTGCTTCAGGAGAAAGTTAACATCCTTGGTTTACCTTCCACCTGGCTAGTCACCTCATACAGCCATGAGAATGACTGGTTATTTTGAAGATGAGTGCCCATGAATTTTTCTTATTGGGGTCTTTGAGTTGACAAGATTTCACCACTTTTTATACCTGGTGTTGCAATTCTAGTCTGTGATCTGAACACCACTTCCAAACAAAGCAAAGCTTCCTAGGACCATAACACCCTAGGTTTTGAAAACCCAATGAAAATCCCCTTCTGAGTGGGATTTCACAGTGTGGTCATTTGAAATCACCAGTGTTTGTTGGGGTGAGTGCAGAAAGAAAGCTCATTGCACCTATTTTCAATAAATCTGGACCTGAGGACAGGTCAATTGCAGTATTTTCCAGCATTGTGGTATGTTTCTTCCCTTAGATATTGTAAAATTGATGGAATAATATATAAAATGTCTTGGATACTGCTTTTGAAACTAAAAATATTAATATACAAGAAAACTGACTGACAGGATGCAGAACAAAAATATCACCCCCTAGAAACTTTCTCATACTAACCCTTTGTAATTATACCCTTCCTCATCCCTAACCCCTGATCTGTTTGCTGTCACCATGATTTTGTCTTTGTCTTTTTTTTTTTTTAAGATTTTATTTATGTATTTGACAGAGAGAGACATAGTGAGAGAGGGAACACAAGCAGGGGGAGTGGTAGAGGGAGAAGCAGGCTTCCTGACGAGCAGGGATCCTGATGTGGGGCTCGATCCCAGGACCCTGGGATCATGACCCGAGCCGAAGGCGGACGCTTAGCAACTGAGCCACCCAGGGGCCCCTGATTTTGTCTTTTTGAGAATGTCATACACATCGAATCCTATAGGTTGCAATCTTTTGACATTGGCTTCTTTCACTCAGACTCTCAGATTTGTCTACATTGTTGCATGTGTGGGCAATTCATTCCTTTTTATGGCTGAGTAGTATTCCTTTAAACAAGATGTACAACAGCTTGTTTATCCATTTGCCTATTGAAGAACATTTGGGTTGTTTTTAGTTTTGCTAATTATGAATAGAGCTGCTTATCAACATTCAAATCCAGGTATTTTTTTTTAAATTTCTTTTTCTCACCTCATTATACTGGCTGAGAATTCTAGTTCAGTGTTGAGTTTGAGTGGACATGCTTGCCTTATCCCTGATTACTTAGGGAGAAAGCCTTCAGTCTTTCATCCTTAAGTATGATGTTTGCTGTAGGACTTTCATAGATGTCCTTTATCAAGTTGAAAAAGTTCTCCTGCTTATAATTTGTTGAGAATTTTTATCAGGAATGGATATTGAAGTTTGTCAGGTGCTTTTCCTGCATTAATTGATATGATCCTATGGTTTTTCTTCTTTAGACATTTAATACGATGGATTGCATAGATTGATTTTCAAATACAGAATCAGCCTTGCATACCCTGGAGAAGCCCCACTTGATCATGGTGTGTTTTTTATTTTATTTTCCTGGATTTGAATTGGTCATATTTTATTGCAGACTTTTGCACCTGTGATCACCCAGGGTATTGGTCATAGTTTTCTTTTCTTGTACTATCTTTGTCTGGTTTTGCTGGCCCCATGAAATGAATTAGGAAGTATTCTCTTATTCTCTGTTTCCTGGAAGAGATTGTATAGAATTGGTAGATTTCTGCTTTTTAACTTATTGTAAACATTTCTCCATGGCACCAAACTTTAAAAATAATTTTTAATGTCTTCCTAATAATAGTATTAAAAATCACAATATTTTTATTAGTATTTATAGCAAGTGATAATTTATTGAACACTTTGCATGCTTGAGGCACTGTTTAAGTGCTTTTACCTGTATTGACTCCTTTAATCACCATATCCAATGGAGTAGGTACCATTATGATCTCCATTTTACATGCAAAGAAAAATAAGACGAAGCATGTAAGTAACTTGCTTAAAGTTCCTATGTGGCCGGGTAGTAGTTGAATTCAGGCTGTCTGATTCCAGACCCCATGGTCTTAACTATTACATTCTATCCTCTATCCTCTGGTTATAAGTTATTTATTCAGGCCTCCGTTTGGGATATTTAGGTATTTTCTATGTCCTCACTGTGATGAATGTTCTAGTACCGAAGTCTTTGATAATTGATGATGATTCTTTTAGGCTGGATTCCTAGAAGTGCTATGTCAGTGTCAAAGTGCATGCCTATTGTAAGGGCTAATAACATTCTATGTAATTTTCCAGGAATTTGGACAAATTAGAAGTTCCAATAGCAATGTTTGAGAGTGCCTAATTCAGTGTTCTCTGTCAGAATTGAATATTATGATTATTTTACATATTTTAAATTCAATTTGATTGCAGAGAGATGGTATCTCATTGCTTTACTTTGCATGTCTTCGTACTAGTGAAGCTGAATGTTTAAAAAATGTTTATTGGCCATTTATATTTCCTTGTGAGAAAAACTTATTCATGTCTGTTCTCCATGTTTTTCTAAGGGGATAACTGTTCTTCTTAATGACTTGTAAAGCTCTTTATATATTCTACATATTCGTCTTTTATCCTGTATCAGAAGTTTTGCCTCCCCCACCCCCTTTTTTGGTGTACAGAAGATTTTCATTTTTATCTGGTCAAAACTGTATCTGTTTTCTCTTGTATTTTTTCACTGTTTTATTCTTAGACCCGGGATCTCAAGGGTGTGTTTATTCCACATAATCCTTTGTCTTTTTTCTCCTATTTGTATGGTTTAATTAAAAAAAAAAAAACACCTCTTTATTTCATTTGGAACTTATCTGAGCTAAGATGAAGATTTTACTTGAACAGATGAGCAGATTTAACAGTTAAATTGTTTATTGAATAATCTTTCCTTTACCCACACATTTATGGTATGACCTTTATTCCGTGCTTATTTTCTTAGGTATCAGAGGCAGATGTTATGATGTCTGTTTTGTTCTATTTTCTCATTAATTAATTGTTGTAGGTCATTAGCATATTAATTATCTGATAGGGCAAGACTCCTCTCCTCTTGTTCTGGGAGAAAAAATCATTTGCTATTATCACTTGTTTATCCTTCCAGGTGAACTTTAGAATCTCTGTTGAATTTTGCTCAAATGCCTCTGGGTTTTGACAAATCTATAAATAATTTGTGGGGAAATGGCATTTTACAGCATTGATTCTTTTCATTCCTAGTGTGCTTCTTCATTTGATCAAGGCTAAAAAACAAATCTGTCAAGATTCATAATTATTTCCCTATCTCTTTCTTACATGTATTTGTGTGAACTATTGTTATTATTTATTCTGACTGTTGTTTCATTCTTTATATATTCTCTTAAAATAGTCTTTACAATTTTTTCTTGATTTTCTTCTTTATATTTTCTTCTTAAGTTTTAAACTATGTAATAATAATAAACACAAATTGTTATACAAACCAATACCTTATATTTTCCAATAGTTTTCTATTAAAGGGAATTTTTTTTTTGATTTATTTTTTGATGATAAAAGTGCTCAAAAAGGTTTATTTATTTTTTATTTTTTGTTAAATTTTTGTTTTAATTCTAGTAAGTTAACATACAGTGTGATATTAGTTTCAGGTGTACAATATAGTGATTTCACACTTCCATACAACACCTGGTGCTTATCACAATAGGTGCACTTGGAGGGAATTTTTATTTTTTTAATTAATTTTTTAGAGAGAGTGTGCGCACACAAGTGGGGGGCCAGGGGGAGAGGGAGAGAGAGAATCTTAAGCGGCCTGCATGCCCAGCGTGGAGCCCGACACAGGGCTCGATCCCATGACCCCAACATCATGACCTGAGCCGAGAGTTGGATGCTTAAAGGACTGAGTCACCCAGGCACCCCAGAGGGAATTTTTAGGTTCATGCTGTAGTTGGGTGGTTTTTTACTGTTGGCTCTTGGTTATGTTAGTTGCTTTTCATTATGCTATGGAAGTTTCCTTTTATTTCTCATTTTCTAAGAGTTTTTTTTTCTTTTTTTTAATCAGCTATGGGTGTTATACATGGTCAAATGCCTTATTAACATTTGTTGAAGTGTTTAGTATAATGTAACATAAATAAATATCCATGTGAAGCTGCTCTTGAGGTAAACCCCAGATAGCCATGCTATTTTTTTTCCTTTCATAGGATATTGGGTTTGATTTGTTCATACTCCTTTTGGATTTTTGCTGTTATATTCTCGACAGATATTGACATACAGCTTCTCTGCCAGGTTTTGGTGTTAGTATTGCACTAACTTCACAAAACTAATCGATGATTTCCGAGTTCTCCTATGTTCCAGAATATTTTATGAAGCATGGGGATGGTCTATAACTTTAAAATTTGCAAGAACATTTATATAGTACTGCTTGGCCTTTACCTGGCCTGTAGCAATCTTCTTAAAAATAATTTTGGAGAAAGTCTTCAATTTCTGCCACTGCTTACTTTTCCATGGAGCTAATTTGTTTTCTCAGAAATGTCCATTTCATTAAGACTTTTTAAAATGAACCAAATTATGCATCGCATTTTAAAATTTCAACTTGTTCTCTAATTGTGATTATGTAACACTTTCTCATTAGTAACTCATGTGTTTCTTTTTTCCTTGATCAAATCTGATTGTATTTGGTTTATTTTATTATTTTTGGAAGAAACATCTCGTGTATCTTTATCAGTTTTGCTTTTCCCCCGTTTTCTGAATCAATTACATCTTTAATAGTTTTTAAAAAATCTTCTCTTAATTCCTTTGTTTTCTAATATCTCGAATTAAGTGCTTTATTTATATATTTTTATTCTTTCTTGCTAATGGTGCATTTGCCCTTGAGGGCAGCTTTAGACTCACCTTATAAGTTTCAAAGTGTCAAGTAGTCATTACTATACTTTTCAAATAGTCTTGTCATTGTAGTTTTATTTTTTCTGCAGTTATTTAGGAGAGTGACTTCTAATTTCAAAGTTTATGTGCATATTTTTAAAATGCCGATTTCTAATTGTCTTTCAGTTTGTCGGGAGAATATGACCTTTGATTGTGGTTTTCATCTGCTTTGGTTGTTTTTTTTTGGAACATGAACTGTTTGCGATTGGATACTCATTTGTCTGTCTTTCGTATCTATTATCTTCTCATTTCATCATTTCCCTCTTTTTGTCATTTCCTCTTTATTATGCAAGAGTTTCTACATTTTTTTTCCTCAATGGTTTTGTTTTCAGCACTTTGGGTCTGCTCTATTGCCTTTTATTCCATTTAGGCTTTGTTCATGCATTTCCATCTTTTTAATTTCATATCTTGTCCATCCCCATATTAACTAGCTGCCATTGTAATCTTAGCCTTTCTGCTCACTTTTAATTTTCTTTCAATAGCCCATATTTCTTTGCATGCCATTGAGATTACAAAATTGATTCTTTCTAAAATTTACTTCTTCTGCTTTTAATAAATTATTTTTGGAAGTATAGTATTCTTTTTTAGGTTGCAGTGAATTTTCAGTTTTTTTTTTTTTTTTTTTTTTTTGAGTTATCCACCTTTGAAAGGGAAGATCCAGGCCCCATGTGTGCCTGTGAAGGGACTCTCCTGTCTCTCCAAAGCACTCACCCTGCCATATTGTGTCCAGTTACTATTAGCATATTTTCAGCTGAAGATATGTTCATGGTCTTGACCAAATTCCTTGTGTTTATGTTGACTTTTCTAGGGTGACTCAGCTTGCCTGAGAGGAGATCTCCTGGTAGTTTGAATATCTAGATGGAGCTTTATTCATGTAATTTCAAATAGTTGATAGTTCTTCCATCTTGAGACAGTGCATTAAAGTCTACCACCCTAGTTTGTATCTTCCTGTGGTTCTGTCTCTTTTCCTTTTTGTTATTCTGCAGACGGTAATATTCCCCCATCCATCCAGTCTTTCCCCAGGTTGAGTTGCATTTCCAGGAATTGGAGTCTCTGCATGCATAAATATAGAAAGACATATTCATGGGGTGGGGGTCTCCTTGAAAGCATTTCCTTTCAGCAGCCTGGTTCTGAGATAGGGGTTCACACCAGGGGACCAGTGTGCCACAGCCCACCTATCACTTCCCACAGCCCACCTGTCATGTCCCATCCTTCTGTTTCAGGGGCTCACCCACACTCCATGAGTGTAGGAAAGGGCAAATCACGTATTGTTGACTGATGACCATATTATCCCAGGATGCCTGTTCAGATTTCAGCTTTAAAGTTTTAGTTTGTTACAAAGAAGAAGAAATTTAATTCATGGATAGAGAGATTCAGGAGCAGCTAAATCTATCTAATATTAACTGACTGGTCAGTGTTTTTTCCATGGTCACACCTCTTTCACATATTTTATCTCAATTATCTACACACAGTGATGAATTAGATATTGTAATCCTCTTTGGGTTAAATTGACTTGCTCAACGTCACGCAGGTAGACAATGGTAGTTTCCACCATGGTGAACATCTTTGAGGAACATTTCCTGCCAGGAAGTTCAACAGAAGCTACCCAGTGTGGTAGGCAGAATAATGTTCCCTGCCCTGTCAAAGATGCCCGTGTCCTAATCCTGGGAACCTGTGAATCTATGGTGCATGGCAAGGGCGAATTAAGTTTGCTAATCAGCTGGTTTTGAGATGGGAGAGTATCCCGGATTATTCCGGTGGGTCCATTGTGATCACAGGGGTCCTTGTAAGTGAAAGAAGGAGGCAGGAGGGGTCGAGTCAGGGAAAGTGAGGAAAGAAGCAGAGGTGGGGGTGGTCCACTTATTGGCTTTGAAGATGGAAGGGGCCATGAGCCAAGGAATCTTGGTAGTTGCTAGGAGCTGGGAAAGGTAAGGAATGAGATTCTCCTGTGGAGCCTCTAGAAGGAACACAGCCCTGCTGACATTTTGAATTTAGCTGTCTGAGACCCCTGTTGGATTTCTCACTTTTAGAACTATAAGATTTTGGTTTGTTTTAAAGACACTAAGGTGGTGGGAATCTCTTGCCACAACACTGGGAAACTAATACACTTCGTGTATCAGACTTTGTGGTCTGACTCTCTGTTTTTTTGTTTGCTTTTGTTTTTTCTTAAAGTTTTATTTATATATTTGGGAGGGGGGAAGGGAAGAGGGAGAGGGGGAGAGAGTCCTAAGCAGACTCCACGCTGAGCACAGAGCCCGAGGCAGGGTTTGATCCCACGACCCTGAGATCATGATCTGAGCTGAAACCAAGAGTCAGACGCTTAACCGACTGTGCCTCCCAGGTGCCCTGTGGTCTGACTCTGAGAAACAGGAACAGGAAGTCCTGGAGTGATCCACTGTGTATGCACATCAAACAGGCATTTACCTGGGCAGTTACTGTGTCCTCATTTGATATACTGTATATTTATTTTCTCACTGTGCTGATGCTACCCTCCCAAGGAGAATGTCAGCTCCCGGGAGCAGGAACTTCCTCTGTTGTGTTCACTGTCTTATGCCTGGTGGCTGGTTTGGAGGAAAAGCTCAATAAATATTTGTTAGATTATTCCTTTTTGCCTGGATGATACTGTACCAACAAAATGGTCTCAGTTGCTTCTTTGATGGAATACTGCCAACTGTATAAGTAGTAACAAAAATAAAAAGAAGAAACTGAGTTAAAATGATTACTTTTCAGTGTTTTTTCTAGTGTCTAGTCATATATATAAATTTTTTTTTTTAGAGTTAGCAAATACTCCTCTCACACTCTCATGGGATCCTTTCATAAAATAAGATAGGTGGTTATCAATATGATGCTTCATGTTGCATTTTTGTGACTTAACATATTTTAATAATGATAACCATCAGTTTTTGTAATTATCATTTCATGGGCTGGTTGGCATTCCATTGAGTATATAGGATATTTCATTGAATATATAGAATATATGTATTAAAGTGTTTATTGTTGGTTATTTAAAATATTATAGGTTACTTAAAGTATTTAATTATTACTAATTAAACAACCTAGCCCATGAGTCTGTTACAAGTCACTGTACTCTCTAGTTATTATTGTGTTTGTAATAATCTAGTAGGTTTGCTGGAGCTGCTGACAATGTGGAGTTATGGGGCTTCCACATGTTTCTGTGTAGAGCTCTGTCCACTAGGTTCCCTGTCTTAGAGTGTTCTTTTTAAGATATATTTATTAATTTTAGCGAGAAAGAGCAAGCGAGCATGAACGGGAGGGGCAAAGGGAGAGAGAATCTGAAGCAGACTCTGCGCTGAGCAAGAAGCCCGACATGGGGCTTGATCCCAGGACCCCAAGATCATGACCTGAGCCAAAACCAAGAGTTAGACACTTAACTGACTGCACCACCCAGGTGCCCCTGTCTTAGAGTAATCTGAATAGCTTCTTCATTTCTGTTTACTCCTAAGGCATTCTCTGCCTGGTATCGAGTGTCCCACCTTGTCTCTTCAACCTCACATTGCAGTTCTGTGTAAAATTCTTCCTCGTCAGAAAGCCCTAGAGCCTCTACAACAACTGGAGGCAAAGAGAGTGTTAATGGGTCAGTGATGGCAAAGAGGTACCAGTTTGGAAAACACATCAAGATGGTTATGAGACTCCGGCGAAGGAATCTCCTTAAAATATATCACATGATGACCTTCCCTTTTATAAGTAGACACTTTGTTTTTTTCTTCTTTTCTCTTCTTGATAGTCGCTTTGGTTTGCCTACATGCTGATTGCTCCTCTGATAACAAAATAAAAAGGAAAAAATGTTCACCATTGACTCAGTTTCACAAGAGCAATGAAAAATCCAGGGGTGGGGGAGGGGATCTCTCCAGACGCCCTTTGGCTGTACAAGCCAGCAGTGTTAACTGAATTACAAACAACAGCCCTGAGCCTGGGAGGAGAAGGATGTCCACTCTGAGGCCGATCTGGACAGTTGTTTTGCCTAAGATGGCAAGATCATCATCTTTCAGTCTCGAGCCAAGAATGCCATACATGGGTATATCTTGTTCTGCCTGGGAAGGGATGGTCCTAGAGGCTTCCGGGGTGCCATCGTGTCTCTTGATGGCCCTTTCATTTCAGTGTTTGCTTTTTCAGTGTTTTCTGATTCCCCTGGGAAGGAGAGTAGGGAGGAGAGAAGGAAGAAGGGAAGATAAGAGGAATGAATGCTTGCCTGGGAGCATGGTCTTTCGATGAACATTCTGAGTGTCAGTGCAGAATGAGGGTTTATTTTAGGAGACACCAGGAATGAAATCTTTTATGTTGATATTGTACAGGACTGATCTGTATTGTTCCACCATGAAGGACGATAAAACTTCCTGATCCTCCTGCATCTTTGTAGTTTCTGCCATGAAAACATTCATGGGTGGGAAACCTGGCTCATCCTGTCCGGAACAGGAGTACTGGACAGTAAGTCTGGAGACAGGAGTTCAAGTCTCACTCCTGGAAGTCAGCTGCATGTGCACGTGTGTTCTCCATTTCCCATCTGAAATGTGCGCCTTTGCGCTATGTTGTCTTTCCATTGGGAAACACTAAAACTCTCCAATTTTATCATTAATTTTAAATCGCTAGCCTCCTGGAAGATGTTGGAGATCTGCTTCCTTCTAAGGCTAATTTACAGCCAGAGCAATATAGTTTTGCTTCTGAGCATGCCCTGAATCATTATTCATTTTTATTTCATAGAATTACTCTTATAAATGTGATTTTCTGTTGGTTTCACAGAGCCATTGAGATTACCCAGCTCGATGGATTTCTTCGGTATGTCATAAATTTTTGCTTGTAGTAGAAGCCAGTGCTGTTCCAAGCAAGATCCTCGGATCTGTAACGTCAGTATCACCCGGTACCCCCCTCCTCCATAGACATGCAGAGTCAGAGGCCCCACCCCAGCCTCCTGAATCAGAATCTTTGGGGATGGAGCCAGGAAACTTTGTGCTAACAAGGTCTCTTAATTGCATGTGAAAGAACATTGAGAAGCATCTATAAGCCAGGCTGGCAGACAGGTGCTGTGATTTTGCCCTGCGCATGCGAGCATACCCCAAGCATATGGTCTCCTCCTTGAGTGACTCTACTTCCAACAGACCTAGTAAGCTTTATCTGAAATGCCGAGATAGAGACGTTTCTGTGTTCGGGAAGCTCGGGCTGCTCTGTTGAGGGCCTGAGGATGTCGAGAGGGAAATGCAGAACTTCTTGGGGGTAGAAAGGAGGATGCCCTTTCCTTAAGGGGTGGCATCCATTGTCCTTGGTACCCCAGGCTTACCTCCACATGTGGAGTGCCCTAAAAAGAGCCATAGGACTTTTAGGAAGGGGACAGCAGCTCTGGCTGGCAGGGTTGGGAGGCAACACACACCAGAGGTGGCTCATGAATTCACCTTTTTAAATTAGTTGTTATTACCAAAGTAGTTCATGGGTTACTTCCTGCTAATGAAAATTGAAGACATCACAGATAACACTAATGTCGTCTTTGAGCACCCTGCCTCTATCCCCAATATTTACAGCCCTGTCCAGGAGCCTACTGTCTTGGCTTATCCTGCTTGTTCTCATTCAACAATATGTGCTAGAGATTGATCCACCTTTTTTCAGTGCCAGAATGGTATTGCAGGATATCCAGTGCACCCTCAGGTGCATCTCTTACCCTTTCCCTGCTCTTCTTTTATCAGCGGGAGCTACTTTCCCCAGCTCCTTGGCCCTCTGTCTTTCAGACACTTTGGCCAATGGGAGTACAGGATGGGGAGAGAAAGAAGAGCATCTCCTTCCCTTCTCTTTCTTCCCCTCCCATCCTGCTTCAGCAGCCTCTCTCCATGACTGCATTCATGCTGGAAGCCCCTCCTTTTATGGCCTGGCTCCCGAGCCCTAGTAACACCCCGTTTCCCCGTTGCCCTTCCCACCCTAGGGATGCTAACCACTTCCTGCCATTGGTAATCTCTGGTTGCCCCACCAGCACATTCAAGCCTCTAACTCTGTGGCCTCTACAGTCCGAGTTACCCTGTATGACTTTCTCTTGTGTTTGTTTTCCTCACTGTCTCATTCACATGGGTATATCACGGATGATTTTGCTTTTTAGCTCTTCCCGTTCTGTTGGACATTTGAGGTGTTTTCATTGTTTTTCCCCATCACAGAAAGTGCTGGAGTTGAACATTCTAACACACAGCTCCTATGTCATGCCTAGGTGATGCCAAGCAGTGGGATCACCACATCAGTCATTCACTTTTGGTGTCTCTTTGGGTACGTTCTGGATCTCAGGTGCCTGCAGTACGTAGTGAATTGCTCTGCAGAAAGGAGCTTACTAACTGTTGAGTGAATGAGTGCGTGAATGAATGAATGAATGAATGAATTCCCATATGCAGATGGAGAAAGCATTGCCTCATTGACCTCACATGAAATTGCCTCTGTTCCATGGCCTGTTCACCTTGAACAGAGTACAAGTTATTTCAGGGTTCCCTTCCTTGGAGAAGCTGATCCAGGTTCCAGACCAGCATGGATGTCCAGGAGCAGTGTCGTGGTTCATGTGAAATGAGTGCTACAGAAAGCTCCTCGGTTTCCTTATGGCAGGGTTTAGGGAACCAGGCGTCTGCTGTGATTCAGGAGAGTGTTGTGACTTTGAGGGTGGGTGTAGGTGTTGATAATGAGCGATGGGGGTTAAGAGGACAAAATAACTCAGGGGAAGCGAGAAGCTCATGCCCGCAGATGCTTGGAGTCTACCTTGCTCCCCAGAGAAGCAAAAGGCTGGGCCGTAGTTCCTTATACGCTTCTCTACTCCACCCCCACAATGTTTTTAGATAAGAAAAGAAAAACCCTCAAAATGAGCATCAAGGGCCATATGGAAAGGCCAGCAGATGTGACAGGCAGACAGGGATGTGCATGTAGAAAAGGAATGGGGGGGGGGTCCTTTGGGGACCAGGTTTATAAACCTGCCTTTCTTCTTTTTTTAACAGTTGAGCCGGTAGAGTTTCCCCTTTTCTTCCCTAGGCTGCTGTTCCCAGGGAACTGCCCAGACTTCAGACACTTCCAAATCCTGCAATTAACTTGAAAAAGTAAGATTAGTTCTACTTTATAGTGCTTGGCCTATAAATGATGATAATGAGGAGTTAGGGCCACACAACGCACATAGGATGAGCTCCGTCCTCATAAACACATTTGGCAGTGATCGCATTGTGCCTCCTTCTCGGGAGGAGCCTTTACATTTTGAGTTGAGAGACCCTCCCGGTTTCAGAAGCTGCGGCTGCTCACTTGTGTTCCTTTTGCTCCCAAAGCAGAGCTCTTTCTGCGGTGGAAGGGGATGGCGTGATGACCCTGGGACCCGAAGTGCCCTCTGCTGCCGGCCTGGTGTGGGAGGTGGTGGGGTGGATGGAGCGGTCAGGATTTGGGTAGCCAGCAGCACTCTCTGCCCCTCTCCTGCCTTTGCTTGCTTTGCTGTCTGCAAGTCATTCTGGAAGGGATTTCATGAGAAATTACCTTACAAGGAGGCCTGGCGTGGGGTCCCTGTAAAGGCACGGGAATCTGTGCTCTCTGGGGTTCAGCATCTGCTCGTGTCCCGTGCAAGCTCAGCCTGGCTCCAGACCCTGTGAGGCACCCGAAAACCGGCTGGGCCAGGCTGGAATTCAGGGTGCAGATGTGGTCCTGCATAGTGCTCTCCTCGTGCAGAACCCTGACCTCTGGTTCTGTGTCAGGTCGGTACACATGTGCCGTAATTTGAATTGAGATGTTGACACCTTGAGCATCCATGTGTGGCTGGATTCAGGCAGATTGGGATTAGTCCCTGGTGAGAGGAAAAGTGGTAGAGTGGAGAGATATGACTCACACAGCTGTCCCGCAGGACTCTGATTTCGTCCCCTTCTCACCAAATTTTGTACCCGTGTGACTCTCCCTCCCAGCCTCACCTCGCCTTCTGATGTCTTGCCTGCGTTGATGGACTTCCAAAGCCTGAGTCCCTCTGACATTTTCCTGTGAACTTTTCTATGTTCAACCCAAATAGGAAATGACAAGGATGGTTTCCGTGCAGAGAGAATAGGATTCATGTGGTTACTTTTTTTTTTTTTAAAGATTTTTATTTATTTATTTGAGAGAGAGAGAATGAGAGACAGAGAGCATGAGAGGGAAGAGGGCAGAGGGAGAAGCAGACTCCCTGCCGAGCAGGGAGCCCGATGCGGGACTCGATCCTGGGACTCCAGGATCATGACCTGAGCCGAAGGCAGTCGCTTAACCAAATGAGCCACCCAGGCGCCCCTCATGTGGTTACTTTTAAAAACTCATTTGGAAGTTTAATGTATACACGTATATATATACACACACACACGGAGAAAAGTGTATCTTTCATAAGTGTTTAGCTCGATGAATTTTCACAAACGAACAGCAGCTGTCAGATCAAGAAGCAGAGCAGGGCCTGTACCCCTGAAGCCCCCTCGTGGTCCTTCCTGCCCTCCCCCAAGACTGACCACTGTCCCAGCTTCTAACGGCATAGATTAGTTTTGCCTGCTTTTGTATATTACTTCAGTGTAACCTGTGTATATATTCTTTTGCTGAATATATGCTTGTGAGATCCATCCATGTCATTTTAATTGGTTGTAGATTATTCACTAATGTGGTTCATTCTCATACCTGCCTTTCTGTGATCATGTGTGCACACTTCGATAAGGTCTACACCCTAGCGTGGAATCACTGGGTCTTGGGATGTGTCTACGTTTGGCCTTTGCAGGACCTAATAAGTAGTTTTCTGAAGTGGGTGTACCTATTTAAAGTATAACCTATTTTAAAGCAAAGTGGATAATTGAGTTTAAGCTTCATGGTCACATGTGGTTGGATCGAAAGGTTTCATGGGCAAAGAGAGTCCAAACCTTTGGGATGGAGAAGTTGCTGGCATCATGGCATCTTTACCCTTGTTTGGTGTTGGGTTCTCTGCAGCGGGCAAGAGGTGGCCAGACAGTCACATGTCTTGTCATCTCTGAGCTGAAACAACAATTATTATGATTTTGACCCTTCTCTGCATCTCCTCCTTGTTCCTGCCCCTCTTCTTCATGGACTTCTCTTCTTCTCTCCTCTCAGAACATCTTCAAAAAGCAGTTGTATCCCCATTCCTGCCCTCCCCCACCCCCACCACACACACATTCACACACACACACCCCTTGCATGTGGGAGGACCAGTTCCTAAGGTAGTAATGCAGTCAGGGGAAACACAATGTGGAGAAAAGTGTTAATTATACTGGAGACAGTGTGATCACAATAACTGGAGCTCTTCAGAGAAAAGCTTATTTAAGAAGAAAAAAATAGTAAGAACAAGTCTTCCCAAGTTACTGTGCCTGAGGCCAGGCCTGTACGAGACAGCCTCACTCTTGCTCTCATGCTGTTCTCGCACCTTCGTGACACGGTCAGCCCGTGTGCAGCAGGCCGGCCACAGAAGCCACCCAGAGACCCGCAGATGAAAATAACAAGGCAGGGCGCCTGGGTGGCTCAGTTGGTTAAGCGACTGCCTTCGGCTCAGGTCATGATCCTGGAGTCCCGGGATCGAGTCCCACATCGGGCTCCCTGCTCAGCGGGGGGTCTGCTTCTCCCTCTGACCCTCTTCTCTCTCGTGCTCTCTGTCTCTCATTCTCTCTCTCTCAAACAAATAAATAAAATCTTAAAAAAAAAAAAAAAGAAAATAACAAGGCAGTGCATTCTCTGTACAGCACTTTGTCTTTCTAGCCAGCGCCTTCTGTGACTGGGGATTGCACCACCAGCTCCCTCCTCCAGCTTGGGTCTGGCCCCAGACCCCGTGGCTTCGAGTGAAGGGCCAAGGATCTGGGCACCCACCTGGCTGCCGTCCCAGCTCTCCTCAGGGCACCTGTTTGGGGGAGTGGAGCGGAGGCGTGCCCAGGGACCTTTGCAGAGATCCAGCTCTCGGCCAGACCTCAGGCTCCTCCTGCCAGCCTGGGGACCCCGAGTGTCTCTGTCGTGGGGGCAGTGCTTCCTGGGAGCCAGTGCAGTGAATGCGTCTGTGCGGAAGCCGACTGGACACCACCCAGGGGACCTGTGGGCATCCTTGGCACGAGTCCAGACACAAAGGGGTATCCTGGGGAGCGGAGCCAGCCTGGCTGGGAGCGAATATGCTAAGCAGAGGCAGGTGACTGAGTGGGCCTGGCAGGGTTGTATGTCACCATCCCTGGCTCCTCTCTGCCCTCTGACCCCGCGCAGAGGGTCTCTCCTTGACCACCTCTCTCCTGGACCACCGCAAAGCCCAGGGTGGGGCAGCCGCCCCTCTCAGTTCTGTGGCCTGCTCTTTGGTGTGGTAGGGTACCATGGGCCCTGATGTGGGAGAGGAACGACTTGGGACCATCCTCATCTCCATCTTCTGTCTGTCCCCCGAGGACTAATAGAGACATCCACTTCAACGAGGTACGAAGACCATAGTTTCGGTACCTCCTGTTACTATTTTCTTCTATACTAAGTCTTAGAAGATTTGTCGACTCCTAAGGCCATATTAATAAAGCACCAATCTGTTCTTGTTCCCCTGCAAATCATCAAGGACCCATGTGACTAACTACTTTTGGGGGCTTTCAGTCACCCTGCAGTACGTGGGCTGCCACCGGAGTTTACATAATTGCAGCTGAGAGCAGAGGCCGGTGGCATTTCCATTAGCCATCACGTTGGAGTAGATGTGAGGGTTCCATTCTTCTGACACAGCGTGTACGTCCGCAGTACCACCTTGTCCTACTGAGAGGCGAGGGCGGGCTTTGCTGTGCGAGTTTGCATTGTGAAAGCAGGCTCTTCCAGTCCTTTCCCCATTCTGGGTTGCTGGGAGCTCCAGGAGCAGTGACACTGTTCAGGGTGGGCTGAACTATGTGCGTGCAGATGGGCAGACAGGCCCGGGGAGGCAAGGGAAGCCAGCGTAGGCGCTGCCTGCAGTGACTCCTCATTTATGTTTACTGTATGAAACATACAGTGTATGTCCACTGCGCCTGTGCACCCACCTTGCTGGGACTCTGTGCCCCTACATACTTATGCATCATTCCTTTCCCACCTCAGCCCATTTAACACTTTCCTAGGCTGTCATTCAGAGGACCAGTCTGAGTAAATGAATATGGAGTCACAGACCTCTTCCTGCAGGGTGTCCACTGGCTCTGGTCGTCAGAGCCTGGTTCTTGGGCAAGTGAGTTATTGCAGGATGGACGCAGGATAAAGCAGGATAGGCTGGGGGTGAAGGCTCAACTGGGATGTAGTCTCTGCCGGGGCCAGTTGATCCCACAGGGAGCCCCAGAGCACAGCTACATCCCAGAGTTGATCCTGTTCTGGGGCAGAGTCAGCCATTCACTGGCCACTGGCTGCCTCTGTCGGGGGAGGGGAGGCGACCTGCCAGGCAAGGCAGCTGCCTTGGAGAAGGGGGCAGGTGAGCGCCATTAGCAACTAGCGCTCCCAGTAGCTGGGGTGGTTGCCTGCGAGGTGCAGGGGACTGGGTGGGCGCCAGCAAGTAAGCACCACACGGCCCACGGGCCTGGCCAGTGATGGGCTGCTACTGGACTCAGGTCCTTGGATCCAGTGACGGTCGAAACGAGGCTGGACCCCAAATGTAAAGGCACAGGCAAGGCTTTATTAGGGCAACTGCTGCAGCTGAAGGGAGACACAGGACAATAGTGTCAGACTGGTCCTCTGAACGATAGCCTAGGAAAGTGTTAAATGGGCTGAGGTGGGAAAGGAATGATGCATAAGCATGTAGGGGCGCAGAGTCCCAGGAAGGTGGGCGCGCAGGCGCAGTGGACATACATTGTATGTTTCATTTGCATGTTAAGCCTCCACCTCCGAGTGTTTTTTTTTAAGCATTAAAGTGACAGGAGAAGTTGGTAAAAGGTCACATTTGGCGGCCATCCCGTTTCCGTTCAGTTTGAACCCATTTGGGCTTGCTCCTTGGTCTGTGCTCTGCTTTTCCAGGAAAAGTGGTAACAGCCACTGGAATGCCCCAGGTGCATGGCGACTTGTTCCCAAGGTCCCTGTCTCAGGGCCACCACCTCTCCCAACACCATCCCTGGGAACAGGCTCCCTCTGGACCTGCCAAGTTGGATTATGCCAGTTGGACAGGTCTGTGTGGCCCTGCTGGGACCTTGCGGCAGGTTTTGGCAAAGCAAACAGTTTTACATGGTTGGATCCAAGAAGACCACATAAGTGGGCAAAACTAGGCTTCAGAGATGTGGCTGTGAGAATCAGAGAGGTTTGGGGGGGGGCTCCAGATGTTTGGGGAGGCATTCCTGTTTGAGACGGGTAAAAGATGATTTTTTTATTGGCATTTTTGCGCAGCCGTGCGTTCTTGCTTTGTCCGTGTGCTCTGGGGCACCAAGATCCATGCAGATGCTAAGTGGGGCTTGGAAGCTCCTTCTGTTCTCAGCACACCCACAGCTCTGTGCTGTTGGTCCCCGCCACCTCCATGCTGTCCCCACTCAGGCTGGGGACCATTTCTCAGAATGGTCTGGCTCTTCAGGCCACTCCATTTCTCCATTCTTAAGGCAGAGTTGTTGATCAGGAAAATATCTCCTGGTCTCACTGGGTAGAGGCAGGCAGGCCAGGTCCAAATTCCAAAAAAACGAAAATGTGCTTCTAGGTAGATTTACTGAGCATGCCTGCTTGGGGGGTGGGGGGTGGTGTCCCTGGGCTGGTATTGACAAGTGGATAACAGTGACTTAAAACTAGCGCTTCCATTGGTCTGTGTTGGTGGTTTGTGGAGACATAGTGCCGTTTTGAGCTCTGTCCCTTCTTGGCCAAGATGCTCCTTCCAGACTTGTAATGGTGGCTCTGAGTTCAGAGCTTTTGGCACACTTAGCTCTCATTCAGGGCAATTGCAAAGAATAGTGAATCAACATCCCGAGAGAGTGGGGGTCATTTTACTGCAGAATGGCTGCCCTTTGTCTCTCTGGCAAAAGGGTGTTGAGAAATGAATGTTTAGGGCTGTAGAAATGCTGAATAATAAGTGAACTTGATCCCATCAGGAGGCAAGGGCTGAAAGGCTCCCTCTGATTGACCCAGTTATACCTTCAGGGTCCCTAGACTGGTGCTTTGGAAAAAGTGATTGGCTTAAGCGTATCTCTCTGTGCCTTGATGTTATCAGATTCCCCACCATGGACTTTTCATCTCAATAGTGAGTTGTAAGTTTGAGAATAACTCAAAAGGATTTCCTGGAAAAGGCAGAGGAGGGGAGGTAGGCTGCGGGGTTGTGAATGGGTATACCGGAGACCCAGATCCAAGAGGAAGATTAATTTACAAGGGGAGGGAGGGAGGGGTGCCAGGCCCTGATGGGAGTAAATAAAAACCCCAGTTCTTATAGGTGTTTCACCTTCATTCATTCCTTACTTCATTCATTCCTCATCCATTGAGTCAACAGATGGGTATGGGATGAGGTCAGTTTTGCTGGCATTGTGTTTGAGATGGCCCATATAGATTGAGGTTTGGACAATAGAGGTCTGGCCTGTGGGAAGGAGCAATTCTTCACTCTTTTCCCAGGACTGTACTGCAGGCAGCTGGGATTGCAGCTGACATTTTCTACACATTTCCATGTTTTCAAAGGACAAGGTCAGTTTTTGGGTTTCTTGATAAATTCATGGGGCAAGTTCCCTCACTCCTTGTTGAATGATTTTCAGAAATGGTAAACCTCAGCTCTCGTACAGATAGAAAATGAACATTTGTTAAAGATTTTATTTAACTCATGGAGGAGGAAACTGTTAAGATGTGAGGAACATTTCAAACGGGACTCCAAAGAACAGACACCTTTATGGATCAGGAATGTTGAAATGAATATGCAAATAGAGGCAAAATTGGTTTCTTCCACAGTAGGGGAGAGAAGTCAACTTGCACATATAGATAATAGTTGTTGTGCATCGCTGTCAATTTACGGAATGGTAAAACAGTTCGAGGGCCGTGAAAAGTGAGAGACAACTTGGAAAGGTGTGTTCTAGACAATGCTTGGTTTTCTGTTGAAGTGAAGATTTTTCCCTATACTCTTATTAAGAAAATCCAGTGTTCTAAGCATTAAACTTGCTCCAAAAGTGCCTTTCTTTCTCTTTTTTAATATACAAGTAGCAATGATAAAAATTTTTTTTTTTTTAATTTTTGAATGCATTATGGTTGTTTTTGTTATGCTAAAGCCAAGCTTACTACTTTCCAAACAACTTCAGCAGTTATTTTGAAGATAATTACCTTAGCCTGGTAAGGTTCTACTCATTAATATAGGTAGAAAGTGTTATTAATGAGTAGAAAGTGTGATTTACAGGAATTATGTATATGATTTATAAGATATTGGGTATATGAGTAACATGGAAACAGTGAATCTGTAAACAAGAAATGAATTGGCTCAGACAACATAGAATATTCCAGAGCACAGATGTTGCAGAATCAGGGGGTTGGGAGGTCGGGGAAGAAGACACTTGTAGAAGCATCTAGAAATTCCAGAACACAATTCCTGAAAAAAATACTTGGGAATTTCTTCATGCATTAATTTTTAAGATCTGAAAACTTTTAATGTAATTTAATTGAAGACGATATTTTTAACAGTTCCAAAGGATCTAAAATCCTAGATATTTTCTGTCTTGTCTGCCTTCCTGAAGTTTATCCTGAAAAGATGTGTAGTTATTATGAAAAAAGGAAGGATTAGGGAATTTATGGCAGGATTTAATTTACATAGCCTCTTCTGGTGTACTGTGAAAATATTTCCTCATGACCCTTTGGTAGCCCTTGACATTGCTGACCCACCTCTCCTATTGGATACCTGTTCCTTCTTTTCCGGACCCTCTACAGTCCCTTGTTTTCCTTTGCTGGGGTTATTCTCTTTCACTGGCCCCCCTTCTTCCCCCTTTCCCTTTGTTCCTGGGATGCCCCCATGGCACTATATTCCTCTTTTCCAGCCACCTCCCCTCGGACACTGCATCCTCATGCAGAGAATCAGCTCTCATCTGGGTTCAGATGCTCAGGATCTTCATTCTGCTCCACAACACCATACCAACATTTCCACCTGCTCCTGGGTGTTTCCACCTGAATATTCTTACACATCACACTCAGTATGTTTGAAATGCAAGTAATCGAATTCCTTTGAATGAAATGTAGCTCTTTAAAAAAAAAAAAGAAATGTAGCTCCTTTTTGAACTTATTCTCCCAGCCATTTATCAAACACCATCAATTCGTTTTTCTCAGGATCTCTCTTATTGGACGTTTTCTTTCATTCCATTGTTGCGCCATAATCCAGGTCTTCATCCCTTCATCACTGACTTGTTGCCACAGCTTCAACATTATCTGTATTCAGTCAGTATCTCTCTAGTGCCTTGAGAAGTGGATACCATGAGCCAGGCCCTGACGCAGTTGGTAGGGGTCCAGTGCTTCTCAGTCTGTAGAAAAGACAGACGTCAATTAAATGCTCACACTACTAAGTGTATGATTATAAGCTGAGATAAGTGCTGGAGGAAAGTGCTGTAAGAGCATGTAATGGGAAACCCTAAATTAGCCTTCAGGGCCAGACAAGCCTCCTTGGAGGAAGTGATCCCTGAGAGCATTGAGGAATGATCAGGCACTAAATATGCGAAGGCGACGTGGAGGGCGTGAGTTTATCAGGGGAGGAACCTAGTGTTTCCCAAGTCCTGGAGTTGGTTGGAGGCGTGGTGCAGTAGCGAGACTGGGCCTGAAAGACCCACGTGCTGCGGTGATGTGAGTGGGGGCAGAGTGATGAGGGATGAGCTGGGGGCGGGAGGAGGCAGGGGCAGGCTGATGGTAAGTTGCAGTACAAATTCAGGTGTCAGCATGGATGGACCTTGAGGGCCTAGGCTACGTGAAATAAGAGAAAGACAAATACTGTATGATCTCACTTATACGTGGAATTTAAAAAAGCTCGGAGAAATGGAGAACAGAACGGTGGTCGATAGGCTGTGGGAGGGGGCAGTGGGAGATGTTGGTCACAGGGTACAGACTTCCAGTTATGTGTAAGATCTGGGGATCTGATATACAGCATGGTGACTATACTTTACAATCTTGTATTATGTACTTAAAAGTTGTTATGAGAGTAGATCTGAAATGTTCTCATCACCTAGGTATATAAAGTAATTATGTGAGTTGATGGAGGTATTAACTAATGTTATTGTGTGGGAAGCATTTTGTAATACATACTAGCAGCAGGTCATTACATTTAATCTTTAAATTTCCACAATGTTATAAGTCAGTTATATCTCGGTAAAGCTGGGGGGTGGGGGAAATCAGGTGTCTATCTTCAGAGCCAAGGGGAGTCTTTGAAGGGTTTTAACCAGGAAGGGAATGACACGCCCAGATAAGCCTTTTCAGAAGATCATTATGACTGCTGTGTGATATTCAGAGATGTCCGGAAGACAAGATAACCTGAAAATCCTCTTGATCCGAAACAACAGGAAGTGCTGGATAATATCGTAGTGGAGCTGCACTTACTAGGAAGTAAGAGACATCGCTGGAGCTGTGAATAAAGGGAAAGCTGCATACCCAAGGAGCATGCTGGCCCTGCCTGCTTCATCTCCCTGGTGGCATTTGCCCATTTCAGTAAGCAAAAGATGTGACTTCAGTGACTACACGGGGCCAATAAACAAAGCAAGGGGTGTAAATGGATTGGGAAAGTGATCTGAGACCTGACATGAAAGAGGAACCCTTTGATCAGTAAAAGGGGGACCATCCATTAAATCTGCTCCCCACAAAAGAAAATGCTAGAAAGTTTGTCTCTTTTGAGCTGGGCTCTGGTTGGGGCTGGGACAAGTCTTCTGCAAAGATCTCTTACTATGGACGGTGCCCCAAGTAGGTGGATTTCAATTTCGTGGTCCTGGAACCCCATGCCAAGAAATTAACATAATAATGAGTCCTACTCTGGCAATCACCCTGGGATGCATCTCAGTTTTCTCTGATATTGTAAGTAGAATTAAACCCTGAAGGTTTTCATATGATTGTATTCTTTCATATATATGGATCTATGTACACCTATATGGATACATATGTGGATATACACACACATGCATATATTAAATATGTATTCACATACATATGAAATTTGAACATATTTTAGATTGTATAAAGCAATATTGACTGTGTAAGTACATGATCAGTTTGAGCAGGTGATCAGTAAAGCATTTTAACTTTTTGTACTTTTGCTGAAGAGAGTGATGTGTTAATTACAACCTAATTTTATTAAGTTAAATGTGTATGTTAAAAGTTATGGGGAATTACAAAAATACTATGAATAGGGTATATGATTTCCTAACCAGTAGAGGATAAAATTGATATATAAAACCCAATCAGTCCAAAGAAGGGAGAAAAGAACAGATAGAAGGGGAGAAGAAGAATAAAAAAGATACCAAATGAGATGGTAGAAATAAATTCAAATATATGAACAATAATAAATGAAGATGGACCAAATTCATGACAGATTGCTAGATTGGGTTAAAAAAATTTCATCTTTATGCTGTTTTCCCTAGGGGACACATCTACAAGATAAAAGCGCAGATGGTTGAAATCAAAAGGATGGGAAAATATGAAGGCAAATACCACCTAAAAGACACAAAAGATTGGATAAGGTTGGATATTATTATCCAATAAAGTAGATTTAAAGGCAGAAATTATGACTTGGGATAAAGAGATAATATTTAATGGTAAGTGATACAGTTAGCTGGGAAGATAGAATAATTCTAAACTTCTAAGCACTTAATAACATAAAGCAAAAATGATGGGTTTTTAAGAAGAACCTAACAAAAAGGACAAATTTATAATCATATGGAGAGCTAATAATGCAATTTCCTGGGTAACTCACAGATCAAATAATAAAAAAATTCATAAAAGATATAGAGGATTTGAACAAAGTTTTGATCTGATGGACTATTACTCTCAACAATATGTAATACATACTATTTTCAACATTTATAAAAGGGAACATATATAAAAATTCACCTTGTACTAGGCCATAATACAAGTCTCAAAAAATGTCACAGGACTGATATCACACAGATTAAATTCTTTGATCACAGAGACATTTATAACCTTGTTAAATATACAGTATGTTACATTATATCATCATACATTGCATTTTATTATGTTATATCAGAATAAAGGAATATTAAAATTAAATATGTTAACCATTCAGTTTAAGAAGTAGGAGGAAAGAACAGTAAATATACTCAAATCAGAAGGAAAGAAATAGTAAAAAATCAGAGTAGAATGAATGAAATAAGAAGCCGAGTTATAATCGATAGAATTACCAAAACCAAACTTCGGTTCTTTATAAAGAACAATAACATACACAGACTCATTGAAAACTCTGGCCAGCACAAATTAATAGTAGTATGCATGGAAAGGAGGACATAGGTACAGCTATGGCAGAAATTAAAAAGAGTAACTCTCAGTGTAGTAGGAAATGCAGATGAAATTGACATTTTTCAGGAAAGTACTTAACATGACTAAGGAAGAAATTCAGAACCTGAAGAGATTTGTTATATTAAAATAAAAAATTTTAATATTATTTAATCAATGTAAGATGTTTATTCATCTCTTTAGATGCATTAATGTAATTTTCCTTATGAACATATTAAAAAAGGCCAAAAAATGTGATCATCTCAACAGATGCAGAAAAATATTAAAAAACTCTCACCTACTATCTCCCTCTCTTTCAATTTCTCTCTCGAACTCTGCAAACCAGAACTAATACGCAGGTAAAGAGTATCAAAACCTAACAATAAATATATGGTCATTAGTTAAGAAACTTAAAAGCCTTTTCTTTAAAATCAGGAATAAGCAAGAGGTCTCTTTATCTTTTGTGATCAACATCTTATCTGAGGTTGTAGCTAATTGTAGTAAGTCAAAAAACAGATTGAAAGTAGTAAAGGCAGTCCAATGCAAAAAATATATTTACAAAGATTGTGATTTTCTAATTAAAAAAACGGATTATTATAGATTATTAGAATTAATAAGGAAGTTCTTCCAGATTGCTGGATGTAGGATTAATATACAAAAGTTAATTCCATATCTATACATTGGTCATGGATAAGTAGAATAATATATACTGCTTAGAAAGCAAAACCAGTGATGACTCAGGTACCTTCTCTCTCAGGTACCATCAGGAAATCTTCCTGCTCAGGTACAGAAGCAATTCCTTGTACATCAGTATGCCCGACCTCCTACCCATCCTTACCAGAGGTACTTCCTCAGTTGCTTGGCGTAATAGTTTTCTGACTAAAAAATAAAAAACCTAAAAAAAAAAATTAAATCTAATTTCTGAACTGTCTTCAGCTCTTTACACAGATCTATAACTTTCTCAGGACATTCTTTGCAGGGAAGGGTATAATTGCCGAGGTAATAATTTTATGGATGAGAATATGAGGCCCACAGCTACTGGAATTTTCATTCCTGGAGACAGAAGGCAGTTTCCAGCCCCAACCCACGTGGTAGCCAAGGGCCCCATGCAGTCAGTTGAGCGCTTAAATGTGGAATTGTGATGGGTTCTAAGTGTAAAGCACCTACCAGATTGTGAAGACAGTTCAAAGGGATGTGAATGTCTCATTCATAATTTTATATTGAATATGTGTTGTAACGGTAATACTTTTGATATATTGGGTTAATTAAAATGAATTATTAAAATTAATTTCACTTTTTAAAATTTTCTTCATGTGAATACTAGAAAATTTGGCACATATACGGCTTGTGTTTGTGAGATTTTCTTTCTGCTATTGAGCATGGTTCTAGGTTTCTCATTCCTAATGGTGTGGTTTGGGATGAGTGCTTCATTTTCTCTGAGGCTCAGTCATTGTCTTTGTAAATAAGGGGATAAGTCCTCATGTACCTTGAGTAGTTGAGAACATTCAGTGGAGAAACCCATTCCCCAAAGAAGTACTTGATAAATGGCAAAGCTCTATCGCTATATTGGATGATTTTGTTTCTTGTTTGTTAGTCTATCTTTGTTCTAGAGCATAGCACAGTTCCAGAAATAGAACAAAAAAGGACTTGGAGAAAATTCACCACATTGCTGGCACCTTGTGGACTTATTGGATCCCCAGGGATCAGGACCAACCTCTAGGCAAAGCTTTGCTATTTGTCTTCTTTATGGGCTTCTGCTTTTAGAGAGACTTCTGTGTGCCTGACATCCTTTTAAGCCTGCCATGGTTGTACAGAATGGTAAAAATGACCATGCACATGGGAACTGTGCAGAGTAATCTCAATACTCAATAAGAAAAATTATGATGGTTTTGTAAACTTTGAAATTTTTTGGTTACATCATTAAGATGTGTCTTACTATCAGTTATACGTGTAAGGTGAAATGAAAATAGTAAAAATAATGTTTATGTAGTACACTTAATTTGTTTTTAGAAATATTGATAATTAAAGTGCTTTTTTTTTTTGTAAAAACAACTTATCAAGAGTAGTTTAAATAGTGCTTAGGATATAGACTGAGCATCTTTTCTAGACCACGGAAAGTTGTCTTACTACTTCCTGAGTTTGGATCAGCTTCCAACATTTTATCTCTCTCCTTCCTTCCCTCCTTCCTTCCTTCCTTCGCTCCTTCCTTCCTTCCTTTTAAAGTGACTTCTTCCTCGCACAAGTTTTTACTGTCTTGAAGTCACTTTCAAACACATGCTGTTCCCTTCCTCCCTCCCTTCCTCCCTCCCCCCCCCTTTCCTTCCTATAGAGAGGGGGAGAGAGACAGAGCAGGTTGGGGGAGGGGCAGAGGGAGAGGGAGAGAGAGAATCTTAAGCAGGCTCCAGGCCCAGTGTGGAGCCTGATGTGGGGCTCAGTCTCACAACCCTGAGATCATGACCTGAGCCAAAATCAAGAGTCGGACACTTAACTGACTGAGCCACCCAGGCGCCCCTTTATCTTTTGTTTTTAAATTGAAGTATAGTTGACACACAGTGTTACATTAGTTTCAGGTGCACAGCATCGTGATCAGACACATTGGTACATCACTCAGTGCTTGCCACCATGAGTGTCGTCACCATCTGTCCCCATACAACATTATTTATTACTGACTTTCCCATGCAGTACTTTTCATCTCCCTGACTTACGTATTTTATAACTGGAAGATAGATGGAGGGGATTAAGAGGGACAACATTTTATCTCTTGAGCTTCCACCATCGAAAAGTATCTCCAAGACCTCCTTCAATGTGAAGGCTTTGCCAGCGTCACTTCCTTAGAGACATCTTCATCCTTTGGGTCACCACCGCTTTCTTCATTTGTGCTGATAAGTTTGTTAGCGCTGAGCTCCTCTGGCTGCACATCTCGAGTCTCTGGACCACACTAGTGCTGAGCGACTCTGCAGTCAGCTCTTCCTTCTACCATGCTATGTCCTGGCCACGTTTCCCTCCTGGCGCTACCACTTCTCATTTCCTTGCTGCATTTTCATCTTGTTGGCCAGTTTCTTCTTTCAGTTGTTCATCTTACAGAATGTCACATGGGTTTATCACGGGGAGACAAGGGGGCAACACAACCACGCGATTTGCAGTCTCTTGGAGGACTGAGTCAGCAATGCAGTGACCCATCATGACGGGTTTTGGAAACATTGACGTGCTGGGCACTGATCATGGTGTGCGTGATATTTACATGGTGGTCATGGACAGGGGAGCTAGCGGTGAAGTTCGTACTTGGAGTAGTTCTTCACAATAATATGTCGTGGTAACAGAAACTTGAACCGTGTTTTTGGGGCACTGCTGTTCTTCAGCTCAACTGTGGCACCTGAAATTAGTGCCTCTCATAATTGTGCGAAATGAGGACTCCTATTCTTGGCATGCTCAGAAGTTATTCCTTGGGGCAGAGACACACCAACCCCTCAACTTTTGTCTCTTGTCCCTTGTCTGATCCAAAAGGCCACCTTTCCTATTTGTAGTTCCCAGGTGTCACCTTGAGGGCATGCCAAGTGTGCAGAGGGGACTGTGCAGGGCTCAGTGTTCATTAAGTCATCCGACAACTATGTGCTCCGTATCCGTCTGTGCTGGGCACCGTGCTAGGCTCTGGCATGTTTGCTGGCAACTGAAAGTGCCTTAAATTGTTCTCATTTTTGGTTTTTGGCAGCTGACTTCCCAGCATATTTTCCAAACCACCACTTACACCATTTTCACAAGGTTTTAAAGTGACTTCTTCCTCGCACAAGTTTTTACTGTCTTGAAGTCACTTTAAAACACATGCTGTCAGAGCATCAGGTTCCTGAGATTGGGATATGGTCTGCATCTTGGCATGTCAGATGGGACAGTCCCTTTTCTAAATACAACAATCAACTAATGGACACAGTCTAAACTTGCATAGTTGCTGGTTAATTATTCAAAGCATGTTTCATCAAAGCCAGTCTCATTTCTCAGCATCTTCTTTCTTCAGTGTTTTTAATTCACCTGGGGATTATGGCTACTCTAAAGAGTGTGTTAGGGTTTATTTAGAATCAAATGTCTCTGCCTGAAGCATTAAATTCCACTGAAAAACTCCTCCAACCGTAAGAGAGGTGTGGCCAGAGGGAGAGGTTCATGATTTTAGAGCTTTGAAATTTTTTAAAAAATCCTTTTGAGATTCTTTGCCATTAAATACATTAAATAGTTTTGGCAAATAATGTATTTGCTTAAGAAATCCAGAGCACTCTTTTTTTTTTTTTTTTTTTTTTTATAAAACAGCTCTCTGACTCCTAGTGGTGATGGGAACCAAATGCTTATTGAGCTCAAAGTGTGCCAGGAGCTTTTCCATATCATCATACTTAATCCTCATAATAGCCTTATAGGATAGGAACCATTTATCTGCATTTATTCAGTTGAAGGACCTGAGGCCTCGGCAGGAAATTAAGATGCCCAAGACTTAACATCTGTTAAGTGTTAGGGTTGAATTTTGAGTTTTGAGTTTGTCTGATTCCAGAGTGCTTATAGTTTTCTGTATAGAAATGATTGTAAATGCCTGGCATACTGACCACTGCTCACGTATCCTGATCCCATTACAGACATCACCAATTGATAACCCATTTATTCTCCCTGCCTTACTCTATGCTGCTGCCCATAAAGATAATGAGTGATGCTCAGAATGGAAAGCCCTTATCACCCCTTAAATGTTTGAGAATGTCTGGACTTAGGGAGACACTCATACAGCTGCTGGTGGGCAGCTTTCAGGCCAGTTTAGCCACTCACTACTGAGGGCCAGAGGTGTCCCCCCGCCTTCTAGCATTTTCCCTGTGCTCACTGTTTCTATATTTGGGATTCTAAGAGATAGCTAAAGTATTCCCTGTGGAATAGGCACAGACAGGAAGAAAAACAATTATGAATTTAAATCCTGTCTTGGTTTGGGTTTTCCTAAAAGCAGACCCTCACACCAAGGACTTGGGCAAAAGGAGATGATTTGGGACTTCTTCCAAGAGAGTGCATGAGGAAAGGGAGGCCACGTGGAGCAAGGGCCAACACAAGGTGCCTTCTTCAGCAGAATACTGCTGTGGGCAACTGGGGTCCACCCTAGATCTCTGGGAGGCCGTGTGGGACATGCCTCAGAGGCAGGAAGCTGGGCTATTTATCCACCATATCCACTCCCCTACTGGTGGACAGCTGCTCACACACGCCCCTCCCTCCCCCAGAATGAAATCTTCTACACAGCTCAGTTGCCTCTGTGCTGATCAGCCTCCCTTGGTGCTAAGGAAAACCCTCAGGCCGAGAAGCAGGCAGGTGAGCGCTGCAGCAGGCAAGTTTTGAGTGGACCCCTCCCTCACCAGGGATACTCACATGGGTGCCATGGAGGCCTGGAGCAGGGGTATCTCCAGTGCCCCCTCCAGCTGACATCTGGTGGGTGATTTTCCCACATGCTGGGCTGAAAGTTAAGCTGATCCCACTCCTCTCCCTTAGAGAGTCCCCCAGATTCTTTATATTCTGAACGCCTAATGTCATGGGATGGATGGACCCCAAATGGCCTATCTCTGTGGCCAGGCTGCATTCTTAGTGGTTACAGCCCAGCCGTGCAGATTTGAAATTTATGGTGGTGGTTGATTCCATCAAAGACAATGCAGAGTGCTGTGTATAGCTCCTAATAAATTCCTTGTTATCTTTTACAACCATCTCCAGCAAGCATTGTTCCTCTTGACACAGTGGGGCCGTGTCAGCCGGAGAGAATGTCATCCCAGACAACCATGAATTGAAGACCAAAGAGTGTTGGGGCCAAAATAACTAGCTTTGAAATGGAGCCAAACCGTCTTTCAGCAGTGGAAGGGGCAGATCCAAGGCAGGGCGATCTCAGATGACCTTGGCACCGATGAGACCCTTAGCTTTGGGAGGCCCTCGAAGTCGCAGGTAGCAAAAATCTCTGCGCCCAAAGCTTGGAGTAAGAAGAAGCAGCCATGGTGGTGATAGGGTAATGATGTATTTGTGGTAATAGGTGCTAATTAACCCGGACGGCTGATTTTAATCATTGCTGTCATCTGCTGAAATCAGCAAGCTGACAGAGTGGTTCAGTTTCATCTTTTCCAGTAGGCGGATACGCAAAAACTATTCTTTCCCCCTTCTCACTCTCCTATTTTAGCTTAAGAAAAACCAGCCTAAAATGAGAATGGAGAGTACATTTTCAAGAACCCCCTTACAGTTTCCCTTGAGTTGACTTGGTACCTTCTTTTGTGTGTGGGTTTATCTCACTGGATCACATGAACCAGGGAGAGATAATTCCACATTTCCTGTTTGACAATTTTTTTTTTTTTTTAATGGAGCTCCCAGGATAAACTTCTTTGGATCCTCCAGTAGAGCCTCCAATATGGGGGAAGGGTCAGCATATACTTAGAACTAATGTATTGGTAGCTCTGTGTTAAATTCTGACGAGATCCATGAAGAGGTGGTACTCGATTTCACAGTCTCATGGTAGGAGCTGTATGTACATTAGATTTATAGAATTATGCAATGGGTGCTTTGCCTCTTGGAGTGAAGCAAGGTCATGTGGAAACATCTGGAGCAATTCCTGGATGCTTGGTCTTCCCACGGGATTAGGCAATAGTGCTGGTCCTAATATGCCCCCAGGCAGTGGACAGAATGGTATCATTTATAGACGGCATCCTGGCATTTGCCTGGCGGCCTGTGGGCTCATGTGCCTTTTCCTGTAGGAATGGGTGGAGGCAAAGGACAGACCTGAAGCTTCACATCCCCTGGGGGTCCATCTGGAGGTCCCAGGGCCCAGATCATGTCCTGGAAATCTCAGTCTGTGACCCAACATGTTGAGTGTAAATGACCTGCCACTGTTGGTGTTCGGAGTTTGTCATTTTTAAGGCGTTTCCACTATGGGAGAGGTATGAAATTATTTCGGACTCCAGGGTCTGATGATGGAATATGTGGCACATACTAATGAATCCCTTGCCAGGCGTCACCCTGGCCCAGCCCCACTGTTACCCCCAAGACCTGAGCTCTTCTGAGCAGTCAAGTTGGAATCCTCTGAACTTCCCAGATCCTTAAGCCACAGAGTCTGGCATTCACTTCTCTGATTGTTTCATGGTTGTGCATTTTGAGTCATCAGCATCTTTCCTTGTAGGAGCCATGTCTATACATCCTTCATGGTCTTCTGGGGAGCTGTGTGGAGTTGTGCCTCTCCACCCTTTGTCCTTCCAGGCTCTCCTCCTTATGCCACATCACCCTTGTCGGGTACCTACCATGGGCCCAACCCAGTTTGGCAGCAAAAGGAGCCAAGAGAAGTATATGAAATGTTCCTTTCCTCAAAGAGCTTCTGGAGCGGATGGAGAAACGAGGCATTCACATGTGAGAAAAACAGAAGATCTGACACTCTAGAATTAAATGTGGGCAAGAGCAGCCTGGAAGTGGGAGGGCAAAGAAACGGGGCTTGGGGGCAGAGAGGGAAGGTGTCACAGACAAGGAGGGGTGCAGGCTGACCACCGCTCCGAGTGTGGTGCAGATGTGGATGACGGGTAAGAACATGCTGCTTGATAAGCCAGGGGCCTCACCGTCCTCTGCTCACGGCCAGGTCCGGTGTGCCTGCTCTGTGTCTGCCAGAAGGCCCGGTGAGAGACAGTAGGGAGGGTGGGGACTGTGGTGCGGGCCAGGGAGCTTACCTTGTCCAAAGGGGAGTAGATGCTCTCCTAGGTATCCACATGGCAGGAACTCAGGCCCATTCTGCCAGGTCTTCCAGGTTTTTAATAGAAGCTGGAAATCTGGCTTTCTCTGTGACATTGGGGAACTTTTATAACACTGTCCGAGCTAAACTCAACGCATCTGTGCTGCTCTCCAGCTAGACTGGAGCTCTGGCCTCTGCCATCACAGTGTGCTCCTTCTGCAGGGTGACAGAGCCTGGGAGTCTGGTATCCCCCCATTTCCAACTGGAACCAGAGTCCATTTGCCTTTGTGTGGCCACCCCTGGTGCTCCGAGGGTTCCCAAACAGGTCATGGCATCCTGACTTCATCCTCAGTGCAAGGGGAAAGAGGGCTCCCCTGTGGGGAAGCTGCCTTTCCCATACTCAATGGACTGCTTGCTCTCTTGTTGGACAGGGATCTCAGGAAGCCGGCAGTGGGGTGGGGTGGGCATGGTTTTGGGGACAAAAGCAGTGAATCCAAGTGTTGTGGTCTGTCATTCCTTAGCAACAAACTCAGCAGCTTGCCTCCCAGTTTAATAAATCTAGACCTTTGTGGCTCGTACAACAAGTGTGATGACAAGTAATAATAGCTCATAAGAAAAAGGAACATTTTCTTTCTTCTTCTTTTTTTTTTTTGGTCATTCCTGATTCATGCCTCTAGCATGGGAAATCCAGGCAAGGGTGGCCACAGATGTTCTCTGGAGCTGGAAGGCATGAACCCAGGGGTGGTACTGCATGAGCTGGGAGGTCCGAGGGGGTCCATCTAGGAGGAGGAGGCTCCATGGGGAGCGCCCTGGGCTCCTTAGATGTCCCAGGCTTCTCGAGGGCATGTGGTGGTCAGGAGCCTGGATTCTGGAGCCAGACTGCCTGGGTTCAGATGACTGCTGTCCTGCCTCCTAGCTCTGTGACCTTGAGTAAGTTACTTAAACTCTTTGTGCCATAGTGTATTCATCTTTAGATGCAAATAATAATAGTAATAATAACAGTGATGATGCTGCTACCTCCCATACACGGTTGTGAGAATTAAAGCTGCTGTATGTGAACCACTCAGAAGACTCTGGGGGTTTACAAGAAGTGTTTGCTATTATTACTTTTGTTACTATACCTATACCACATACGGAAGAAAGATGCACCTGCCCTTGCCCGTAAGTAGTAAATGCTTTGACTCCCTGGGTGGGGGAGTCAGGAGGGTGGAGAGGTGCTTTCTGTAGGGAGAAGGTGGGTTTGAGCTCTAGATATCTTGAACCCACGTATTCCCAGGCCCATCCAAGGGCACCATGCTTCCTTCTCACCGACACTTTGGGCCACATAGGGAGGACAGAGAAGAAAACCCAGCAGGCTAGACACTCTTCTCTCACAACAGCAGTCCAAACCTGGCTGGCCATCGTTCTGTTTTCAGCCAGGGTACAGGCCCAGTGGGACAACAGCAGGGCACCCAGCCACAGTCACCCCCCAAAGAAAGCAGAGTCCGGATCTGCACTAATACTGGATTCACCGAGCACTTAAAATGTGGCTTGTCTGACTGAGACACGCTGTGTGCGTAAAATATACAATGGCCTCTGAAGGCTTAGTACAGAAAAAAGAGTGTAAAATAGTTCACTAATAATTTTTATCCACACAATGGAATATTATTCAGCAATTAAAAGCAAGGAAGGCCTGATGCGGCATGTTATGCCATGGCTGAGCCTTGAACACATTTATGTGAAGTCAAAGAAGCCGGTCACCAAAGACCACATACTGTATAATTCCATTTATATGGAACGTCCAGAATAGGGAGATCCACAGACACAGAATGTATGTGATGATGGCCTCGGGTTAGGCCTGGGGGTAATGGAGAGTGACCACTGATGGGTGAAGGATGTCTTTCCGGGGTGCTGAAAGTATTCTAAAATTACATCACGGTGATGGTTGCACAACTCTGTAAACATACTAGAAACCATTTAATTGTATGCTTTACATGGGTGAATTTTATGGCAGGTAAGGTATGTCTCAAAAAAAGGTGGTAAAATAGTTTTTATACTTACTACATGGTGAAATGATAATATTTTCGATGTATCAGGTTAAATAAAATACATTAAAATTAATGTCACCAGTTGCACTATACTTTTTAAATGTGTCTGGGAGAAAATGCGAAATTGCCTACGTGGCTCATGGTATATTTCTGTTGGACCACACTGCACTGCACATTCTCGAAGGAACTTCCTGGTTCCAAAATTATATTCTTCCACAAAACGATCCCCAGGTTTGGACTTCTGATGACTCATCTGGTACCATGGCTAAAACCCAACTTGAAAAAAAGTTCATTTGGGCCTTTTTTTAAAACCATTTGCAAGAATAGGTTTTTGGAGAAAAATCCTGGAAGGAGGCACAGAGTCACATAAGGTGAGCCTGAGCACTGAGACCGTCACTTTCTCCTGTCCCCATCAGCCACCAGAGCCATCTGTAACTGTGGACAGGGCTGTTTTAAAAAATTTACAGTCTCAGCCTGAACAACGGTTTCCTCAATCGATCCTCCTCTTGGAAAGTTGACTCCGGGGCCATCGCTGCCCAGAGGAACAGGCAGTAAATCCCGGTTAGCAATATGGCTTCACAGGAGGCGGTGCCTGGCTTCCTTATATCCTTATGGCCCAGCCGGAGACCATGGGAGTGTCTTTCATTCCCCCAAAGGCTCAGTGTCAAAACACAAACATTGGCCCCCAGTCTTATCTACAAGGAGGGCTGAAGATGATCTCTGGAAGTGTCTTTTGGCTTTAGTCCCCCCAGTAGCTATTATTCACCAGATGCTGGTTGTCCATTACCTTAATGGGCCATCACTTACTCAATGATGAGCCTATACCCCTCCCCTAGGCCTTTTTTTTTGTACTCCGTCCACACTGCCTCTGTCTGCCTGAGGGCTTCCTCTGGCTGCTGGATCCTGCTGGGCCCAACAGAGGCCACTCTGCTGCCTTTTGCTGGGTGCTGTAGGGAAATGCAGACTCCCAAGCTTTGTGGGGATACCTGACTCCTGCAAGAACAGGGAAGTATCGGCATGCATTAAAAAAAAAAAAAAGCCCCTGGGCGTGGCTTGTATTTCCCCTGTGAGGGGGGTCTTTTCCTTTTGCTCCTTCAGCCAACCCCTGGAAGGCTGGCAGGATCTCTGAGCCCTTGTCACCTTCTGCATTCTTCAGCACCTGCTCTTGCGTAGGTCCCTGTTGGGAATGTTATCCCTTAACTCCTTTACCTCTCTTTCAATCTTTTTTCATTTAAACGGTCAGTGAAAGTGTTCATTGTCTTGGGGAGGCCCAGCTGCTGGAGGCTGGTACCCCTGTCCCACCTGCTCCCGCCCCTGTCATCCCACGGCTCCGGATGAGCTGCTTTCTGCACCATGAGCTCTTGCCCATTTTGGCATTTGGGCAAGGGCATGCGGAAGCGAGGGCTTTCTGTAAAAACCTGTTTTGCCATTTCTCCAGGGAGCAAGGCAAAAGCAAACCTTCTTTAGTTCCTGGGCTTCTTTTGAAATAACTGTGGTCACAGAGACATAGTCATAGAAACAGTAATGATGAGGAAGATAGAAGAGTGAACACTTTTCCTATAGCTTTTCCACTGAGTGTGAGTTTTCCAGAGATCCCCACAGAAGAATAAGCAGACACAGAGCTTACACAGGGGAATAAAACGCAAGAGACAGAAAATTCGACCAAGGCCACTGTCTGCAGAAATCCACAGAGTGGTTTCCAGGACACCAGGCAAATCATGTCGAGTCTCTATCTCATCCTGGCAATAATGCAACAAAAGAGTGCGCCATGTCAACAATTTCCATTTTAATATTAGCACAGCGATAGGGCCCGCATCATGATTAAATTAGAGTCAGGTACGTTTTCTTGTAACAGTGATATCCAGAGGAGGGATTGAAATGGAGCTGCTCAAAGATAATCTGCCTTTGGATCTCCCAGGAGAGGACACTCTGCGGATGTGGCTTCGCTGCTGAGGGAAGGCCTCCCCAGCCTTTGGATGAGAGGATACGTCAGACAGTGGCTCCAGTGGAGGGAAACAAGTGTGTAGTCAGCCAGGCAGCAAAGCCCTGGGATGTCCTGCCTCCAACGCCTGGATGTCTCAGGAGCACCGGCTCTGGGGTTGGTTCTGGAACGGACGGCTTCCACCCGCGGGACACCGCCAGAAAATTCTCTTCTCCATGATGGGTGTTTGCAGTGCACTTGGCCGCCATGTCGGTACCAGCCAAGGTGCTGTGATCACCCAGTGGCCAGAGCCCTACCCCGTCTGGAGGCGTTCCTCATCTACATGGGTCCTGACCACATTGACATTATCTTTCTTTTTCTCACTCCCAGATACTGTAAGGGGGATGGTACTGATATTCGTGTACCTCTGGTACTTTCTTTAACATTATTTCCCCTGCAACATTTTATATGAAAATATTCAACCACTGAGCAACATGGAAAGAACACTCAGATCCTCACCACCTAGACTCCACCATTAACTTTTTAGCGTAGTCACAACATTTTTATTTTATTTTTTTGCCATGGCGAAATCTCTTCATGATTTTCCCATCATGTGTTCCTTAAAACAAAACAAAACAAAATAGCCCTATCCCTCCCATGTCTCAGATGGAAACATGGATGGGAATATAATGCAAAAGGGCATCTTAGTGAAACTGAGGCAAGAATCCAGGTGTTCCAAATTGAGGGCAGGTCAAGGGAAAGGCAGGGTTCCTAGAGTGGGAGCTAGAAGGTGGGAGTACCAGGCCAGGCTCTGCTGCTAAAAAGCCTGCATCCCTAAGGGGATCACCTTCATCCTGACAGGACAGTCCTCGTGCTGACCTTGGACTAAGTGCTCCCTGTAGTCTAGTTCAAGGCAGGGACTGGACATATAACTTGGGACCTTTGGCAGATTAATGGCCTAGATTCTGAGCTGTTGGTTTCTCATTTGGGAAGTGGAGATAACAACACCCACTTCACAAAGCTGTTGTAAGATGAAGTGAGGTATTGAGATGCTACAAAAATGCCCCCAAATGATGTCTGGCCAGGGTCGCCCCTATTATGAATACAGATACACATTTACCTTTGTATGGTGTCCAACACATGGTGCTCACAGAGGGTCCACTTATTGTATTGCTGAAGGTACATCTGAATTCTATTTAGAAACAGTAGTAGTAACAAGAGCAGTAGTTCTTGTAGAGTTAAGTAAACCTGAACCAAAGACAAAAAGAACCAAGAGAAAAAAATTTCTCAGTTCACACCCTGAACATCCCCTGCATGCATCTGTGGAAAGAGCTGTTACGTTCGCCTCTGTGGATGAGAATTTTCTGGTTTATTGCTTCTCATAAAAGATTGAAGCGACGAGAGCACTGTCCCCTGCGGCCCTTTGGAGAAGGCCTGGGGGCATCATCGCTGTACAGGACACAATTATTGGAGCTCTGCCATCCTGTGGGGCGATGCCTCTGCCATGGATGGACACACTCCCCTCACTCAGTGACTTCCTGCTTATCATCTGGCAGTAGCAAAAGCTCACGCTTGTCATTGGAGGGGATGGGGTCAACTCGAGTCACAGATGCAGGGTGTTCCTAACTAAACACCAAGTCAGGGTGCCCCTGGAAGCAGGAGATGGTGGGGAAAGGCTCTCTGTAGCACTTCCGGAGCCTCCAACCCCTCCTGAGGCTCATCACGTGCTGCTGGCTCCTTGGAAATTAGATGCGCTTTTCATCGCTTCACAGAACTCTTCTGAGGTGAGGAATCCCCTCGGAGAGGTGGAAATTTATTCTGGGGACTCCTCATCCTTATCTAGCCTCCTGTCTGCTGCTGTTTGGGGCTGAGAGGCATTATCGCCGACTGTGAGGCTGTCATGATGGACGATGAGGGGGAAGAAGTGGGAGCGTGCCAGGTGCCACCACTTATTCCATGATGGTTTGACCTGATGGGTAATGGAGCCCTGAGAAGGGGGGCAGTACTTTGCGATGAGATTTCACTGCTTTATATTAGGAAGCTTTGTGTCTAGGGAGGCTCAGCTCTGGAACAGTTCACGTATGTAGGGCAGCTTCCAGAAAGAAGTTTGTGCTGTGGTAAGATCACGTAGAAAGTTGCACAGCTATGTTTCAGACCAGAGTGTGATATTTCTCATGACGGTACTCATTATCTTCTTAACAAAAGGCTTAATATGATATATCAGTCATGGCACTTCATGCTATCAGAAATAAAAAATTCAAAATGCCTAACACACTGGGGGATTTTTTTCGGAGGGTGTATCTGTAGGTAGGCCTATCAGTGGACCAGTGATGTCTTTAGGGACCCACCTTTTCCCTCTCCCATTTCTTCCCTTCCTTATGTGAGCTTCATCCCAAGACCAGTTTCTCTCCTGGTGGCAAAATGGTGGTAGAGGTTCTAGGAGTCGCTTCTTCATGCAGAAGGAGAGAGAGCTCTGTCTGGGGAGTGCGAGACCTTCATTCCCAGAAAGCTGCCAGCATACCTCCCCTCAATGTCTCATTGACCTAAATAGGGCCACTTGCCACTCCTGAACCAATCTTTTTGATTGTGGGCCCATCCCTGGAGATGAGGTGAGGTCAAGCTACCCCTTCTCCATAACTTGCTACTGCTACCCAGTGGGCAAAGAGTGGAAGAGGTCTTGAGAAAAGGACCACAGTGTCCATGAGGGGCATTTACTAACCCTACCCACTGTGTCTGTGACCCCTCTGCCCTTCCAGTGCCCACTCATCCTTCTGCCATGAAGCAACTAGGACATGATTCCAGGAGTGATGGGCGTGCTCCTCTGTTCCCAGAGTCCCTCACTCCATCACTGCTTCTCAGCTTGTCTGCATATGTGTGTCCTTTTGTTGACCTCCGGTCTCTTGTTTCCTACTTCCTTCACTTTTAGAAACACTGGAAGAGGCCTTTTCTTTTTTCTTTCTGGCACCCTGTCAAAGGGCTTCCTGACCTTGGCTGGTGGTGGCTGTGATGGACGGGGTTTCTCTCAGCATTTGAAATGTCAGGGCCTCACGTTGGGAGAGTGCCTGGGCTGGAGGGAAGAGCTCAGACAGGTGTGCGTGGAGCAAACTGCACCAAGTGTGACCAGGAGCCATGTGGCAGGTCCTAAATACTGAACCTTGAATGTTGTTTTCAGTGAGTGTTTTCAGGGGGAAGTTACTGGCAGTCTGCTTTTGTCAGGACTCTAGAAAATTAACAAAGCCTGATTCTTTAGGCAAACCGCAAATCCATAGAAGTACCCTTGGCAGGCTTCACTGGGGATCAGGGCGAGGGAGGTGTTGCTCTCTGGCTGGAAGGTGAGAAGCAAACCTGCCCATTGCTCAGGTAGTAGGTGGTGGCCTGGAAGGTCCTGCGTGCATCCTGTCCTAGTCTGGCCATTCACATATTTTCTCCCCATCTCCCCTGTCCTGATGCTGGATCTCGGACTTGGGACTGAAACCCGAGATGGAACGAACGGATCCTATCTTTCTTTCCACTCAACCTTGTTTCTCTCCGATGGCTGGCTTTGGTTTCCAACTTGGAAAGGGGCAAGCAGTGGGTCAATGAGTAGGAAAAAGAAAAACCAAGTGGCTTTGTGCTTAAATGAAAACCGCACTGGCCATCCTCTCTTTGGTCCTGTCCTTCTCATTGTGAGGCATCAAGAGAATATTTTTGTTCTGGCCTCAAGTTCCCTGGTGAGAGAAGAGAGAAGGAAAGGAAAACATTATTGGAAAATCTACATGTCCATGGCTCTGGACCAATCACATCTTCCCAGTTGCTTCAAGAGGCATTCTTTCCAAGATAAAGCCAAGGTTACCTTTCGTAGCTGACATCATTTGGTGTCTCAGCCTTTCTCGGGTTCTAGCCGCAGCTGCGGTGGGTAGTTCGGTGTGAATTCAGACTCTTGTTGCAGCGGCCCTCAAGCATGGCTCAGGGTCTTTCCTAGTAGGTGGGAGCTGGCTTGGCCCACTCAAAAGTGCAGCCCAGAATTTGCAGGGGTTCATGCTTCTGGGACAACCTTCAGCTAACAGGCCATGGGAACCAAAACCCTCTTCCTTCAGGTAGGCATCCTGGATGCATCTCTGGGCTTCTAGTGGATTTGTGCCCTAGTTTCCAGCAGAAGCAACCTCCATAGTGTGTCATTATATATCTGTTTCCATTTCCTTATCTTGCTTTCCACTCTCCCTCCCTCCTCCTACATGGGATCCCCTTCAGAGGAAACTACTTGCACCAAAGTCTTTATCTCAGACTTAGCATTTGGAGAACCCAAACCGGGACACCTCCCAACATGGTAGATACTGCACTGCCATCTAAAGCATTACTGTAGTGTCTCAGCAACATTTGAAGCTTTTGTTTGTTTGCCTGGGCCAACCTCTGGCCATTATCTGGCCCTGGCTGACAGGGTATTTTGGGGGGGTGGGTTGTGCAGACTCTTCTCTCTCTACCATCAGTGGCCAGCCTTCATCCCTTGCAGCCTGTACTTGAACCCCTTATCCCCCAAAGCCATCTCAATCCCCATACAATTTCCTGGTGCTCTCATATCTTTATTAGTTTGGTTCATAGAAACCATCAGGAGGCCCTGTGTTCATGGTAGGATGAAAGACATTTATGAAGAGAAAAGAAAGAGCTCTCTGAGAGTGCACCCCATGGATACAGTGAGGATGAAGGCCAGGGAAGTTTTGGGGACTGGTGTGTGATACAGATGTGGAAGTTCTAATATTTTCTTCCTACCCTTCAGTGAGTCATACAGCCCATCTTGGAGTGCGTGACTCTGAAGGATCGGGACAGAGGTACCATGGGACTCTGTCAACCTTTGGTCAGATGACTCTACCCTGGATTTAAAACAATCCAAGCTCAAGGGACTTTAGAGGTCGGATCATTCATGCCCTTGAATTTTCAGATGCAGCAACTGAGATAAAGTGACTTAGCTTCTCCAACAGCCCGGAGCTAGTTACAGTACTGGCATAGAATCTCAACTCACCAAATGCCCAACATGGTGAATTCCTATGACCACAAGCCCTTGGGTCCTTGGAACAGACCCACTTGCTTTATTTAGTGGGCCAATAAAAGAAGATGAAGCGATTTTGAAAAGAGAAAACTCTGAAACCAGGCTGCTGGGGCCAGATCTTTCAAGCCTTTCAGAGAACTCTGAAGACAGATCTGGGGAAGCAGACATGGCAGGAAGTGTGCTCCAGGAGCCCACACAGCACTGTGGGGGCCAAAGCACCATCGCTGGCCGCGGCTTATCTGGTGCTCAGTGAGGCGCCTTCTGGTCTCTGGGGATGTTGAGGGGTCCCTGCATTTCCGACTTCAGAGGTGGAGAGACCAAGCTAGGAACTGTACTGGGAACTGGGCAGGCACGCAGTGACATCTGTGAACAAGTTAGGAGTAAAATAGTGCACATGAGTCAGTTGTTTAATCGCAGCATCTCATGCAGTCTGAGGTGGGCCCCGGATTCTGCATTTCTAGCAAGCTCCCAGGCGATGCTCACATGGCTGGTTCCAGGACCACTTTGAGGAGCAAGGATGTAATGGGAACGGTTTTGTCCAGGAACCTGGAAATCCTGAATTTCTGGTGCAGGTTTCCCACTAAAATTCTCGGCCTGTCATTGAAACATAATCCCCCCGGTCAAAGGGCATGACCCCTGAGGGATGATACAGAATCCCCCCCCCGCCCGACCCCGATCTTTCCTGGGGATTCCTGGATTACTCCCAGTCCCACCCAGATGGTGGCTTGAGTGAAACTTAGCCACACTGTGGCTCTCCAGCTTCGCCTGAGTTCCAGGCTGGGCAGACACAGGGAGGAGGAAAACCAAGCAGGCTGGGTACCCCTGGAGATTACATGTGGGTTGGAGGATGGGGAGGAGCAATAAGGACAGATTATGATTCTGTCTGTGATATATGATCTGAAGGAGGAGTAGCTCCCTTTCTGGGAGCTTGTGGTGAGAGAGGTCCTGGAAGGTCCGGGAGGGCTGCCTGGAGGAAGGGCTTCCCTCTGGAAGCAGCGAGGGACTCAGAGTCTCACAACCAGGCCTGCCTTATTTGGCCATGGCACAGTCTGTATCTGGGGCCTGTTTGGACTTCTGGCTTATGCCTTTGGGTGGGTGCCTTGGGCAGGCCCTTGTCCCCAAGGCCACTCTTGTAGGAGCTCTGCCACCCTCTGTGGGCCTGGGGTGGGTATGTGAGCTGGGATCGGGGTGAGGAGGGAAGGGAAGGTGCAAGCAGGGGTGGGGACTTTGCAGGGGAATAGAGACATAGCTGGGCCTTCCTTTGCCCCTCCTATGGGTTGGTTTGCCCAGGGACTGGTAACGGAACTGGTCTTTCTGATGAAGAACACGACTGAACACCACAGCATGGCCTGAAGCCCGAGCAGGCTGCTGTGTGCTCCCTGCCCTCCCTTTCTCTATCAGAAGCCCTGGCTTTCCTGCACCCCCTCAGTGCAGCAGTGGCAGGCAGGGACCAGTTCCCTCTGCTCTGCAGGTTCCCTGTGTGTGTGATGCTGGGATGACTCCCCCTTGGGCCGTGGGGCAGCGGCTCAGGCTCCAGTGTGCCCCGTGCGGCTTCGGGGTCTCCCTGGCTTGAGATCTGCATTTCTATCCAGGCCCCAGGAGGTGCCCATGCTGTAGCTAACCGACCACTCTGCAGGAGATCTCCAGAGGACAGGGCATCAGCGGCAGTGTCTGCCTCTGGGGCAGGTGGTTCGCGGTTACTCCTCCCCACTGAGGCCTTGTGGAGGGACCAAAAGACTTCAGCTTTCCACGGGGTTTTCCTCCAGGAGAGGTATTTTGCCTCGGTGCTGGGAGGTTTAAATTCAGTGTGAAAGCTGCAGCCTGTGAATGCCATGCGTGGTTGGAGTGCAGGAGAGGGGAGAACTTGACCCAGCACACTGGGTTCTCAGGGTCCCCCACCCACCGGACTGTGGGTGTAAGCAGCTAGAGAGAGGAGAAATTTAAACAGAGTGTGTGGCCTTCCCGTCGCAACAAGGTCTCTGGATCTGCCTTTTTCTGTCTTTCTGGAAGCTCTGAGGCAATGGAGAAGAACCAGTGCACAGCCCGTTCAGCCTCTGGCTTCTTCCTCTCCTGGTGGTTTTGGAGAGCTCGCAACTTCTCCACAGTTTGTGTTCTTTTCCAAGGACCAAGAACAGTGCAGAGACACACTCTTCTTTCAGCTGGGAAGTCCATGTGAAAATCCACGTGCAGAAAGCCAGCGCCCCCATTGCTCCCTCTTCACCCCCGGAGGGTGAGAACCATGGGGCTCACCCTCGAGGGACTCTAGGAGTGGGGTCAGGAAGGGGGCCATGTGGAGGGTGCCACTGGGGGCCGGCAGATCTCGCCCCTGCTCATCGAGTCTGCAGAAGGCGGTCTGCTGGCTGCGGGCTTATGCAAACCTGACCTCCAACCCCGGGGTGAAGACCCGGGGCGCAGAGAGTGGAGACAGCTGTGTAAACTGCCGGGTGGGGTATTTATAGCCATGGTGAGGAGCGCTGAGCCAGCCTAGAGAGCCGGAGCCAGTCACTGCGGCCACTGGCTCCGTCTCTTGTTCTCTGTTAACTGAGTTTTCTGGACATTGTTTCTTCAGTGTTGCATTAGGCATCCCAGACTCAGTTTCCTCATCTGCAAATGGGGGGCTGTTGCCCTGATCCCCTGGGCATTTCAGAGTGGTGGCTCTTTCCATCCAGTGTTCAAGAAGAAATGCAGTATTCCAGTTTTCAGGGAGGGGAGAGTTAACACGACCTCTCGAAGTGAGTGTTGCTGACCCCTTGAGACCGTGTCCCCTGGGCTCCTGGAGCTTTGGGACAAGGTGGGCTTTGGAGTCAGATCTGGGCTTGAGTCCCGGGTTGGCCGCTTAGCCCCATCAGCAGCAGCAGTGAGGTGCTGGAAACGCCGTGGGGAGCATGGGGTGGCGTGGTGCATAGGCAGGGGGCGCGCAGGCCGGTCGTGATGCTGCTGCAGCACCCCCCTCCCCATCTGCTGCCTGCCTGTGTGTTTGCTGGAGTCCCCTCCTCAGAGAGCAGAAAGCCTCACCTCCCCGAGGGCCCTGGGGCCAGGATTTGGGAAGGACGGAAGCCCTGTGGGACAAGGGTACACATAGGAGAAAGCATGTTAATTTTCGGGAAAAGGCTGGGATCTGAGGCACCCAAGGAAATCCATTCTTGGTGTCAGAAAACTTTGGATTCTCCAAGCCCCAGTCCCAGGGAGGAAGAAGGGGTGGGGGAAGAGAGAGCGAGGGAGTGAGAGAGAGAGAAAGGCGGGGGGGGGGGGGGGGGGGGGGGGGGGGGGGGGGGGGTGGTAAGAGCAGGAGAGGGTGAGCACACAGCTCTGTAATGGAAACTTGGCACGCAGCCTCTACTTCTTTCCTTCCTTAGTGCATGTGGTTTGAGTCTCGGGTTGAGAACGTCTTCCCCTTTCAGCAGGCGCCCCGCATGATCTCCATGGCCCACTCCTGTCCCCCACTTTTCAGAGCCTGCAGTTATGCACCCTGCCTCCGCTGGTGACACATGACATGTGAGCCTCCTGCCTCCCTCCTCATGCACCCCCTCCCCCTGGACTAATTAGGCCAACATGCAACTTCCAGAGCCTGGCAGATGAGGAGCCAAGAATGCGGTGGACAGGTGCCAAGTGTTTTTGTTGACATTGCTCAAGTGCAGCTTTGTGGAGCAGCCTCTGCTGGAGCAGAGAAGTCCAAGGAAGTCTGAGATGAGTGAAGGGAGAGCAGGGAGAAACCCAAGTGGGTGCCTCTTCCAATCCCCTCTGCCTTCCCCACGGCCCACCCTTTGCCCCTCCTCCTAAATCCAACAAGAGAGCCCTCCAAGTCGTAACCCATGGGACCGGCTTAGTCTGTAAGAAGGCCACGCTGAGCGGAGCGCCGTGCGTTCAGTGAGGTTTTTGGAACCGTTTTCTCTTCTGTTTGTGGTGGCTTCATGTGGTATATGCCTCACCACAGTTCCTGATTGTTTCTGAGGAAACGAACTTCTTGGAAGTAGGTTTAGGGAAGACTGTCTTCGCCCCTAAACTGTTAAAAGGTTCGGCTGCATTGTTGATCTGCCTCACTGTAGCTGAATAATGCAACCAGATGGACTGCATCCTCCCCAGTGATCTACCATGAATGTGGCCATTGGGTCACCAGACCTGGGTTCAGATCCCCGTTCTGCCCCTCTCATTGCTTGCCGTGTGACCTCGGGTGAGTCTTTGAACCTCTTCATGCTTTGGTTTCCTTATTTGCAAATGGAGCTAATAGTTCAAAATAAGACTGCTGTTAAAATGAAACATGGATGGAATCGAAAGTTCTTTGCACGTAATAGACACTCAATGAATGGGAGCCATATAGCTATTAAATGGTAGTTGGTGTGGTTGGCTATGGATTGGCTCTGATTTTAGGCATATCTCTTCTACCCTGATTTATTTACTCCAGAGGTAGGTCGATCCAGCACCAACTGCCCCTGCCTATCTCACCAGGATTTTGTGAGGACGAATTGAATGGGGTATAATATTGTTACACTTGGTTCTCAATGGGGAAGGAAGTGAATGCAGTACTTGCTGTCATCACTCTGATTTTCTCAGACTCTGGTCTCTGCATTAGTAGTTCAGTGGTTAGTGGTCAACTATATTTTTGTTGAGATAAAAATTTGTAGGTTTTGGAATCCAGAGGTGCTGCCTTAATAGTCTGTAATGCCTGAAGATATTGAATCATTATGTAAAAAAAAAATCCTCTAATTTTCTGCTACAATAGCTGGCTTTATTTTTACATCTCCTAATTGGTATCAGCTTTTCTTTCAGAATTACAGAACCATGGAAACTTGGCCTGAGAAAGAACTTTGGAAGTCATTGGAAGGGACACTTGCTTCTTTGCAAATCTTTGGAGTCTTCCTAAACATTCAGATTGCAGTACCACAAAGCACTTTTCTCTGACCCCGATTGTGAGAACAGCAGAGTGGCCAATCTGTTGGTCCATAGCACGACTCTACCTTTGGATCTTATGCAGGCTGGGAGATGCCTTTGGTGCCCTGCCTGTATCTCTTCGTTCTTGCCTCTGGCGCCGTTTAAATTTTAGCACCTGCATCTTATTGTCTAAGGCCTTTTCCTGGGCGCTAGAGCCCACCTGGGACACCCATATGCCAGGTGAGAGGTGCCAGGGAATTCATGGCCCCTGGGAATAGCCTTCAACCAGTGGCAGACCAGGAATAGGTGGATACATACTTAAGCTTGCTTACTCCTGAGTGTCTGAGATACCTGTCCACCCTGACCCCCAGAGCTTTCCAGGGAGGCCAAGCTCTAGTTGACTCATTTTGGTGACTGGCTTGAAGTGTACCATCTCTTGGCTGGTTCGCCTTCCCCATCCCATGTTCCTGTTCCCCTACAGGTGCTTCCTGGGATCACCCCCACCCCCCATAGGAAACACCTGTGTTCAAATCCTCATTTCCGGGGCTGCTGTGGAAACCCAGCCTGAGACAAATGGGTTGTCTTTCTCCACACTTTTGTAGATCGTTTGTGACAATGCGGTGCTATACTCACATTTCAGGGCTGCTTGTTGGATTTTCAGGCCACTGACCTTATTGTTTCTTCATGAGTTTTTGAGATTTTTTTTCTCCGCTTGTCACCGTTCTTAATCCTAAGAATTAACCATTGAGGTTAACCAGACGACACAAATGCCTTGCTTTCACCTTGAATTATCTCTGGTACTGTTCTCTTAGTTATGACTAAACTGATGTATGTGGCCACCATGTAGGCTTTTGCATTTCAGAATCTAAACTGATTGTTTATCCTAGTTAGGCTCCAATTTCTACATTTATGTGTGTGTGTGTGAGAGAGAGAGAGAGAGATATGCCTAAAATAGCTCTTCTGGCTGATAGGTGTTAGTTGTAATGAGATACCTTGATAATTTTATATCTGATGGCAGATTCTGTTTGACTGAGGAAGACCTCAGTGCATGAGCTGCTGCAGTTACATGTGTCCTGTGGCTTAGGTGAGATTCCCACAAGCACTGTGATTTCGAGAAACTTCCATGAGTCTTATGTTGTCCATACCCAAAGTGGGAATAGTTATTTCAATACTTACTTACTGAGCACCTCCTCTGAGCCAGGAGTGATTCGGTGTTAGAGAGAGAATAGTGGACAAAGTGGACAACATCCCTGCTCCCTCTTTCTTTCCCAAACAGTGTTGTGAGGTTCAAATTCAACAATGAAGGTGGAATCATTTGGGAAACTAAAATCACCATGGAAATAGAGGAATGGGTATGATGACCTTCAGCTCTTCATTGCCCATTTCAGAACACCACACTGATGTGGCTGGATGGGGTGCACCCTCTGGTCTTTTGTGAAGGCCACTCAGCCCATGAATTAGACCCTTATCTTGTACTTAGATCCATTTTCTGCCCACAGCAAGTCTGGACACTCAAGAAGTGTCCCTTGCCTCATGCCACATCTTTCTTTAGTGCTAAGCTACCAGAAAGACCATCTTTGCTTGCTGTTTCCACCTCCCAGTGGCCCTCTGATGTCCAGCTCTGTTGTTTCTTGGCCTTTGTCTTACTTGATTTGTCTATAGTGGTCAAGGACATTGGCTGCTCCTGAAATTCCCTTTTGCTGACCTTGCCTTATGCCATTTCCTATCCTCTTTCCCTTCCTTTCATGATCCACTGCTGAATTCTTTTAGTCTACTTGCTCTCTGAAGGAATGTTGAGTTCCCCACGATGTCTTCTCTTCTCTTTAGTCCCCTCCACCCTTCTGGAAGACCCCATGCATCATGTCTCATACTCTTCCCTATTTGCTTATGACCCTCCTGATGCTCTCTGTAGCTTACCTCACTCCCCTGAGGTGTCTCCACCCACATGCGCACAGGTGGCTTACCTCCCTTTCTGTGCTCCACAGACACTTCAAGCTCAACAAGTCCTTAATGGAACGTGCTCCATTCTCCCCTCCAACGTGCCCTCATCTTTGTTTTTTCTCCTCGCACGTTGGTCCCTACAGTCATCTCAGCTGGAGACCTCAGCACTGTTAACCTGCTCATCCCGTAATGCATTCAAGTGGTTCAGTGTTTTCACATTTGTGCTTTCATCTCTTGTTTATGGAAGTCTTGTTATGTGGCATTCACTGGCCCAGACTCTAGGGATGTTGACATGGTGTCCTAGCTTGGACAACCCTCCAGAAGCAGCTCCTGAGAAAGTGTTCAGTTGCGGGAGCTTTATTTGGGAGGAGTAGATGCTGGTGGGCTAGAGACAGTCATGCTGATTTCATGGACCTAATTGTGCCCATCTCTTCCCAAATCCATGTTTAGTGAGGTCACGTGGGTCATGCTGAAATTGGCCATGATGAGAATATTTACTCTATGGAAATTGGCCAGTGGCTCCAAACCAGGACTTTTCCCCCCAGAGAGTTGGTTGTTAAACATTTATCAGCATGTTACTGGGAGTGAGGAATTAAGGCAGGGAAGGACAGCAGTTCATAAATTGTTCTTTATCAGGAGAGTTACACTGTAGATAGCTAGAGCATAATCCCAGGGGAGAAAATTCTGTAATCCAGTTTAGAATACACACCTCACAGTCATCCTGCTGGAGTGGGTAAGGTAGTAATACACCAGTCCCTACTAGTCAGTGGCTGAGGGTGGTCTCTGTTGGGCCCAGCAGGATCCAGCAGCCAGAGGAAGCCCTCAGGCAGTCAGGGGCAGCGTGGATGGAGTATAATGATAAGGCCCAAGGTGGGAGGGATAGGCTCATCATTGAGCAAATAGTGGCTGATGAAGGCACTGGACATCCAGCATTGGGATAGGCCAAAACCCAGCTATTAGTGATGTGTGGCTATGATCTTTTTCTCCCCAGACCTCGACTTCATGGACCTCCTAGGGGAAGACCGACAGTGGACGGTGGGGAGGAAGTTAATGCAGGTGAATGACACTCTGACTTCAGAAGATGCAGGACTCCGAAGCAGTAAGAACTGCACTGAACCAGGTAACAGTCACAGCTGCGCTGTGGGCAGTGGCTGCCATTTTGTCGGGTTATGGCTGAGGAAGAGCTGGACGCCATGCTTTCCCTTTGAGTTCTAACCCAGAGAGCTCTCAGGGACATTTAGGGCAGGTGTCTAAGAAACTGAAAGGTGACATTCCCAGGGGATTCTACCTCTGTATTCTTTTTCTAGGGCATGGGTGAAAAGGTAAGTCAGTCAGTGATCCTCCTGATTCCGTGCTGATATCAAATGTGGAGGCTGGTGCTCTCAAGTGGGAAACTGAGTTGGGAGCAGGATGGGTGAGGATGTTCTCTGGCCATCTTTGCTTTAATCCCTGGAATCCTCTCTGGCTGGTTTTTAAGCAGGAGCCTTGTTTCTGTCATAGTAAAGACACAGGGGTTGAACCATATCCTTAGCTGTGTTGTTGGTCTTCTTGAAAGAAATGAATATTCATTTATCAGCTGTCATATTTGATATCTGTTGTGTCTTTCCTCAGAAAGACCTGGAACGTTTTATCTCCAATGTGTTGAACTTGAAAGGAAAGCAAACACAAAGGGAATGAAGGGGACTTGGAATTGTCAGAACTCAGCTCACCAGATCTCAGGAAAGGCGAGCACCCTCTGGATGGATGAGGGCCTTGCTAGTTTAGACCAGGGGTCAGCAAGCTTGTCTCACAAATGGCCAGACAGGAAATATTTTAGCCTTTGCAGGACATATGCCATATCTATAGTTTTTGTTTTTTTAAAACATCGTTTTATAACCCTTTACTCATTTAAAAACCATTCTTAGCTCACAGACCATACAGAACCAGCACTGGGAGGTATTAGGCCTGCGGCTCTACTTTGCCAACCCCTACTTGGGCTGTTTGGCTCTCTGGGACCTCCCTTCCCTGTGTGATGGGAACTTGGATCCCATGCATGCCCCCTCTGAGGGGTCAGAAGCTCAACCATGTGTTGATCCCACATCCAAAGGCCAGTCTCATTTTTAGTGTCATGCTGGAAAGATATAAAGTCTTCATTGCAGCCCAAAGAACCTTAGACCTTTGAGAACAGGGGGTGCTCTGTGAAGCTGTACTTCTACCTTTTTTGGGGGAAAGGTGAGTGGAGGTGTCCTCCACCACCATACTGAGAATTTTAATAGTCCGTTCCCAAGCAGAGCTGGAAAGAATTAATAGATTACCAGCAACCCCCCCACCCCAAACCCACAACAACCCACAATGCTACATAATCTGTATTCCTCAAGCCGGAGAATTCAGGAGTTACTCTGGCTATTATTAAATGCTTTGAAGGAACACGCTTGAAGATTAGTGAAGCACATGGCTGCTCCATGAGCTAGAAGCAGAAACGGGTGTGATGGGTTTGAGTGCCACACTGAGCCAACAGAGCCCTTTGTAGAGAGATATGCCAAGAACCCTGGTTGCTGATATGGTCATGTAGCCAAATATTTTTCAGGATCTTCCTATAACTAAGAGGCAGGTGGTGAGCGAGATGTCAGAAGACTGGAAATACAGCATTAGGGAGGCCAGTCTGCACCTTTGGTATACCTTTGGTATGGGGAAGAATGGAGTCACATGCAGTACAGTGACTGGCTCCATGTTGAGGTCAGCTACCACGCTCAGGGCCAATGGTGATGGAAGGGGCTTCTGTTCCCTGTTGAGGGATGTGTTTTGGGGGAGGTGGTGGTGTCTCTGTGAGTGGCATTGCTCATTGTATCTAGAAGTGTCTTTCTCAGAGTGACAGGTGTAGAAGAATAAAGCACATTAAAAGCCATTGCAAGAGAGGAAATGACTCAGCTCCCAGGTAGAAAGGAAGATGTCCAGGTTTTTAAAAAGAGCACCAGTCCAGCCCCTGCTGGTGTTGACAGGGAGGACTCAGGGGGAGAGAGGAGGAAGGGCTTCTAGAGGGCAGCGGGAGGAGTGAACAAGAGGTCATAATGCTGCTTAGAGCAGTCCAGAAAGAATAAAGACCCAGAAGGAACATTCTCGATGTCTTTGTTTGGGGGCTATGGGAACTGGGCTAGATTTCTGGGCCCTTGACTCTGAGCCAAAGGCTACAAGGAAGGTGATCATGCCTGAAATAGGAGGAGTCTTTTTTAAGTCCTGGCACATCAAGGGCATACCTGGAGTCTCTGTTCTTTACCAACCCTGCTTTGACCACCTCAAGCTGCAGTGACCATTCTGTTTGCTGAATGTTTTTTTGTACAAAATGTCTCTAACTGTGCTGTCCAATATGGACACTCAGTGGTGACTTAAATTCAAATTAATTCAAGTTAAATACATTAAAAATTCAGATTCTCAACTGCACTAGCTACATGTGAAATATCTAATAGCTGTGTGTGGCTCGTGGCTACCATATTAGAGAGCACAGATCATAGCCCATTTCTGTCTATCATCACAGAAAGTTCTATTGGACAGGCAGGTCTAGAACTTCCATTTGTCTTTGGACATATATCCCGTCTTTCCAGCTTAGTTGCAAGCACCTCAAGGATATAAAGTGGACATGTAGATTTGAGAGCCCCATCTCTTCCTGGGTTTGGGGGTCACCATCCCCTGGATTTGAATCCAAGCTTAGAAGCTCTGGGCTTTGGGCCAAATAGGCTTTCTGAGCCTCTGTCTGCTTCTGTGAGAAACTGAGGTAATCATTCCGACCTTTCATGACTGATGTGCGAATTGGTAAAATGAAGTCATGAAGTAAGACTGTGTGTGGTAGTTCTGTAGTAAGAGCTCACTCATGAAGTTCTGTCTGCTGGGGGCAGCCATCTGTCCATTACAGGTGGGTCATGGAACTACTTTCTCCAGTCCCTTCTCACAGAAATGGGCACGTTTGGCCCATCTGGTTCTGTCAATAGGCCACGTCCTCAGGTGGCCCAGGTCTGAGCAGTCAGGAAGCTGTGCCGAAAGGTTCAAGCACTATTTTCTAATACAGGCAAGCTTGACAGATCTCGCCACGGTAATGAGCACGGCACCTCTGAGGAATGCTCTTTCTACAAGAATGTGGTCAAAACATGACCACAGACACACATGACCCCCCAGTAGCTTTGGTGCCCTTTCCAGAATGCTACTGAAAGTGTTCTCAGTCTGAATGGAACAGATATTTTACACAAAAGTGTTGAGAGCTACAGCACTTACAAGGTCTGGATTTGGAATTTAAATTTAGTAGTATTCATCTTCCCTATCTCTAACTTACTGTGGGAGGGCAGGACTGAGCTGGACGGAGCCAAGGCCCAGTTGCCCAGGTTTCCTTAAGAGGTCAGAGCAGCCCTGTAGGCAGTGAATATTGCTTGTACTGGTTGAATGCAGTAGTGTTTGCTCTCGAAAGTCTTCAATGTAGGGGCTAGGAAGGGAGCCATGTGGTTTCTGGACCACCTCCCTTCCGCTTTGTGATGATGTCAGGAGAACAAGAGTGTACTTCCAAAGATGATCCATTAGGCTTCCCTCTGTGCTCAGAGGGTGATTATTTACTCAGGGACCTGAGCATTTGGGGTGCCAGTGTGTGCTGTGGCCATGTGAATAATGGCGCCAGGGTCGTCGGCAGGACTTAATTTGGCTCTTGTCATAAGGTACACCTAGTGCTACTCGTCATGTCGCTGGGCTTCTCAGACTGTGTTCTTGGAACCCCTGGCTTTAGGTTCCGTTAGAGTAAGTAGATTCCGAGCCAGGAGATGGAATGACCTCCATTCTGGTTGTATTCCCTGTTCAGGATAGGGGGCTGGTTTGCTTCTCAGATGTCAGTTTCCTCTTAGCTCACCTTTAACACCTCTGAAATAGACCTGCAACTAATTTATCCTTTCTACTCCTTCCTCTGTACAAATCCAGTAATTCCACAACATTTCAAGAAGAGAGATTCATGAAAACCTCCACCCCAAGATGCCCTGCTCCGCTTTCCCAAATAACTTCTTGGCATTTGCAAAATTCCATGTCATACCTCACCCCCTCCTTGGACCCCCTTTCCCCTTTCCCCTTTCCTCTTTCCTTCCCCTGCCCCATCCCCCATCTCTCTCTTCGCCTTCCTCTGAAAACCAGGTGCCCAGAGCACCCACCCAGGCGATGATCAGGATGCAGGGTGCCCAGTACAGTGTCAGTGCTGTCTTTGGTTGGTGTGGTAACATGAAGATGACACGTTCTTCATATGACAGCTGCTGCTTTAAAGACATGTTGTTTCGCAGTATTTCGGATTTTTTTTTGAAATGGCATTCTTCCCTTGCCCCTCCAAGACATGGTTTTGGTGGAAATTGGTAATTTTTTGTGCCTCCATAACTGCATGAAAAAGACTAAGCTCTGGGCTCCAATTTTTCTGCAATTGTTCCAGTCCTCTGTGAATTTTTAAGGTTGTTTTCTTAGCCTGACACTGCCGATTTCATCTAGAGCCTGAAAACCTATTGTTTTTTGGCAAATAAGACTTGAAACTGTTTACTCAGATGACCTATTAAGTGAAATTTAACTTTGAATAAATTTTATCCATGGAAAATTAAGTTAGCTAAATGTAATATTGAGAGTGGTGGACAACTGTAGCAGAAATGAACTCTTTGTAGTATTTATTTGTACACTTTGCAGAATTTTATTTATACACTTCGCAGTCTGTCTCCAGAAAAATCTATCATCTTTTGGTTTTTAGTTCTTTGATGTTTTAAGGAAATGAGCTTTTCCTCAGAGTGCCGCCTTCAAATAAACTTTGGAAGAAAGAGCTATTTAAAATGACAGCCTTTGGTGTGGGCTTCACTCTGAGATCACTGGGTGTTCTTTTGAGAAAGGGCTCATCTTCCTCTTTCTGCCTGGCTTAATTGGGTCTAAGATCCTTGGGCCTGTGCTGTAGGCACCTATGGGGCATGCCAGGAATGTTTGCTGGATCAGGTGTCTACTGGAATATCCTGAAAGCACGTGATCTGAGGGTCAAATAGGAATTGTGGTAGAAGAGGGAAGCCAGAGGTCCATATAAGAGAAGCAATACGGGTAAGTTCAAGGGGTGAGTATGTCCACAGATCAGCAAGCAGCACAGACTGATTCAGGTTGCAGGTCATGAACAAAGTTAAGTGTTGGGGTCCTACTGGTTTTTGACTTTAAACCATAACATCAAGGCCAGTTGGTCTGGGGAGGTGAGTGGGGGGATGAGTGAAATAGGTGATGGGGATTAAGGAGTGTACTTGTTGTGATGAGCACTGGGCGATGTATGGAAATGTTGAATCAATATAGGTACACCTGAAACTAATATTACACGGTGTGTTCACTAACTGGAATTTAAATAAAAACTTAAAAAAAAAGTGGCCAGTAGGTCTATAATCACAGGGCTGAGCATGACCGGTCTACAAAGCATGAAAAATCCAATCTCTCATCATTTACATAAAAAAAAAAAAAGATCCAGAGGGGATGAATGACTTGCCTAAGGTCATAGCACTTGTCAGAAGCTGAGTAGAGCCCCCCCGCCCCACCAAACTGTCATATGTAGATACTCAATACATATTGATAATTAGATACAAAGCCTGACGTTTGCGTGATTTAGAGTAGGCACTGTCCTGTAGAATTAGAATACAAGCTACAGATATAGTTTTAAATTTTCTAATAGCTACATTAATAAAGTAAAAAGAAGCAGGTGAAATTTAACTTTAGTTATACATTTTAGGGGCTCCTGGGTGGCTCAGTGGGTTAAGTGTTGGATTCTTGATCTTGGCTCAGGTTTTGATCTCAGGGTTGTGAGTTCAAGCTCAGCGTTGGGCTCCATGCTGGGTGTGGACCCTACTTAAGAAAAAAAATATATATATATTTTAATTTAATGAAATATATACAAAATATTAAGAATGACAAATCTCAAATTGCCTCAGTGTTTTATCCCTGGGTTTGAACCCAGGAAAGAGCAAACGGTTTTGGGTTTTTTTTTTAAAAAGTCTTAAAATCTGTTCTTTATTGTATTAGCTTACATAACTTTTACTAACTTCTCTCTGCAGTTATGAATTTCATAATGATTCACATAATAGCTGTTGACACTCTTAAGCACAACAAGTTAGGAACTTATTTTGGTCTCCTCTTTAATTTGTATCAAAGTCGTTACTGAATTAGTTAGATAGGGTAAGAGTAGCTGCTGTAAAAATAAGTCCTGCAGATTTGGGAGTTTAACACAGAAGTTCATTTTCTTGTGGAAGGTTCTGGCCTTTGGGTGGCCCTATTGCAAGAGGTGGTCCATGGACTCTGAAGCCTTGCATTTCGAGTGGCCCATCCTTACACTTGGTTCCCAAGGGTGTTGTGCTTCTCTGCTTTCAGAGGCAAAGGCATGGAGGATTGTGCATAGCTGAGTTTGAGGGACTAGATCCTCACTCCTGCTCGCATGCTACTGGCCAGGGCTCAGTCACATGACAACTCCTCACTTTCAAGGAGGCTGGGATTTGTATATATTAGCAGAGTGCCCTCAAAGAAGAGGGAGCAGATCTGGTGAACAGCTAGCTAATCTCTGCTACCTTACCCCCCCCCCCCCACCAACTTGTTTCTTTTTGAAAAAACAAACTTCTCAGTTTTCCTTAATGCTTATCTTATTTCAAATAAGATAATAATGTATGTATCTTATTTCAAATAAGATAATAATATCTTATTTCAAATAAGATAATAATGTAGAGGGTAGCCATATTCTACCCTCTACAGAAAAGTCATAACCCAGACTAACATCTTCTGAGGTGGACTTAGCTCTTGGTTTGACCTTCATGATTCTCACTTGGTCAAGGTAGCACAAATCGACTCTCTTCTCACCTTGGGAGGGTCACAGGTGAGGTGGGAATTGTCCCAGTTGTGCCTATTTGCACATTGCATCTCTTCTTTGTAAATATAAGAACCCTAGGAAAAATAATGAAAGTATGATGCATGAAGTCATTGGCAATAATGTAAGAGCTTAGGTTCCAGAGGAGATCCTAAATCTCACTTCTATCACTTTCGACCTATGTATGCCAGGTGAGGGTCTTAAATTCTTTGAACCTCATTTCCACCGTCTGTAAAATGCCAGTCAAGATGCCCACTTCACAGAGGTGTGGTAGTCCCGAAGCCAAGTAAGCTTCATAAATAGCTGGAACCTCAGTCATAGTACGTGCTTATTAAATGGTAGCTGTGTTATCTCTGTTACCAGAAATATAATGGAGAGCAGACCCACAGAGGTCATTTATAGGGACTTTGCCACTCTGAGGCACATTAGAACATGGTGGGATTATGAAGATTGTTTTAAGGACGGATCGCTTATCGAGTGCAGTTCGGCCCCAGCACAGCATTCTCACAGCTGTGTGAATGAGACATGTCAAGAGATTAACCAGGAGGCTTCTGACTAATGCTGTTTCCTGGCCTCAGAGGCCACTATATAGACACACAGGATGAAATAAGGAGTACAGGATTTTCTACTGCACACTAATGAAGGGTTTAAAAGTTTCCAGTTCTGGGAGGAAAGGCCAGACGCTATTCATTTCTTTTTTTTTTTTTTTTTTTAAGATTTTATTTATTTATTCATGAGAGACAGAGAGAGAGGCAGAGGCAGAGGGGAGAAGTAGGCTCCCCACGAAGCAGGGAGCCTGAGGGGCTCGATCTCAGGATCCCAAGATCATGACCTGAGCCAAAGGTAGATGCTTAACTGACTGAGCCACCCAGGCGGCCCTGCTATTCATTTCTTCTAGGTTCAGCATCCCTTTAGGACTTATTTCTTGAGACATCGAGACATTCTTAAAAGCCCCGTTCTTTAAAAGTAGCCCAGGCAGACTAATCCAGTGAACGGTGCGTAGAATCTTCCCGAAACCCAGGTGAAGGATGATAAGCTCTGCTCTTAGATGCTTTTGTGGGCCTGCCTATTTGCTCAGGACTTTAGACTCTCAAAGCATTTTTACATTCACTAGCTCATCGGAGCATGTTTGGCTCCTGGAACAAAAATACCTGACGGCCAGGAATGACTGTATTGTTGATAGATAAATTAGACCTAGACCAAGGCCAGTTGGGTTAAAGAATTGATTCATAGTCCTAGATGTGGAAAGAAACTTAGGGATTCTTGATTCCAAACCCCTTTCCTCAAGCCAGGGCCCAGCTAACTATGGCCCTTGACCAAATCTGGCCTGGTGACTGTTTTTGTAAATAAAGTTTTATTGGAACACAGCCATATATGTCCATCTGTGTAATGTCTGAAGGCAGAGCTGAGTAGTTGCAGCACAGACCTCAGGTCCTGCAAAGCCTAAAGTATTTACTCAGTGGCCCTGTACAGGAATGTTTGTAACCACCTCCAGCCCTAGACCCTGGGACTGGTGCCTCAGGTGGCCTGGAGGAGAGTTTAAGGCAAGAATGATATCCCCACCTCTCTCTCTGCTCTCCCTGACCCTTTCCCCAGATGGTGCCTGTGCCATATTAAAACTAGTGTCCCATTAAATATTTTTAACATCACTCCTGGGCTGGGGGCCTGTGACTCAGATACTCCCCTCTTTCTGTTTTCTCTGTCACCCATAGACACACAATCAAAAACCTTCAGCATTGTCTGTCCACATGTTAGGGATCTGTGTAAAGTAGAAGAGGTAACGTTCATCCCCATAAAGATGCTGGAAACCCACTGGTCTGGACTAACTCCTTGTTCCAAAGCATCCGGGTATCTGGACCCACCTGCCCAGTCTTTCTTACGCCTGGAATTGCTTCCCTTTGGGGTCAGAGAATGAAGCGTCCATGAGGGGCTGGCCGCTGATGAGCATGGTCAGCCCCCACCACATGCAGAGAGTTCGCCCAGGTACCCCCAGAGCAGTGAGCAGTGAACTCCCCTGTGTGAGGAGGCCACGGGCATTGGGTGAGGTGGCTGGGAACACCTGCTGTGGGGTCAGCTCAAGGGTCAGTCACCTCCTGGCCCTGGTGCACCCCTCACTGTACCTGTATGGCCTTTTGACAGTGGCAACAACAGCCGCTTCTTCCTTGTGGCCCCGGCTCCGTCTCCAGCCCTGTGGGAGTTTATTCTTGCCTGCCCCGGATTCCTTGGTGGCGCTGCAGCACACCTGAGGTGACTGGGGGACTTTTTTTCTTGAATTACATGTTCTAAAATGATCTTGTACCACAGATAAACCCATTTCACGGATGAAGCCAGGGCTGAGGTCGAGGGGCACGAAGGGGCATCTCCAGGGTCCACCTCTGGTTGGCAGTCGAGTGAGGACCCGCACTTGCACTTCCCAACCTTTCCTGTCTCTGGCCACGGGGCTGGGCTGTGTCCCCTCACCTTGTGTATGTGTACATTCGGCCTGAAATCACATCCGCAAATCGGGGTCACCAGGAGGATACCACTCTGCTCTCATACAAGTGCTCTCAGGTACCTTAGGGTGGCAGTTCTCAAAGTGAGGCAGACCAGCAGCAGCGGCACCAGCCCTGGGAACTTGTCAGAAATGCACATTCCTGGGCTCCAGCTGAGACTTCCTGGGCTAGAGCCGCTGGGAAGTAGGCCCAGCCATCTGGATTTTTACAAGCTCTCCAGGGGCTTATTAGGTGCACTTGAGTGTGAGGAGCCCTGGCTTAGCTCACTGGAGTCCCCTGGGGAGATTTTCAATCCAGGCCCCACCCCAGACCAACTTGAGTCTCTGGGACTGGAAACCAACCAGGCTTCAGTGGTTTGAAAGCTCCCTGGTGAGGCCAGGATGCAGTCAGGGCTGAGACCATGGCCTGAGGCCACCCACCTCCATGTACTGGCTGGCTCTGAAAACCTGGCTGTGGGAATCTGGTCAAGAGGAAGAGAACTGGGCGGGTGAGCCCAACCAACAGCCAACCAACCAACCAACCAGAGGGAGGGTGTCAGCCAAATATAAGACACCAGACCTGTCTTGCTCTAGGTTCCTCATTCCTCCTGCATTCATTCATTCATTCCTTGTGAGCCACACAGACAAGTGTTCATTTTTAGATTCCATTTTGGGGATCCCTGGGTTTTGTTTCTAAGATTTCTTCCCCCAAGAAACACCAGGATGGAGTTTCACCTAGCTGTATTTTAAAATGTCCATCTGGGGTGCCTGGGTGGCTCGTCGTTAAATGTCCGACTCCAGATTTCAGCTCAGGTCATGATCTCAGAGACATGAGATCAAGCTGCACATCGGGCTCCGTGCTGGGTGTGGAGACTGCAAAGATTCTCTCTCTCCCTCTCTCTCTCTGCCCCTCCCCACCCTCTCTTTCCCCATATCTAAAAAAATAAAATAAAATGTATGTTTGTGCAGGTCGGATGGGAACGTACCTGCCTCACCTTTCGGGGGATCTCATCTTGTGTTCTAGATCTTGGTTGGTTGCTGAGTGCTCACCTCTCCCACTCCCTCTCTCCCTCCTTCTCAGACCCCTGGGCTGTCTGGGACCCCTGGGCCCACCCAGGGCTAATTGTGGGCCTGAGGCCAGGGCCTTGGGGTGCTGACTGCCTCTTCCTGGGCACTCCAATCCTGACCTGACTGGGACACTCTCAGGCCTGGGGTAGACTCTGGGAGATTCAGGGTAGGATGAGGCCAGGCAGAGTCTCTCTCCCCAGAGGCTCACAGCAGCTCCTCTGGGCTTCAGACTTCTTAAAACAGGCTCTGTGGAGGAAGCAGGCAGTGTGGCTGAAGGCTGTGGGGAGGGCATATCTGAGTTAGTGAACTGAGTGTGCCTTCCACAGACCGCACACTTGGGCAACAGGCACCCAGCTTATTGCTTCCTCCTACCTGGGGCTCCCCATGGCCTGTGGGCCAATGGCCACCCCTCCAGTCTGCATTCACTGGGATAGGTCCCGTCTACGCCCATGACAAGGTTCACATTCCACCTTGTTGGAGAGTAAGGTTAAATAAGTACATGTCTGAGATTTTATACTGGCACTTCCGAGGTTCCTGATATAGTTTAAACCATTAGTTTGGCTGAAATTTCTATAATAGAACAATAAAATGCCTGAATTAAACATTAGCAGCCTTTTTTAGAAGCGGACTCTGAACGAAATAGACATGAGCCCGGCCCAGTGGCTTGTCCATCCCTGCCAAGGCCTTTGTGCACAGAGCTGAGCCTGGCTTCCCAGCCCTGAGCCTGCAGGGCTCACCCAATGTCCATGCCATTGGGATCAGGGGCACTGGGCTGAGAAAGGGAAGAGGACAGGCTGCAGGGGACTGGGGACAGGCCACTCTAGAAGGAGCATAGGACTGGGGTCCGAGGAGTCAGGCTAGACTCAGTTAAGCTTCCATCATCTCAGTCACTAAAAAAGTGCCCAGAGTTTCCACCCTGCCTTGGGATCATTGAGACAAAGAGGAGATAAGGGGTACCCATGGTTTATAATTAAAAAGTACTTCTGGGTGGAGTAGGGATGCAGACTAGGGTTCCACAGACATGGAGAAGAGTCCTGCTTTGATGCCCGTGGGCTAAGGGACCCTGGACCAGTCATGGAACCCCTCAAAGCCTTGGTTTCCTACCCCGTGAAGTGGGAAAATTCAAACAGCAAGGGTTGCCGTGAAGAGTCTGTGGAATACAGTATGTAGAGTGACATACAGCAGATGCTCAACCCATGAATGGATGCCCATATTTTGAGCACCCATTATGTGCTAAGGGGTTTCACACACAGGGCCTCAATTAGTGATGCATAGGAGATTGTGGTTATTATTCACAGATCTATTAGGGCACAGAGATTTCTACTGTGGGAGGAGAGTGAATGGACCTGACACGTACTAATATCATACAAGTGCACCTCATTTATTGCACTTCACTTTATTCTCTTCGCAGATACTGTGTGTTTTTTTGTTTTTTGTTTTTTTTTTACAAATTGAAAGTTTGTGGCAATGCTCGGATGATGAGCAAGCCTGTCGGCACCATTTTCCCAACGGCATTTACTCGCTTCGTGTCTCTCTGTCATGTTTTGGTAATTCTCACAATATTTCAAACTTTTTAATTATTATATTTGTTACGGTGGTAGGTGATTACAACTTGCCAAAGGCTCAGATGATGGTTAGGTTTTTAAGCAATAAAGTATTTTTTAATTAAGTTATGTACATTTTTTGGTATAATACTATTGCACACTTAATAGACTACAGTAGAGTATAAACATAACTTTTGTATGCCCTGGGAAACCAAAACGTTCATGTGATTCATTTTACTGAAACATTTGCTTTATTGCCATGGTCTGGAATTGAACCTGCAATATCTCTGAGATACGCCTTTAATACCTAGGTGGAAAGTAAAAATATTCTTAATTGTCAAATCCTCTGTGCTGGTTCATGAACAGCCTGTTAACATCAGCCCCAGCCTCCCAGTAGGTCTTTTTTGGGGAATAGGAATTCCACTTAGCTGCATTTATGTTGGTCTGTCCTGGGAAAATCCACAGGAAAATCACCAGTAATGGGAATTTTGGTCTTAGCAGACCGAGATTCAAGGTTGGCTGTACAGAATGGACATCAGCGGATGAAGGAAGAGGGAGTGAAGGGCAGTGAGAAGGTGGGAAAGAAGCTGGACTTGTTCTGTGCTCAGTTCTGTCCACCTTTCACCATGCAAGTCTGCCCTTTGGACATATCTTTAAGTCAAATCATGTGAAAAGAGGTGACCTGTGTTCCATGGGCAACGATCCTTCCGTATTCCTGAAACATAGTTCCCCCACTGCCTGCGCCATTTTAACCACAAGTACGAGACCAATTTGTTAAATTCTAATTTAATACTGAATTTAAAGGAAGGAAAATCGTAACACAGCCGTACCCATCCATCTAATCAGGTGTTTTTATCCATTGACCCTAGTGTCATGTAGAACATTGGCCTCCTTGCAGGAATGTGCTTGTGGCTTGCAAAAGGATGTTTCCTTAAATGGGGCTGAGCATGAATACTTTGGTGCTTGGTGGTTCCCAAGGGTGCAGAGTCTCTTAGTAGTAACCATTATGAATCTCGAATGATTGTCTTTTCAATGCCACAATTTCATGTGCTGTTTATTTACAAATTTGCATCCCTTCTCTCCCCATCCAGGCTCAAGAACCTTATCTTCAGGTACTTTTTTTTTTTCACTCCAGCATTTTATTATAAAAATTGGCAAACATACAGAAAAATGGAAGAGATTTTACAGTGAACACCCACGACTCAACACCTAGGTTCTGTAATTTACATTTTACTCTGCTGGCTTTCTCACACATTTACTCATCTAGCCAACCCTGTATCCGTCCATCAATCTGTTCTGTTTCATTTGAGTGGATTTCAAAGTAATTTGCTGAAATAAACACACTCCCTCTTACATAAGTTTAGCATGCATATCAGTAACTAGAGTTTATTGTTCGTTAACCCTTCTTTTTGGGTAACATTTATACACAGTGAAGTGCACAAATCTTAAGTGCACCATCAGTGAGTTCTGACATACGCATACAGCAGTGCTTCCAACCTCTATCAGGATCTGGGACATACATTGTCCCAGGAACCTCCTTCATGCCCTCACATAACCACTCTTATGATTTCTCTCACCATAGATTAGCTTATACCTATTCTAGAACTTATATACAAGAATCATAAAATATATATTCTTTGATATAAGGCTTCTTTGTTAGCACACTGTTTTGGAGATTCATCCGTGTTTTTGTGTATAGATATATCCTTTACTGTACATGCAACATACACACACGTCAATAAATATCTATGTATATGGATTACATTTACACATGTGACAAACTTCCCATGTAAATGTTAATATGTTAGGTATATTCCTCTCTAGGAAATGGTTTGTAGATTTTGGTCACTTCTCTTAGAAACTTATATTAGATCAACTTCCAAAGAGACCTTTACGATGTCTGGAAAATTAGTAAGAGCTTTGGTTGACCAGGGTCTAAATATAGATGAAAGCCAGTCGTCCCTAATCCCACCCTCTCACTTCCCTCCAGAACAGAACCGTGCACTGGACCCAGAAGCCTTCTGGTTGTAGGAAGGGAAGGGGGAGGGGGTAGGAGGGGCGATCTCTCTTGTCCTTAAGGCCTCTGGATGCAGCCCTGCACTTTCAGTTACTCAGTTATGAAAAGAAATGGGAGAAGCCGAATCGTGAAGGTGGAGAAAACGGTCTGGTTCATTGAGTAAACAGCCATGTGCATTCTGCTGTGGAAGCTGCTTCCAGAAGGCGTGTGTGGCATTCTTTCCTGCTGGAGCTGGGCATGCTCCTCATCACAAACAGCAACAGAGAAAGACATTCTCTAAGCGCCTCCTCGGGAGGTAGATGCCTAGTCAGGGAACAGGACCAGCCCTGCATTCAAGTGGGAACTGTGTGTGTGTGTTAGTGTCTTTAGAAAGGATGAGATCCTCATTTTCCCAAACAAGTTTTGTCCCAGCAGAACATTTTGTTGGCATAAGTCTTCATTTGTTTATGTTCCTTGCCTGCTTGTCTGCAGTTTCTGACACACAAGTTGATTTGGAGTAGGTAATTGAAAGGCACAAGCCACTGGTACAATGAGGGACACCCTCGGTGATCATTAATTTCATGCTGTAGCCATCAACTCCCTTGACTCAGTTCTGGTTCCCTTTGAAGCAGACGCCGAGACAAGGGTTTGGGTGCGTGTAGTTTATCTGGGAGGCGATCCCAGGAAACACCAGTAGGGAGTAAGGGAAATGAGCCAAGGGTGGGAGGACAAGATAGCCAATGTCCGAATGTCAGTGAGTTACCACTGGGGACAACAGGGTGTAGATGATGCCTGTGAGATCTCCCACTCAGGGGTGAGGGAGCCGGGTTGTGTATACGCCAGCTCCCATATACCCAGCCTGCCTCTCAGCCAGGCAGAGCAGTGTCCATGACCAAGGACCGGCCCCAGGTGAAGGAGTGCAGGTGCGGGCAGCTGGAAGTTGGGGCACTGTGCACCCAAGTGCTCAGAAGTGGGAAGGTGAGTGGGGCACCAACAGTGATTGCTAAACGCTGACTTCCTTCTTTCCCACTAAGCGGTTTTGTGTTGTAAAACAGGTTGGAAAGCTCATCCTAAACCAGGAAGAGCTCATAACGGCACTTTGCACTTCCTCTGTGTCAGCACGGGTTTGTCTCGCTAGACGCGGGCACTCAGACTCACCCCACTAGTTTTCAGTGTGTCATGATGTGTGCTCGTACAAGTGCTGACTGCTCGCCAGGCCCTGGTGCCACAGGCAGCAGGCTCAGGCTGCATGAACCAAGGAAGCTTTGCAGGTCAGGGTCCGCAAGCAGAGGGCTCTCATGAAAACCAGGAAACATGCCTTCCTTCCTCATTCATCTAGGATTGCCTCCATGCATGTGTTAGACTTCCGGGGACCTCGGGGAAGCTCAGAAGATATCAAAATCGAAAAAAGAGGAACCCACCAAGAAAATACTGCCTAAGCTCCTTCCATAAGCAAACAGAGCCTCTGCTCACCAGGCAGATCTTTTTATTTTGCAATCAATTAAAGCAAAAGAGTTACTTCTAGAAGTGTTGCTGGGGCCTGGGGCCTCGAACTTATGTAAATCCAGGGAGAAGACTTCATTTAAACCCTGAATAGAAATTGGGAAATGTGGTGTCACCACCAACATGTGGCCCATACTTTAGTCTCTAGCATGGGTGTTATTTTAGGGGAATACACTGGCTTTTCTGGCTTCAGAGTGAAAAGAAAATGGATCCATATCCTCAGGTAATCATTTAATCCATCACTGGGCTCTATCTTATATCAAATGGAGTCCATATTTCACACCACATCATCTTGACTCAGTATGTTTAAAGTAGAGAACCCTGTAGCCCTGGTCTTTAGGGCCTATATGCTTTCATATTCCAGAGCCCCCCAAATGTGGGACTTCCAAAGCCTTCTAGAAAAAACACATCCCACTGAGTAAGGTTCTTCAGCCCAAAGCCTGGCACAAGGGGAGGTCATTCCCACCTGGAATTGGAGGCATTTAGATCCCTCAAAGGCTATGGGATGCAGTTTTTGGCCCGGGAAGAAGGATTGTACCTTAAGGTGTTTTAAACCATGACCCCAGGTGCTTTGATATTTCTCTGGGGATGAGATAGGCTCTCACTCTTTTCCTCTTGAGTATGGCTGGCCTTCATGACTCACTTAGACAGACTGTGGCAGAAGTTGTGTGGCTTCCAAGGCTGTGTCGTAAAAGGCAATACAGCGTCCACTCAGCTCTCTCCCTTGGGACAGCCCTTGGAACTGGGCCACCATGCTAAGAGGAAGCCTGGGCATCATGGAGACCGCTTGCAAGTGCTCCGGGCGACAGCCCCAGCCACTGTCCTGTGTGATCGCTGACAGCCAGCATCCACAATCAGACACGCGCGCGAAGACACCTAGATGGCTCCAGTCCCAGCCACCATTGGACTGCAACCACATGCCATCCGGGTGAGGACTGCCTAACCGAGCCCAGTCACCCCCAGAACCATAGAGATAAAATGATCGGTTATCGTTGCTGTTTGGGACTGCCAGGTTGGGCTGGTTTGTTATGCAGCCATGGTGATTGGTACGCTCATATACTCACGGCCGTGTTGCCCAAGAAGTTCCAGGGCCAGTAAAGGATCTCCGCTGTTCACTCACTGCTTTCATCTGGTGCAGTGACTCACTTCTTGCTCCCTGGGAAATCAGTGTCTGGGGAGAAGAGACAAGAGTGGGCATGTTTCTCGAGTCTCCAGCTCGCTGCCAGCTAGGCGGCCTCGAGATGCGTGAGGTTTCCAGCTGTTTGAATCTCAGTAGCTTGGGCATTGAGGGCCTGTTCTGGGTCTGGCTGCGAACACTGGGGGGCAGCAGTGGTGGGAAGCAGCCCTGCGTGTCCTCCTGACGCTCTGGGCTTCTGGGGCTGACTCTGCACACCGAATTTGCTTTATTGTCATGACCTCCCTGGTCTGGCCTCCTCCTGTCAGAGGGTGCAGAGCAGTGCGGCCCCACTGTTTCTTCCAGTGCTCCAGTCCTGGGGAGGGTGGGTCCCTGTGTGGCCAGCTGGAGGTCTCCCCTCTCACTTCTCCTCTGAGCTTCTCCTCCTTCAGCCTGGGAGTGGCTCCCCCATTTCTTCACTGTCTTGGGGAGATGTGAAAATGCATGTGAGAGAACTTTGAGAAATCTGCAAAGGTCTTATGAAACCAGAAGGTACTGGTAAGGGATTCGAAAACAATTACTGGATCAGGCAGGAGCGGCACACCATTGTGGCGGTTTTATCTTCTCCAAAGACCGTAAGTTAAGGATCATAAACTCTCAACTAAAAAAATCATGTGGCCCAGGACCCCATATAATGCTCGAGTTCTCTTTACGACATTGCCTGAAAATGGTCCTCCGTCATGTCCTTGCATATCCTCAGTGGCAGGGAGCTCACCCCCCCACCTCCTTTTAGAGGCCTTTTATTCCCTTGGGCAACTGGGAACATTAAAATTGTCTTTCTTGTGCTGAACCGAAGTGATCTTCCTTTTAGTCATCTAGGGTTCTACAAAATAAATCATCTTCCTTTTCCGCATGGCAACCGTATGAGGTAGGATATCAACGCCTTCCTTGTTCAGGCTTTGGTCTTTTCAGTTTTTGAGCTCCTCCTCCCCACCCCTACTTCATATAGCATGGTTTGGAGAGCCTCTCACCATCCTGGTTACCTTCTGGACCAACTCTGAAAAAATCAGTCTCTGTATATTAGGAAAGAAATCTTTTCATTAAATGTATTTCTAAGTGGTCACTAACTTAAATACATTTGTTTACATCTTATATTTTAGCTTAAGGGCAGCAATCACTATTTTTTTTATTATGTTCAATTAGCCAACGTATCGTACATCATTAGTTTTTGATCACCCAGTGCCCATCACATGTGCCCTCCTTAATAACCATCACCCGGTTACTCCATTCCCCCCACCCCCCTCCCTTCTGTAACCCTCAGTTTGTTTCCCTGGGAGTCCAGAGTCTCTCATGGTTTGTCTCCCTCTCTGGGGTCCTAGGATGAAGCCCTGCATTGGGCTCCCTGCTCAGTGGGAAGTCTGTTTCTCCCTCTCTCTTTCCCCCCTCCCCCCAACTTGTGTGCATGCACGCTCGCTCACAAATAAATTAATAAATAAATAAAATTTTTTTAGAAAAAAGAAAAAGTCAGTCTCCTGTCATTGTGTTTGAACAACACGTGAAGAATTGGACCTGATTCAGTCCCTGCTCAGCTGTTAGATATAATTATTTCAGATGCGAATTCACCTAATGCAAACCCATGTTCAGATGCAAACCCATTAATTGCTAAGCTAGGATTTAAACCCATAGGTTCTTTCCAGAGACAGGGTCGAGTGTCTACTTGGAGTCAGGGCTGGGCTAAGTGCTCTGCCTGCAAGTCTCCTTAACTCCGACGGACCACACGAGTCAGGCATTCCGTGAGCACCCAGGGCCGGCTGCCGAGCTGGAGTTAAAGCCCAGCCGCACCCAGGTGCCCCTTCCCAGCACCGCGTACCCCTCCACGCTGAACGTCAGGCATGAATGTCGAGTTGACACATGATTCCACAAGTACTAGTGTTTGCCTGCGGGTGCTAAACCCTGTGTGGGCAGGCACCAGGGCTGTTTTGCTCACTCTTCTATCCCCAGGGTCTACAAAATAACCCAGAACATGGTGGTTGCATCTCATATTTGTAGACGTTGAAACTTTGTTGAATGAATGATTGAATGAAGGAATGAATCCTTCTGCTTGTAACTTCTCTGTGACAGTTGTTCCCCCCACAAACATTTCATTTTGAAACAACAAAAGATTAATAGAGAAAACTGTAAGGGAAAATATAACAAACTTCAGTGTATTTACTGTTAGAATTAATAAGTGTTAATATTTTTATTTGCTTCTGATCTTTTTCTGTGTCTAAGAAATACAACATGCAGATCAAGTTAACATCCTTTTTTTCTGCTTTGTCAGGTCTTCTACCTTCAGAAGCAGCCATCATCCTTATTTTGGGGATGGTTGGTCTGTGTTTAGTGTTTCTATCTCATGTAGATATTTGTATGCATAAACAATAACATTGTTTGGTGTGCTTTCGAATGCACATGAGTGTTATTTGACTGTATTAATATTCTGCGATGTTTTTCCCACTCATGTATATTTGAGATCTATGTGTATGCATGCGCTGGTCCATTCATTTTAACTGCTGTCTTTTTTTTTTTTCCATTGTAAGATTCTATTGGCATTTATCCATTCCCCAGTAATACATACGTGGCTTGTTCTCAGTTCCTTGCTGTGGGCAGTTAATATTCTCATCATCCTGAGTTGTCAGGCAAAGGGACTTAGAGCCAGCCGTGAAATGACCCCTCTAAGGTGCCACAGTTTTAACAGGTAGTAGAACCAGAGGTTGGGCCTCTATTTTCCGACCTCAGGCCATGGTCTTCCTCACTGCACCACAGCTGTCTCCCTTTGGGAAAGGAGATGAGAGGTCAAAGGAAATGGGGGAGGGCTTTATCTCCTAAAAGCTCCAGGATTGGGAAATGACCTTTTTTAGAGACCTGCATAAGCGTTTGATGCAAAAGGAGGTCACCCCACCGGTTTCAAGGAAGAGAAAAGACTTGAGTGTCAGGAGGGGTATCCCTGGTGCTGACTCTTGTGTTTGTGGTCAGGCACTTGGTGGCCCCCTGGACAGACAGGTCAGGATAAGTCTGAGAACCTCAGAGCTGGCCCGAAATTCACAAAAGCAGCAAGAGGGCGTGGGTGACTTTATCTCCTAGCTCAGAGGGTACTGGACTGTGGGACCACTTCTGTCCTGGGGGTTAGCATCCCCCCCCCTTTTTTTTTCTTTTCATTTCAAGTGAATATAGGGTTACTGTAGAGCAGGTTTAAAAACCACTTCACATAAAAAGAGACTAATCATTTCTATCCTTGTTTCTCTTTAAAAATTAGGGCTTTGAAAACATTAATCAAATTTTACAAATTTAGCAAAAGATGTTCAAGTTTCTGAGACAATAAAGATCTTCTTTTCCCTTCTCCAGAAATGGTATAATGGCCTTTAGGCCACCTGGCTCTGTGACTTGCAGTGGAGAGGAGAGCCTCTGGGGCAATTTGCGTAACTTCTCGGTTTCCTCATCTTTCAGAGCAGATGATGTTGATAACCGCCTCATTGCCAGAACAAATTTGCCGGGAAGTGGGAGCCTCAGGGCTCTTCACTTGCAGGAGCCCTTCCAAGACCTCTGTCTAATTTTTATTCATAATTTGGTGTGCTTTTTCAGGAAGAGGGTCTGCCAAACTGTATGTGCTTCAGCCCCATGTGCTCTGGATTCACCTTCTTGAACATAAGATGGTTGCAAGGATGCCTTATCGCATAATTAGGGCACAGTAATTGTAAGCCTTTGTTAGGATAATTAATTAATAGCATGCGCCTTGAGTGTAACCTCATGCCTGGAACTGAGTGGGGGCTCAATTAATAGCAGCCTTGGTTATTCTTTTCTCAAATTCGGCACACAGTTCCGTTTTTATAGGGTCTTTAATCTTCAAGGATAATGTGAGGAGAACCAGAGATAGCCACCCCAGCTGGCCTGCAGCCCCAGATTCTCTGTAATACAACAGACAAAAATTGCTTTAAGGCCTTAAAAGTTTTCTGCTTGTCTTCTCCATCATCTGGCTCCCCTGAATGGTCTGGTTGACCTCTGCATCCCATGGTGAGGTGAGCAGTCAGCTAGGCAGGGACGCACAGAGACGTTGACCTCATCTTCTCCCATGCTTTTTTTTTTTTTCTCAAAAGACCATGAATATGAAAGTCCCTCAACTAAAAGCCAGTGGCAAACGATTTTACCATGGAAAAAATGCTTATAAGAGAATGCTGATCACTGAACAGAAGCGGAGAAGAAGCGTGTCTTCGGAGGGGATGGGATTGTGAAGGACAGGGAAGTCTAGTCTTAGACACTCTCAGAACCTTGGCTTCTAAATCTTGATACTCTGAAAACTTAGACCAGGATATTTGGGCCCCATCTGAATTTTATGACCTGATGAGTTATTTTGTTCTTTCCTTCTTGAATGCAATATGACAGTTGTGTTTCTAAATTTAACTCTTCCTGTTTTGGCTGCTTGGAGTATTTGTTCACAGAAGACCCGTGTGGGATGAGAGCAGCTCTCCCTGGGGCATGAAGCCCACTGTGGGCTGTCACATCCCTGGGAAAAGAAGCCTGGGCAGGATGGCCTCACCGGCCCATGGGGTCAGTGGCTTGTGGATGTCACCTTTCTTTTCTTGGGAGTGATATAAATATATGTGTGTGTAGATAAGTATTTTCCCCCAAGGTTAGTTTCCTTGGCATTCTGTTACTCCATTTTCTCGTTACACCCCTTTTTCTTAGGAAGTGCTGCCTCTTTCATGAGGAAATGTGAAAGATGGTTGCTCTTAGGGCATCATTCTGAAAGCCATTTATGGAATCTTCTTCCAGTTTCTAACCTCTTTGAACTTCTTCTTAGCATTCCTGGGTAGCCAGAGTCATTTGTAATTGAGGCACCTGAACCACAGGGAGGGTAAGGATTTGTCCAAAAGGACGCAGCATGCTGAGAGCGGATGCCAAGCCCTGACTTGATGGCAGTGCTGCTCTTACTTGGACCTACCTCCTCGGTTCTGCTTGGCTATTTGCCCCTGGTACATCTACTCTTGGCTGCTGGGCATCTGGGCCAATGGAGGTGCTTCCTATTGACTGTTCATTGAGCTTTCTTTTGGAGGGGGGATGGTATCTGGACCTTCCAACGACTGGAGGTCCCCTGAGCCTTCTTCAGGCTCTGGCTGTTTTCTGTCCTGGTGAGGACTTTGGTTGGGTGGGGTTGGGAGAGGGCTGGGGGTTCTGGGCTAAAATGTGGGGAAGGATTCATAAGACAATTTGGTATAGAAACAGCAACTGGGATTTCTGTAAACTGGATTTGGGTCATCATGTTTCCATGAATTATAGGTGGGAACTTGAGTCCCCTCATCTCAAGATGGATATGTGAATTACATCACTGGGTTGTTATAAAGAGTAAATGAGATCAGATTTGTGATCGCACCTGCTGTACGTGGTGTATTGTGTGTACAGTCAATGCTCAGTTAGTGGTCACTCCCCTTTGAGCTCCCATTTCTTTGTCTATGAGATGCATGGAGTAGACTGGATGATCTTTAAGGTTCCTCCTAGCGCTAAACTGGGATGATTTTATTGCGAGAAGGCATAAAACCTGTCCTCATGTAGATGAAGAGCTTCTGGAGATGTGGAAAGATAGCAAACACCTCAGTAAAAAAAAAAAAAAAAAAGTCTTGTTTGTGAGGCACTTGCACAAGATTATTCACCCCAGGACAATCCCCCACCCTCCAAGGGCGGGTCTTACTCTAGCAGTTTCTGCTCTGTTCCTGGGGCCTACCATAGGCCTTGGCACAGCATGGGCTCTGGTTAGATATTTGGTGAATGAGTGAATGGACAGCATGACTGTCTTTGTGGCACATGAGACCCCAGCATCATGGTGGTCCTTAGAGCTGGCAGGAGAAATAGCTAATGATGACAGTGGAGGGTAGGGCTATTGATGAGGAACTGGCTTCAGTTGTCACTTCTCCTGCTCTAGGACCCACTGATTTAACTTAAATAAAACAAAAAATTAACACTTGCACGGTCCGTCCTGAAAATGTGTCCCATTTTGCAACAGTCTGGCTTGTTGGGAAAACAAAACTAGAGGCAGGGGCTTCCACGATCCCCTAAGTTTAGGAAACATGGCATCATATTCTTGGAGAGACCTCAGACACATTTCCATCAAAGCCTCAGAGAACTGCAGGAAAACTTGTCTGAATTTGTTTTAGCTCATGTTTTCCAAACCAACTGGGCAACAGAACCCCATTCTTGTAATTCTTGTTAACTTCCTAGGAATCTAGGATTGGGGAGAAAACACCTGGGGAAATGCCCACGCAGGTGAATGTGAATTATGTTGCAAACCGTGCTTTTTACTCAAGACATACAGTTCCAACTATATTCAAAACCAGGTGGTGATCCTCTGACATGTCTCATCCTGGGCAACCAATTAAAATTGTAGAGGTGCATCTTTGGTGCCCTGGGGACCTCTGGGCTAGTCATACATCTGTGGTGACCAAGCAGATGCTGGTTTACTTAACCGAACACAGCGTGGGAATATTTGCATTTTTCCTGTGTCTGATCTTAATGAAGAAACAAAGAAGTTTTAGAAGTGAAATATCATCATCTTTCTTCGTTATACTTCATCTAATATCTACCTAACACAGAGGTTGCCCCATAAGAGTATAACAAGGGACCTTGGGAAACAGATCGGGCTGCGGGTGCATGAGCGCTAAGGTTAGTCCTTTTTCCCTTCAAGCTTGGCCACTGTTTACATTAAGGATGGATCATATTCAGCATATTTGACTTCCATGCTGTGAGGTTTTCTAATGGGCAAATAAAGAAATGCTTTGAAAGGAGAAGGTCTCTTTCAAGGTGTATTGGCCCACCTTGACGTTACCAGCCCCTTGATGTTTAGTTTCTTCGAGTCTGCAGCTGTTATGTTTTGCTCAGATGGCCCTTGCAAGAAGAAAGCTCCTACTTAGACTGGCAAATGGCTTCATTCTGAAATTGCAAAAGACTGAAGATGCTTTTATTTGCAGCCTCCAGACACTAGCTGGTGGGAGGTGACATCTGTGGTATCTTCAAGCAGAAGTTGGAGAACCAAATCACACCAAGTCCCCTGGCCATTTGCCTCATTGGCTGAGGGTCTATCAGGATAGATTTGATACGTGATACACTCTGTGAACCTTTATTGAGCTATAATACTAGTTAATTAAAATGTCTGAAATCAGCTGTGTCATTTGCACTGGGCTTCAGTGGGGGCTTTGTTCATTGTTGAGGAGCCCATGTTACAACCTTAGTACCTCATTTATCTGTATCATTGAGAAATCTTTCCACCTAAGTGGCTGCTGATGATAGCACCGTGTTGCATGTCAAGGAACTCAACAAATGTTTGTTGAATATGGTTGAATGAACTAAATGAAACATCCTTTCAAACGCCAATCCATTTAAAGAAGTAGTAAGCAAATGAAGGGAAAATCGGAGGGGGAGACGAACCATGAGAGACGATGGACTCTGAAAAACAAACTGAGGGTTCTAGAGGGGAGGGGGTGGGATGATGGGTTAGCCTGGTGATGGGTATTAAAGAGGGCACGTTCTGCATGGAGCACTGGGTGTTATATGCAAACAATGAATCATGGAACACTACATCAAAAACTAATGATGTAATGTATGGTGATTAACATAACAATAAAAAATTTTTTAAAAAGACAAAAAAAAAAAGAAATAGTAAGCATTTGATTGATATCTTCCTCAAGTAAATTCTATACATCCTTGCCTCTGGGACACAGTGCGCTGAGTGTGGACTGGACTTCATCATAATACATTTAGGCCATCATTTTGTTAAGGAAAAAACATGAGCTTTGGTGTCAGGCTGACCAGACTGGAAATCCGAAGGCTCCCATTTTCTAGTTGCAGAACTTGATCAGATTTTCTTATCTCGATGGTTGGCTTCTTCATCTGTCAGATGGAGGGTGGTGCCTGAGCTGATGGCATGGCTAGTACATTAAATTAATTAATGTAAATTAAGGGCCTAACTAGGTGGCCAGCACATTCTCCAGCCTTTTGGTACTTATCGCGAGGGACCAGTGCAGCAGCTTCAGCATCTCCTGGGAGCTGGCTGGGAATGCAGAATCACATCCTACCCAGACCACTGACTCAGCTGCTGCCTGCTAACAGGCTCCCCAGGTGATTCCCCAGCACACTGAAGTTTGAGAAATACTGGCCCAGAGCTCCCCTTTTCTCTCCTATTTGGGAGAAAAAGCAATTAACCAGCTTTAGGTAGTCAAGGCCTTTGGCTTTCTGGAAGGGTGCTGGGCCCTCAGCATCATGAGAGTAACCTAAGGAAGGAACATGGAAACTTCTTTCTGATTCTTCTCCACAGAGGTGGGTTAATGTGAGATAGCCATGTACTGTTCATTTCTCAGCCATACACAAGCAGATGTAGAATCATCTTTTGAGGGATGTACAGACAAGGGGCGCCCCCTTCCCCCAGGAGAGCTGGGCTCCCGCTGGTGCCCCATGCACCGCGTGCTCCTGGGAATGATTCTGGGTCATCCGGCTGTGATGGGGCAGCAGAGCACCACTGTCTGGGCTACAGTATCCGGCCTATGCGAGTCCTGACCCTGCACAGCAGGGAGTCCAGCAGGTCCTGAGGGCCTGAAGCAGAGCCGGGTTCAATGTCAGAGGTAGCCCCTGGAGATGGGCCTGACCTTGCTGGTGCCTGACGGAGCTGGACTTTACCTGGACACCTGACAGCCAGCCACTGATTATGCAGTTTCTTGAACGGATGGACCCTTGTTTTCATATTGCCCCTTCTAACGTCTTTCACTGTGTTCTAAACTCTTGCTTCTCAGAGTGTGGTCCAACAATAGAGAGGCATCGGCGTGCCTGGGAGCTTGTTGGCCACCCAGAAGCTCAGGTCCAGCTAGACCCACTGAATCTGAATGTGAATTTCAAACATTCCCAGAGGATTCATGTGCATAGTAGAGTTTGACAAGTGCCAGGCTAGTGTATGCTCAGTAAATACTAATTCTCTCTTCCTTTGTTAAACATTGTGTATAAAATAAAAATCAGTAAGTCTCCCCATGAGAGCTTGAGAAATGAGGAGCAAGATGTCAGAGCAGAAATTTTATGGAAACTGTCTCTTCCTTCTCCAGTGCAGGCCAGTTCTCTGGAAGGCTGGGGCCGCTCCACGACTGCCTTGTGGCTACCTGGGGAGGGACCTTAATGCTCCCGGCAGTGTTCTTCCTTGTGGGTGTCTGCAGCCTGGGCGGCAGACAGCCATGCTCTGTGTTGCAATCATTCGGGCGGCAAGAATATAAACAGAGGGTGATGCTGCATTCAGCTTTGTTACGTGACTTCGCCTGGGAGTCATATTTTCCAGATGTTGTGTATCGACATGCTCCCCGCTTCTTGCACTACCTGTGTCTCTAGCCATGTTCAGCTTTTCTGGGGAAAGGTCAAAGACAAGCTCCTAGGACAGCCCGGTGCTTTAAATCTTCTGGGAAAATGCATTTTTTGAGCTCATTCTAGGTTGTGTTTATTTGCTTTCCTGGAGTCTCTCTGAAAAAAAATTTTTTTCTCTCTCTGTAATCTTCCTTCCTTCCTCCCTCCCTTCCTCTCTCCCTTCCTCCCTCCCTTCTTTCCTTCCTTCTTTCTTTCCTTCCTTCCTGAAGAAGCACAGTTTGGGGCCATTGGAGCCTTGCTTTCCATTGCTCCCGTGTGTGTGTGCATGAACCTAAACCCACGTTCAGGGGCCTAGGGCTGGGAGAGAACCCCAGACTTTCAGCGGGCTGTTTTGGGACAGCAGGGTCCAGTGGTAGTTTGTCACCATGTGATGAATCATTCTGGGGCCGCACACAGGAAATCAGGATGAGGTGATAACAAAGACAGACCCACCCTCTCTGAGCTTTCTTGCTGGTCCAGGCACTCCCCTGGTGGCTGGGAGGCTTGGAGATAGACAAGACATGGTTTCAGCCCTCAGGAATCCCATGCTGAAGGTAGGGGGAGAGAAATCCAGCTACTTCCATACAGAGTGATAAACACTGCACTAAAGGTGTGCACGTTGGGCTGGGTGGGGGCCCAGAAGAGGGTGAGATGGATAGGAGGGTGCTGGTAAGGAAAGCCTTCCAAGAGGAGGCAGTGTTTGAGTTGACAAGTACCTCCAAAGGAAAATGATTGGGTTGTGTCCCCCCCCCCACCCCGTCCCCAGGAGGATGATGGTACTCGTTTGGGAAGGGGGGCCGACGAGACCAGGACAGCCTATTGTATGTTAGCAGCAACACACAACGCCTTTCTTTCCACTGTGGTCAGCACAGAATTCATTTTGCCGCACTCACTTCCCACGCTCATTAGAATACATCTCTCGAAAGGATTGCACAAAAGAAATACGGCTGCAGTTGCCTGATATAATCCTTGGCCCATCTGAGAACATTGCCGCCTGTGCTCTGTTTGTTACATGGGGACTTTTCCCTATGAATTCTCTCCCTTTCATCTGCTCTGAGCAATGAGTAATTTTGCACCCATTTCCTGCTCTCATGCTAATTCATGTTCCAAACACTAGAATAGCAAATGGAAGGGAGCTTATAATATAAGAACAATAAAGTCAGGGGTAGCTGGAAGGAAAATTGGATGTGAAAATTGCCATGTGAACCAAAATGGCATTTGATTAATTTATGAAGGTGACGAGTTTATTTTTAAGTGTCAGTGGATGTCCCTCAGGTCAGAGTATTGGAAGAGTTCTTTAGGAGTGGAAGACACGGGGCTCTGTTTTCCCCTCAGTGAAGGGCTTCCTTCTTGCTTCTAAGAAATGTGTCTCTAATGTCAGCAGGCTGCCCAACGTGTGGACAGGAATAGGGGAAGACATTCTGTGAATCTGCCCAAAGCTCCAGTAATATAGAAGCTTAGAACAGCTAAAGTGTATATAGCTTTTATATTGATGTCTTTGACTTTTTAAAATTACAAGTCATCTAAGAATACATACTTAGCTTAGATAATCCAAATCGTGTATACTGAACTACATAGAGAAAAAGTTAAAATCCTTCTTTACCCACACCTTGCCTCTCCCAAATCTGTGTTCTGGAAAGATAGCCATTGCAAACAGGGTGGTTGGGAGGGCAGGATTCCTCATGACCTCCATTTATTCACTCACAAGTGTGCATGTATAGATTATTATAACATAAGTGGTTAATATCCAAAATATATAAAGAACTCAGCACCAAAAAACAAAACCCACAGATAATCTAATTAAAAACGAGCAGAGGACCTCAGTAGACATTTTTCCAAAGAACACATACAGATGGCCAACAGACACGTGGAAAGATGCTCAACATCATTAATCATCAGGGAGATGCAAATCAAAACCACAATGAGATATCACTTCACACCTGTCAGAATGGTTAAAACCAAAAACACAACAAATAGGTTCTGGTCCAAATTGGTGATGTGGGAGGACCTTGAACTCACTGCCTCCATGGAACACACCAAATTAAGCCTAGCTGTAGGACAGTTCCTTCTAAAGTAGAACTGAGGGCCGAATCAACAGTGTCTGCACAACAAATGACAGAGAACAGCAAAAGAGAAGAGCAAGAGAGACAGCAGACCTGGATGCCTGCTACATGGAAAGCCCCAGGACCCCCAGCCCACGCCAGCTTACAGCGCCAGCCAGCCAGCAGAAGTCAGCAGGCACACACCGTGTGCATAGCGGTTGACCATACACAAGACCATTCCTTTAAGTTTAGAAGTAGCTGGTCCACCTAAACCATAGAAACAGACACAGAAAGCCAAGCAAAATGGGGAGACAGAGGAGTATGCTCCAAGAGAAAGAACAAGAAGAACACTCAGAAAAAGAACTAAATAAAATGGACATAAACAATATGCCCAATAAAGAATTTAAAGTAATGATTGTAAAAATGCTCAGTGGACTGGAAATAAGACTGGAAAACCACAAGCAATAAGAAGTGTTGGTGAGGATGCGGAGAAAGGGGAGCCCTCATGCACTGTTGGTGGGGATGCAGACTGGTGCAGCCCCTGTGGAAAACAGTATGGAGGTTCCTCAGAAAATTGAAAGTAGAACTACACTGTGATCCAGTACTCCTGGGTATTTACCTGAAGAAAATGAAAGCACTGATTCAGAAAGATACATGTACCCTTATGTTTACTGCTGTAGTATTTACACTAGCCAAGATATGGAAGCAACCCAAGTGCCCCTCTAAAGATGAATAGATTAATGGCTGAAAGAGAGATTTTGATGGATAGATAGATAGATCTATAGATAGATATAGGTATAGATATAATGGAATATTATTCAGCCATAAAGAAGAATGAAATCTTGCTGTTTGCACCAACATGGATGAATTTAGAAGGATGGATAACGCTAAGTAAAATAAGTCAGAGAAAGACAAATACCATGTGATTTCCCTCATTTGTGGAATTTAAGAAACGAAAGAAAGAAAAGAAAGAAAGAAAAAGGAAGAAAGAAAAGAAAAGAAAAAAGAGAAAGAAAGAAAAAAGACAAACCAAGAAACAGACTCTTAAATACAGAGAACAAACTCACTTTGGGTGGTTGTCAGGGGGGGGGGGGGGGGGGGGGGGGGGTGAAATCGATGAAGGGGATCAGGAACACACCTTGATGAGCACTGAGAAATATATAGAATTGTTGAATCATTATATTGTACACCTGAAACTAATATAACAATGTGTTAATTATACTTTGGTTTAAAATAAAAAAAACCACACACAAAGATACATCTTACACCTTATTTTGCTACTTGCTAAACTATTGCCCGTGATGTTTTTGTTTTGTTTTGTGCACATCTTTTTGTCTAGATTTTTTGGGGGGAGGGGGCGGAGGGGCAGAGAGAGAGGGAGAGGGAGAATCCTCCAGCAGACTCCACATCCAGCATGGACTCTGATGCGGGGCTCGATCCCAGACCCTGAGGTGGTGACCTGAGCTGAAATCAAGAGTTGGACGCTTAACTGACTGAGTCCCCCAGGCACCTCTTTTTGTCTGGATGTTATGTGGACACGTGTGATGGGGAAGACAAGTTTTATTTCAGCACTTGAGTGAGCGAGGGAGTTGCTGCGTGCTCATGGTGTCACCCAGGGTCTTGGAGCTCCATTGGCCAGTTGCGGTTATGCCGTAGCAGTGGGGGTGACTGCCCGGCGTCCCCATGAGTTGGCACAGCCTGGCCATGCAGGTTTCCCTCGGACACCTGGCAGCCACCTGCCAGGTTTCCCCAGGACTTTATAGAACTGCAGCGTCAGGACAGACACACTGAGGGCAGGCAGCTATATTCTCTGGTGTTTTCACTTAGCTCTCCCTTCCTCTTTGCTTTCTTTATTCCTGCTCCGTAGTCTCCTGGCAGGAGACAAAGTGAAACAGAGGGTGTTTCAGATGCTAGTCCTCCACTCGGAGGTGGAACGAAGTCAGAGCCTCCCAAGGAAGAGCAGGGAGCGGCTGGTTCTTCGCCGGGTGCCCTGCTCTCTGCACCTGCCTGACACTGCATGGGCCCAGCAACCTGAGCCAGTCTGGAACCCAGCCCTGTTCTGGGCCGTGTTCAACTCCAGTGCCCCCACTTGCCTCTCTGAGGCCTTTCTTTCCTTAGTTGACCTGGCAAGTCAGATTTTAACTAAGAATCTGAGGCTTTAAGTCTACTGTGGTTGCTCATTCTAGGTGGACACATAGCAGCTTCTGTTTTCAGAGTAGGCCCTGAGGATTCCTGTGATATCAGGCAAGGTTCTCTTGTGCTCGAACCCTGTCTTCTTCCACCTTTTTGAAGCTGGTGACAGGGAAGTGTCTTGAACACTAGTTTAATCCCCTTGGGGCTTTAGAAACTTGCACAGCCTGCCCAACCCCCACCCCTCAGTAGGAGATTATACATTTTAAAGGGTAGGCAGAGGGACAGGGCAATGCTGGACACCTGGGATGACTTGTAGAATTTCAAATATGGGGGTGCAGAAAGGAGATTCTTCTGTGAGCATTTCCTGAAATAGCTTATGGTCTAACCATTCTGATAATTGATCCAGCTCACATTTGTGGATCTAGGGACTGTGGATGGATGGTGAAAGCTTTTGACTTGAAGATTTTCTGCCCCCAAGTTTTTCTCTGCTTTTATTGCAGGGTCAGAGGGCTGTAGACAGGATCCTTCCAGGGGCAGAATTTCCCAAGGAAGGTTGGAGTAAAGCTGTTTCCCAGTCCTGTTCTAAACCATCTTTCCTGGTGTTCTGGACACTTGTGTGTTCTCACTCAAGAGTGAGGGTTTTTCTTATCTGCAGGGTGCAGGGAGCTGCAATGAAAGGGTCTTGGCTGTGCAGGCAGCCACACCGGCATGCCACCCATCCTCACGGTCTTCCAGAAAAAGAGTCAGCTAAGGCTTAAAATAACACACCTTGGCATTTGCCAGGCCGTGGCCTGCCGTTGTGTCTGGTTGTGGGCAGGAGGCCTGATGTTTCAAATGTGTGATTTACACGGGGTGTCTGCTGTGCACAGAATTACCCAGAATTAGCAGTATCACCCTGTTGTCTGAAAACACTCATGGCGTGTTTGGGTGTTTGGTCGAAGGCTACACATAAAAAGTACTGAAGGAGAAATTTGCTTTGATTTTATGGGTCATGGGGCTAGTGTGCTTGCAATTAAGTCGCTTGCTTTCTGGAGCACCCACATTCTGTCCCAGCTCAAGGAGGTCATCTATTTTGTTTTCATCTTCCTGAAAAGAACAGGTCCTTTGTGTTGCTGTACTCACCCGCTCACCCTCACACCCATATCTGTTTCTAGCACTTTCACGCATGATAGGTCAGCTTCCTGTGTGCCAAGTAGACCTGTTTTTCCCTGTTTCCTACCAGACTAGGAATGTTTTAAATGAGGAATGGAAAGGAAGCTCTGGCGGAAGCCTGGCAGTGTCCCCAGTGCGGGTTTTCCAAGAGCAAGATACTTCTAAGAGCAGTCATCAGGCTGGGCGTCAGAGACTCCCACTCAGGTGCAAAGTAGGAAGGGTTCATTGAGGGATTTTTTCATTAGGCACCAGATGGGAATGAAATGGAATGTTCTGGAAAGTGGTGGAGTCATGGTCCCACCTTAAGTAGGTTGAGTGGCTGGGGGCAGATCCTTTACCTTGCAGGGCTGAGGCCTCTCCTTCCTCCTGTCATGGCGATTTTGTGGGATGGTGTACCATGCTGGAGATTCTACCAAGAACACACATGCTGGTGATTTTTATGACCTGTGTGGATCCAGTGGCTCTGCAGGTTGGAGGGTCTCTACTGTGTTACAACTCTGAGAGTTATAACACCATAATCAGAATTCACAGTTCTTTTATTCAGTCATGCACGTAAATGCTTGGGAAGTGCTAGCATAAGGGGCATTCGCAAAGATGAGGCCCCAGGTCCAGCCTCCATGTACTTGCTGTGAGGCTGGAGAGAGAGAGAAGAAGAGAGGCAGAGAATGCAAGCGAAAGAGGGATGAGACGAAGCCGCAGACACAACCAGAGGAGGTAAGCTGGTCCTCAGGGTTTATACAAACAGCCAAGGAAGGGAGTTGGCCTGTTTGTGCCTCATGCAAGCAAGTGTGGTGGTCCATTTGACAAGACAGGGTTTCCCTGTTTAATCTGAGCTATGGTTCATAAATCAGTCAAATAAAAAAATTCAATCTTGAAAATGTCTAGCTGTTCAAAAACTGTGGAATTAAGTTATGCCAATCGGAGCCATAAATCAGCCGGAAGCTAAGTCATTCTGATTCCTCTGGACAGCAGCAGAGGAGGGTTGAGGCCAGGTTGGCTGGGAGGTGGGGAGGTGATATGGTGGGGAGGTCACCTGACCTGAGGTGGGCCTCACAGAGGAGGCAATGGGAACCACCTCAAGGTCTTTGCCGAGGAGGGGGACGTTAGGTGCTCCCACCTCTCTTAGCAGAATTTTAAAATGTGGAGATCCCTTCATTTCCAAGTGATGAGTGAGTGTGGCTGCCCCCCCTTCATGGGTACTGGGATCATCTTGTTTCTGTTTCTCCTCAGTCACCAAGTGATGCTTTCATGTCTACTCTGCTTCCCACGATGATTCTTCTGTGACCTGCTGTATTTACAGAAAAGAGGCAAAAGGGAAAAAAGCACTTCAGGGTGGAGAAGCCACGCAAGGCCTGTGGGCCACTGCCCCTCACTCTTGTGGCGTCAAATGGTAAAATTGATTTGGATCCCCAGCAACACCTCAGACTTCCCTCGAGCACCTCTCTGTAGGAAGCTTATAGGACGGAGCCCCAGGGGAACTGCCTTTCCCCACTGAGTTTCTATGACAGGGACATGGCTCCTTTGGGGATCCCTTTTGTTCTCCACATGCTCTCCTCTTCTTGTCCAGGAAAGAGAATTGCTTTTCTGGCTGAATGGTCATGCCTTGTGTTATGGAGCCCCTCCCTTCTGAGGAGCACAAAGCCTTTTACATGTGGGAGGCCTCAGGCACCCAAGGTGGTGCCGTAGCAGATGGTTTGGGGTCTTTGAAGAAGCAGGTGTTGCCTGCACCCCGCTCACGCTTCTTCTGCTCTTCCACTCAGTGCACACTGGCCAAATTTCCCCGGCTGCCTCCTGCATTCCTTTGCTGAGAGGCTATCCCTTGTGTCAGAGTTCATTTTGCTCCCCGAGTGGCAGGCTGGGAGGTCAAGGAGCCAGTGACCCCTGGAATCAGCCCTCACCCAGGGACTGTCGGGAGCTGGTGCATCGCCCCTCTGGTGGGATGCCCATAGTGGGCACCTGCTTGATGACACAAGCTCTATTGGCTGCCCTCCTGCTATGTCTCAACTTCCCATTCATTACTTGTACCAAATATCTTTTTTTCTGAGTGTCTCTTCTATGGAATCTTAAACCAAGACATTTCCTGGCCTCCTTTTGTGCAGGCAGGTGATGATGGACACAGGGAAGAAGTGATTAGCTGTGGTGAGCGCCAGAGATGCCCAGAGCAAGGCCTGGGCCAGGGGGTAGCAGGGGGGAGGACCCCACTGGCGCCTCTGCCTGGGGAGGCCATGTTGTTTCTTCACCCCTGGTATCGATGTGCATGACTTTTCCGGGAAAGCCAAGTTAGCTCCCGCGAGCCCATTTCTTGAGCTTAGCTACTGTTAGTACGAGACATGAAATCAAGAGTGGGAGACACGGGGTGTGCTTTTCCAGGTGATATTTTAACAACTGGTACGTCCACCCATACTGGTGTACACCAGCTGGCCCATGCCTGTTTGACGGTGGGGCTGGGCGCCACTCACACCTAAGGAAGTTGGTGCACGGGGCCTGCCAAGATAGCAGCACCTCCTGAACTCTGGGGCTTTGGGTGGGGAGGGATTCCCAGAGCTCCCTCCTGCAGACTCCCAGGGGGAGTTGTCCTGGGCCTGCCTTGTGTCTGGGCAGCTGGAGGCATGGATTGGAAAGCCAGGTCCACCCAGCTTGCTCACCTATAATTTCATTTGCTTAAATCTGCTGGCATGTCCAGGCTGCACCTGGAGCCAAATGTGTTTAAGTAAAAGCTGGGCCAGAGAAGCACCAATGCCTGTGTTCTGTGCTCAGCCGTCCCTTGGCTTTGTTTGCTGTCGGGCACCGAATGCTCAGGCTTGTCGTTTGGAGAGGCAGCGCATGTGTGGGTCTTTTTTGTTTCAATCAAAATATGGTGATTTACTAACATTATAAAGGTTGCGCTATGAAATTAACATGAGAGGATGCCCGAGTGGAACTTTAAAAGATGATTTCCACCTCATTTAAGAGATTGTTGCCGAATTGCTGTTCTGGAGCAATTGGGTTTGGACATCTGCTCATGTCTCTGGGAGGGATGTTGTCCCTTGTTGGGTTCATGCTGTGGTCATTCTGCCTCGAGTGAGCTGATCCTGCTGACGCTGTGCACTTCTGGCTCTGTGTCAACATCCTATGGAGGGAGCATCACATGTGCGTGCTCTCTCTGTCCTTATATGCACATCCCCAGGCATGTGCGTTTCCTGTGTGTGTTTTCCTGCATCACCAACCCACTCTCCAAGTCTGAGTGGACACTTGTGTGTCCTACGTATTTCATTTGATTCTGACACGGTCCGGGCATAGTGTTGGATCCTCCAGGCTGAGGGCTCAGGCCCACAAGGCTGTCCCCACTTTAGATGCTTGTTGCAGGTCCAGGTTGTCACTGGGCTTCTGACCGACTGGCTGTAAATCAGAGGTTCCCACAACCCTCTTCCTGGATTTGATTAATTTAATTAATAAATTTCAACTAGAATTTAATAGAACTCGGAGAAACGTTTACTTACGTTTACTGGTTTATTATAAAGGACATTCTGTATGGCAATTATATCTTAGTGCAAAAATTAAAAAAAGGTATTAGAAAGAGTAAAGCTACAGACAGGTGAGGAGGTATGTAGGGCAAGGGCCAGAAGGGTCTTGTGTGCAGGAGCTTCTGTCCCCATGGAAATGGGATGTGCCACCCTCCCAGAACGTGACTGTGTCCACCAACCTGGGAGCTCACCAACTGTTGCTGTTCAAGACTTTTGTTAGGAATCCCTCTGCAGCCCCTGCCTTCCCTTTCCCAGAGGTTTGTGGGTGGGGTTAAACAGGTGAACACTAATCACTTGGTCTTTCTGGTGACCACCCCCATCCCAAGGCTCTCTAGGGGCCCCACCTTGAGCTATCTCATTAGCATATACTCCCGTGTGTTCAAAAGGGGCTTCTTAAGAGTGACAAAAGACATTGCTGTCATTCAGGAAAGTCGAAGAGTTTTAGGAGTTTTATGCCAGGAACCAGGGACAAAGACTAAATATATAACATTGGACATATTATTACTTATACACACACACACACACACACGTGTGAAACTTGTTTCTTGTTTTGGCAAAATCACTTGGAAGTTAAGTTGCAGGCAGACATCAAAACCCTGTGTCTCTAAATACTTGGGACCGATCTCCTAAGAGTAAGGGCACTGCATTCCCACCCATGAACACAGTACCACTTAAGAAATGGAACAGTCACGTCGGAAACTTTTGGAAAACAGTACAAATGAAGTTTTGATCGAACTAAGACATGAGTATCAGAAGCATGCAAAATTATTAGTAATGTATTGAACACGCATTTACCAAGTCACTGGTATGCCCTGATCGCTAGGCGTGGGACCAAGGAAGCCAAGGGCAAAAGAAAGACTGAATTGGTGAATATACTGGAAATATGTGAAAAGGGCAAAAAAAGAAATTTGAAGAAGCTCATGCTAAAGGACTTCAGTCTTAGAAAAGGTAAAGCTGCTTCTACTTCCCAGGTCATCAAGACAGATCATCTTTTTTTTTTTTTTAAATTTTATTTATTTATTTGACAGAGAGAGACAGAAAGAGCAGGAACACAAGCAGTGGAGTGGGAGAGGGAGAAGTGGGCTTCCCGCCAAGCAGGGAACCCGATGCGGGGTTTGATCCCAGGACCCTGGGATCATGACCTGAGCTGAAGGCAGACGCTTAACGACTGAGCCACCCAGGCACCCCAAAGACAGATCATCTTAAAGAGTGAGATGGTCTTATTCCGTGGGTCTCTAAGACATGTGCTACATTTAAGTGTGTTTAAAATAACTAAAAGTGTATGTATACTTTTGTATATGGAACATCTCTTTTGCTTTTTTTTTTTCTTTTCCTGCCATTGACATTTTGATGAACTCAGGCCTGTCAGCTTGTAGAGCGCCCCGCACTCTGACTTTGTCCCATTGTCTAGCCCTGGTTAGATGCAGGATGAACATTTTTGGTAAGAATTCTCTGCATATGGGATATGGTGTCCTTCTCAGTGTATCACGTCGGGAGGCACGTGAGTGCCAGTGTGTTCTATAATTCCTTTGACCTGTTGGTTACGGTATAGCCACCGGACTGATGCTTTGTATCTGTGTGACTATCCCGCTTCCCAACAGGCTTTTGCCCTGTGTGGCTTTAGCGCCTGGAGATCATCCTTCCCTAGATCCATTTGCAAAATGGTGATTTTCCTATTTAATCTCTTTTACATTAGCTGGCATTCCTCTCTAAAAAAAGAGTGCTTCTGCCCCATTTAGTATCACTAGGGATTCTTTTTTTGTCTATTCATCATCATTTTTTTTAATGCTCAAATTGTCCTAATTTTGGCCATGAAAGCCCATTCACGCCGACATGCTCCCTAATGACTTGCCGGACTCAGCTTGCCTTGTTCTTCCCTGCAGGGTATTTCAGACTTTCAAACACCTGGGGGTTTCTCTCTCTCTAGCCTGCACCTAGTTCTTCTGTGAAATCCAGTTAGACTATCACAGTTTTCTGGCGACTATGGAGCATTGATCTTAAAAATCTGGTGCTCCTTTGTGTCCACGCAGCACACACAGGAGGCGCCATCCCCCTGCCGGACCTGGGCCCGGCAGCCATGAGCTCCTGGAAGTCAGCAGACCCATACGGAGCTCTTCTCTGAGCTTGTCCGGGTTAATTCACATTGTCAGCTAGAGCTGATGAATTGACAGTGAGACACAAAACATGGGGACATAAAGGAACCTATTTTGGGTGAATGACATTTTCCTTTGGGGAGAAATATAATCTTTATTCTTCAGGTTTATAAAAGTTTGAGAAAGGCATTGTAAACAGAATGACCTAGACCAAAGTGTGACTGCAGATGTGCTAACTGGTGGTCGGAGTGTAAGCAGGTCTATGACCTAAGCTTTTAGATGGCCCAGCCTGAAAATGTTCTAAACTTCTCCTAGGACTGGAAGGTTTCATCTAGGGTAGTTGTTTCTGGCAAAGTTGATCACTTCTTTTACATTTGAGACTTTCTTTGGTCAGTGCACCTCCAGAAGGAATGGGATCAGGCCCTGTGGCGTCCATAGGACCAGACCTGCGCATTGAGGTGACCACACACCACGAGGCCAGCAGCGTTGTCAGCCTGCCCTTTGGAATGCCTTCTCCGTCTGCTCCTTCACTGTGAATCCCACCCACATCCAGTGGGTTCACAGGAGGTTAATATGGAGGTTGAGGCCTTAAGGGGGGCTTTTGCTACCATTTACACATTTTCTGCACCCTTCTGCCAGAAAGGTGCTGGAAACCACACTTACCTGCGTGAGAAACTAAAAGCTTGTGCCTCATTTGCCAAGATGGCAGAAGGATTGGCTTTAGCTAGAAAATTGTTTCTTTTCCCTGCTCAGTTTGAAGCACTATTTTTTTTTCTTTTTTTCCCTTTTATTATATTATGTTAATCACCATGCATTACATCATTAGTTTCTGATGTAGTGTTCCATGATTCATTGTTTGCATATAACACGCAGTGCTCCACTCAGTACGTGTCCTCTTTAATACCCATCACCAGGCTAACACATCCCCTCTCCCCCCTCCCCTCTAGAACCCTCAGTTTGTTTCTCAGAGTCCATAGTCTCTCATGGTTCATCTCCCCCTCTGATTTCCCCCCCTTCATTTTTCCCTTCCTGCTATCTTCTTCTTCTTTTTTTTTTTTTAACATATAATGTATTATTTGTTTCAGAGGTACAGGTCTGTGATTCAACAGTCTTACACAATTCACAGCGCTCACCATAGCACATACCCTCCCCAATGTCCATCACCCAGCCACCCCATCCCTCCCACCTCCCTCCACTCCAGCAACCCTCAGTTTGTTTCCTGAGATTAAGAATTCCTCATATCAGTGAGGTCATATGATACATGTCTTCCTCTGATTGACTTATTTCGCTCAGCATAATACCTTCCAGTTCCAACCACGTCGTTGCAAATGGCAAGATCTCATTCCTTTTGATGGCTGCATAATATTCCATTGCATATATAGACCACATCCTCTTTATCCATTCATCTGTTGATGGACATCTTGGCTCTTTCCACAGTTTGGCTATTGTGGACATTGCTGCTATAAACATCGGGGTGCACGTACCCCTTCGGATCCCTACATTTGTATCTTTGGGGTAAATACCCAGTAGTGAAGCACTATTTTTTAATCGCTTTGCAGACCATTTAATTGATGTTACTGTTATTAACACCATCACGAGCATTTCAAACCAGTCTAACTGAATTAAGAATATTTGCTTTCTAGTATGTCACAGACAAGATGAATATCTGCCTCACAAGGTGGCTGAGAGGCAGGTGAGATCAGGCCCAGAAAGTTCCTAGTGCAACAACACCTGGTACAGGATAAGAGCTCAGAAAACATCGGTTTTGATTACGGAACATATTTGGTAGCTCTGATGATCTGGCCTTGGAACACTTCAGAATAATTCCACTTACTTCAGTCATTGGAAATCTCCTGGCTGTCTGCTATAATGGATAAATTACAAGTGGGTGTCAGAGGGCATATGGGACTGGCCTTTCTCCTCATAGAGGAGGGCAAGTTCGCCAGAATGCTGCTTTCCTTGCTGTGAAAGCCGCACTCGGATCAATTCGAAACCGTTTCTAGTTTTAATGTTTTTCTTGCGTACTGATCGTATCTGCAGCGAGATTGGGCTGCAAACATATTATCAGTTGTAAACCCTTTGACGGTGACCGGGGAGCATTTTCACTGCTCTAATTGAGGAGTAGGGTTTTAAGAACGTGGCTGGTTTTAAGAACGTGGCTCTCTCTGATTCACACCGAGAGGTGTTACAATCCCACAAATCCCCGAGTCCGCCAGTCCTCCCGCTCACAGAGCTCTGTGGTGACAGCTATGCTGGTCGTCACCCTTTCCTGACTGCACACCAGGATGGTTTGACATCTTTACTCATCCGTATAATCAGAGAAAATCAAGTTGTTGGCTCTTAATGAGATGCCTTTAGGCTGCGTCTATAGAATGCCAATTATGCAGCTGGAAATGGCGGGGGGGGGAGGTCAATTATCTTATTTTTCCCCAAGACTTTAATGCAATCTGATATTTGCATTAATATTGTGACACATGCTGTCCTGGGGAACATCTCAGTCTTTTGTTTGGTGACTTAATCCTCCCGGTGTGTTCACTTTTCAATCTTCACCCAGGCAGCTGACATTCCAGAAGCACAGCTTTTCTCTGTTGTGACAGCTCCTGGAGGTGAATGGAAGGTGGGGCTTTTTTTTTTCCCCTTGAGATGACACCTTCTCATTCTTACTCCTACTCATTATTCTCTTGCATTCCTGAAATAGCTTAGGCGGCCTTTAGGTCAAAGTGGCATTCCCACCCCCCCACCCCCCCACCCCCAGAAAAGAGAGAAGGAGCCCAGACCGAGCCCTGAGCACTGACCTGGGTGGATGGCCCCTGCCCATTTGCAGAGTTGGTGGCCAGTCCACGAGCCCTGCTCCTTCCTCACCACTGCATGGGAGACAAGGCATGGTTGCCAGAGCTGTAGGGCTGTATTTCCCTTAGAATGTGGTATTCCTCTTGGAACGTGCATTATTCCTTCAGCCAGAGTCTGGGAAACAATATATGGTATGCTCCAAAGAGGTGACTGGGGGGTAGTTTCAAAAGGGATGTATTTTTACCAAGAAGTGGGCAGGATGGGGAACCAAGAAGAGATGCTAAAGCTTTCAGAGAGTAGCCGTGGCAAGGGGCCATCACCACCCCTCTGCCTAAGAGAGCAAGGAGGGGCAGGGACACCCCAACACTGAGCTGTGGGCTATGGAGGGGGGACTTGGTGGAAGCTCTGGGCCAGGAGAGAATGAGGGGGAAATAAGTGTCATGGTCTCTCAACCTTTAATCTCCTGCCATTGGCCAAATCCACCAGGAAGCCAAAGACCAAGGGAGCTGGATCTGGCCTTTTAGGGCACATAGCAAGAGTGGGGTGCCTGTGGGTTGTGGGTCAGGAGGAACGGAGGGAGAATTGCCAGCACATTCAGTTTTCCTTTTTTTAACACAGAACAAAGCTTGTTTCCTTTGTTTTACAGAAATGGATACTTTGGAAGCCCAGGAAAAATAAATGCTGCCAATAATTAGGTACTGTTTAGAGACTCATTAGAACCAGATTTTGCACCAGGAGAGAGATGTGGCCTGACCATTTACTGTTCCCTACATTTATTTTGATTAACATTTCTTTATTTCTTTAATTTTATTTTTAAAATATCCTATTAATATTTAACTATACCCAGTATTGGATCATTTTGTTCTGTTATGATTCACACAATGGGAAGAGAATTTTTTTTCTTTTTTAGAGAGAGAAGGGGGGTGGGGAGGGGGGAGGGCCAGAAGGAGAAGGAGAGAGAGAATCTTAAGCAGGTTCCACACATGCCCAGCATGGAGCCTGACGCGGGGCTTGATCTCATGACCCTGAGATCATGACCTGAGCCGAAATCAAGAGTCAGACACTGAACTGACTGAGTCACCCAGGTGTCCTGGGAAAAGAATTTCTAAAGGCTTTTCCTCTCATGATTGCTGGAGTGGTAGATTAAGGGAAATACCTTGAGTTTTTTTTAGCTTTTGAGAAGGTCATTGTTGACTCCCTGCGTCTTCCCATTTCATGGCTGGGCTGGAGAGGGACAGAGCAGCACATAACTACAGTTGCTTTGTTGCTGAAAGGCACAGCACATTGGTCACCAAGAGAAAGACCTTCTTTCATTTACCATGCACAAACCCCCCGGCTAGAGCTGCCAGTGAATGGAACGTATGAGATGACATGGGTGTGCAGTCACGAGATTTGTTACCTGCACAGACTTCTGCAGAATGAAGAAGAGAAACCTGTGTGTGCCATACCCAGATGCTGCTCAGAGTCTCAGTGTGAAACCTGATGTCCTCCAAACTCAGACTTCAGTGGAGCCTTCCACACTGTGCTCCCAAGCGGAGCTTGCTTCAAGACATGCTGTTCTGTCCTTGCTAACTATTTTACTCCACTTATATATGATCTTTGTGGTCATAATAGCATTAGGATTGTACTGATTTGAACTTGTCGGCTCCCTGGCCTCAGGACCCTCTGCATTCTTGGCTCACCATACTTTAATGGTTTAAATGTGTATTCCTTATTTTGTCCACTTTTCTACAAGATTCTGTAGAGACCTGTTCATTCAGTATATATTTATTGGGCACCCACTCTGCGTCACCCACTATGTGTTCTGGGACATGAGGACAAGGAACGAAAAAGCCAAAATTCCTATCCTCATGGAGCTTGCATCCAGGCTGGGGGAGGGTGTGGTGAAGACAAACAGCAGATAAATACAAGTAAATGTCAAGTTTGCTAGAAAGTGATAGATGGTGTGAAAAAAGTCAACAAGATAAAGAGGGACCAGGGTGGTTTGCAAATTTAAATCAAGGTAGAAATCTTTGAGAAGGTGGTATTTTAATCACCTCTGAAGAAAATGCAGGTGGGAGCCATGGAGATATCTAAGGGTGAGCAGTGCAGGCAGAGGGACAGCAAACACAAAGACCCTGAGGTGGAAGCATGCTGGATGTGTGCACGGGATGGTGCAGAGTCAAGGTGGCTAGAGCAGACTGAGGGAGGAGGAGAGGAGCAGGAGGGAGGTCAGAGGGGGGAGGCAGAACCAGATCACTTAGGGCCTTGGAGACCAGTGGAGGTCTTTGGCTTTTCCTGTAGTTGGGGAGCCATTTCTTGCTCTGAGAAGTTATGTTGCCAGGGTTATGTTTTCAAAGAATCAACTGGAATGTCAGGTTGATAATACAATGAAGGGAGCAAGGGTGGAAAGTAAAGTCTTAGGAGACTATTAAAATGGTCCTGGCTACATTTTGAAGACAACAACAACAGGGTTTCCTGAAGGAATAGATATGGATGAGATAGAAATAGAAGAATCGAGGATTCTTGACGTGAGCAAGAGTGGGTGAGGCAGCTGGTATAGGAGGCTTTGTTGGGGAGATGATACGGTGTTCTCTCTTGAAAATATCGATTTGGAGATGCATACTAGGCATCCAAGTAGAATTAATGAGTAGGAGGCTGAAGTGTGCACTTGAAGTTCAGTTGACAGGTTAAGGCTTGAGATCTGAACTGGGAATTCAGCATATAGAGGCTTATATTTATAGCCATGAGATGGAGGAGATCCCCTATAGAGTGAGCATGGACAGAGAGGGGCCCTACTGGGAGCCAGAAAAGGAGACTGAGGGGAGCAGCTAGCCACAGGGGAGGTGAGCCAGATGGTGTGGTCAGACATAGAAGCCCAGCACCCAGAGAGAAGGGAGTGAACAAGGAGACTGAATGCTGCCCACACATCCGGTGTCTTTGGTGACATGTACAGGAGCAGTCTCAGTGCTGGTGGTGTCAAAATTCTGATTGGAATGGGTTCAAGGAAGAAGGGAGGGCAAGAATTTGAGGCAGATCATATAGGCAACACTTTTGAGAAGTTTTGTTACAAAAGGGTGAAGAGAAATAGTATAGTACATCATAGGAAAAGTGGGAATAAGAAGAATTTTTGCTGGTTGGGAAAAAAAAAACCCAAGAATATATTTGTATAATAATGGAATTTCCATCTCTGTTCAGCTGAACGTATTGACTTCTCAGGGTCTCTTTCTTTTTTACTTAATACATTTGTTCTACTTCATTCCACAGATGTGTCTTCCCTTCTCATCAGTAGATCGAAAGAGTCCTTATTCCTCTAGGAGACACACAGGTAGACATCCTTGAGCTCCAGTTTTGTTCTGTTCGTTGGGTGTGTGTAAACATATGGCAGTGCTCAACAGATAAGCCTGTTCTCTTACTTTGTTCCTCATAATATTTGATTGTTGTATTCCACTGGGTAGCTATGAAGGCTATTTTGAGTTTACTGTTATTGAATTTGTTATTCAATTTACAAGACAGTGGGAGGTGTAGAATCGTTCCTTGGGGAACAAATAAGTCCTCTCCTAGATTTTCTACTCCAGAAATAAGTCTTCCCCTTCAGAGCTAAATGACTGAGGTCAATTAATTTGTAGTCAAAAACATGTTCATGAGTCCTGAGTTTGCTGTTTGGCTCATCCTGTCTACTTAATACATAGTGAGTGCTATCCTTTCACCTGTGCTGTTTCAAGGTCAGGAGTTTGACCTTGGCAGCACACATGGACTCTCCATGATCTGACATATGTGAGATATTCCTTGTTCCAGCTTGGAGCTCTGTCACTGGACACCCCTTGAGCTGGTTGAATCAGTGTTTTGATAATCTAGAGTCCCTAAGCATGATTTTTATTGAAAAGGACTCTAATATGCATCATAGACCATCTTATACACATTCATTGTAGTGTGATTCCTGGGATAACCACATCACACACTTTTATTCTGAAATACAATTAGGCCTTAATGAGGAATTGTTTTAGCTGTTTTGGGGGATGAGGTGTCACTATCTCTCGTCCAAAGGTTTCCCTGGGCAGGGCTGGCTGAGGAGGGTCTGTCAGGCTCTGGGTGTGAACATTGTCAGACCCCATGGGTCTGGTTTCATGGTTCCTGAGGAGGTGGACAGGGACTTTACAGAGTTGTGGCTTAGCCAATGAGATGATCCCCCAACTGTCCAGAGCCTCCATGTGGGATGCTACAGACTGCATGTTTGTGTCTCCCCAAATTCATATGTTGAAGCACTAATTAGGTTTAGATGAGGTGATGGGGTTAAAGCCTCCATGATAGATTTAGCGCCCTTATAATAAAAGGAAGAGCTCAGAGCCCTCCCCCACAGTGAGATGGTGGCCAGGAATAGGGCTCTCCAGACAGACACTGAATCTGATGGCACCTTGACCTTGGATCTCTAGCCTCCAGAACTGTGAGAAATAAATATTTGTTCTTTAAGCTGTTGAGTCTATGTATTTTGTTACAGCAGCCTGAAATCACTACAAGGAGGAATGCTTATGTCTCCATTAAGTCAAACTTTAGGGAAAGAAGGCACCTTTCAACCAGCCAGGGTCTAATGAATATATTTAAAAATTAGCTACCTTAACATAGGACCCAGCCTGAAGGGGCTCTACTGGGACAAATCTGGGACAGTTTGAGTACCAAAACATATGAGGATAGGAATGAAGTATAAAAAGTAAGAATCCATGATCCCATGCTTATAATAAATAGATAAACCAGTTTATAATAAATAGATAAACCAGTAAAAAACAAATCTGGGAGGAGGGAAGGCTCTTGCTTACATTTGAATGCTGAGTACTGATTGGTTATTGTAGAAAAGGTGCTGGATTAGGAAAAACCATAATTTTGCAGTCATCACAGTAAGGATTGAATCAGGTGAAAGTTACCAGTAGGTGCAAAATCCAGGGATAGATTTGATGAGGAAGAGGATATTTGTCTGCTCTTAAACTATCTCCCCATAAATTGCTTCTAAGTAGCAAGAGAAACAAAAGTAACTAAGTGGATAAATCCAACAACATATTTACTGAAATCACCTTGATCAAAATGAACATCACCGATGAGACCAGGTGGTCACAGTACCCTGCAGAAGTGATACTCCAGAAGGCGCTTTTGCCTCCATGGTGTTCTCACCAGGAGGACACAACCCAAATCTAATTATAAGGAAGTACCAGAAAACCCCAAACAAGGAATTGCATCAGAAATCAGCATCAAAAATGCTGATGTCATGAGCAACAGGAAGGTTGACGAGCTGCCCCAGAGTAGAGAAGACTGGGAAGACAGTACAGGTAAGCACAGATCTTGACTTATGTAAGTTTGAAATTGCTTCCAAAGAAAAGTTAAAGATCCTTTGTTGAAGGCTTGATTGATCCACCCATTCATGCAGAATTCATTGAGCATGGGTTTCCCAGGCAGTGAGGCATGCAGACAAACCCCTGGTTCTCAGGAAGCTTCTGCTCTAGGGGGAGATGACAGAATAGAGGAATACACAAAGATACACAAGAAGGTGTCAGATGGTAATCGATGTTCAGAGAAGGGAAACCGGGTCATAAGGTGGTGATGGGGGTCAATGGGAGGGGTCCTATTTATATCAAGGGCCTTGGGGGGAATGGTAACTTGATTGCGGGAAGGAGTCAGTCCTATATCTGCCCAGGGAAGAACTTTCCAGGCTGAAGGACCAGCCACTGCAGAGGTCCATTGGCAGGAGGGAGATGGCATGCTTGAGGAACAGAAAAGGACATTGTGACCAGAGGTTAGGGACAGGGACAAGGATTTGGAACCTGGGGCAGGGCAGGACCATCTAGGGCCTTGTTGGCCGTAGTAGGGAGCTCGGATTTGATTCTAAATAGGAGGGGGGTCCAATGGTTGGTTGAAAGAATGGAAGTGATATTAATGAATTCATGTTTGCAAAGATCACTCTGGTTACCTCATGGAGTATTACTTGTAGGGGGATGCTGATTGGGGAGGAAGCCTCCACGAGGGACCCAGAGAGGCAGTGCCCTCTCTGGCCCCCACTGCTGTGAACATCTATGGGACTCCAGGGTGTCTGTAGGAGCACACTGTCTCTTTTTTGTCTTTAATACCAAAACAGATCTTTAGTGCACTCAGTGCTTCTCAGCAACTCTAAAAATTGACCAGATTTCTTTTTCCAACATTATTTTGACACATGCCAAGAATGACAAAAATGTATCTCTCTTCATTTTCTTTTTTTTTTTTTTTTTTGCTCTTGAGCTACTTTCAGGCCTGAGTGTTGGGGAATAATAAATAGAAACCCAGAACATGACTAAGGAGGCCCCATTCCACGGGGAGAAAACCACTATGAGGTTCCAGAGAAGTATTTGGGGGTCTCACCGGAGCCCCAGAAATAGGAGGAAGTGTCAAGGGGACATCAGCCCCGTGACCACTGTGGCGCTACCTGGAATATTGTAAAAGAAATAAAGACTGTAGTTTTCTTGCTCATGGATTCCCACCACTGCTTCTGCCATCTGCCACCAGCCACCATTTCTGGAGTTTGGAATTCTGTAGTCCAGAGAGGACACAGAATAGCCCTGTTTCCCTTCCTGGTATCCAGTGAACTGTGGTTTTTCTTTACCAGACTGAAGGGGCCCAGGGATGGGGTTCTTGTAGCTCTTAGGTGGACGTTTTGTTGAGGCGCCATCCTGCCAGAAAGCAGAATCATGAGGCTTAGGGAAAGGGCCCTTCAGTGCAATGATTGATTCTTTAAAGATTGGGCAGACTCTTTTTAAGACCCTCATAAGACCCCAAACTTCAGGCTGTGTGTGTGTGTGCATGTGTGTGTGTCTAGGGTTTGGGCGGATGCACGGTGGGACAGTGGATGTCCCTAGAAGAACATTTACCTGTGATGTCAACAGTTCTGGTAGATCTTGTGATGGCTATGCAGAGGGGTGCCCTTTTATCTTCCCTCTGGATGTGTTTGGCTGCTCTATGGCACTCTTCCACTATACAGGGAGCTCCAATTAGGGTCTGGGAAGCAGATTCTGGTGGGGGCTTAAATGGCCCCAGATTCTAAGTGACTGGAGGAAGGTGGGAGACTACTGCAAAGAGCAGTGTGGGAAGAGGAGGGAAGTATTTTACCAAAGTGGTTTGTGGCATCAGTAAGAATCAGAGAACTAGGGAGGAATGGAATTTTTAAAAAGAATACATTTTTGTGTGTGAATTTGCATTTTGAGAAAACAAAATGTTCCTGAGTCCAGTCTTCGTGATTTTTTTTTTGCAGTATAAATAGATAAATCAATAATTGAACATGGTAATTTTTTGAAAAATGGAAAGGAAGAAAGCAATACTAGTATAACTATTGCTTATTTTCTCTATGCTCAGTGATAGTAAGCGATCCTTCAGTGAATGTGACTTTGATTTTTGGATGTAGCCATCAGGTTGTCAAGCAGGAATAATGTATGTGAGAGAGCTGACTGTCTATTACCATTTTGGAGAAAGAAGACAAGAGAGATAGTTGTACAACCCTGTGAATATACTAAAACATGTTGAACTACACATTTTAAATGGGTGAATTGTATGATATGTGAATTATATCTGAATTGCAACTGTTAGAAAAAATAGCCAAAGAGAAGTAGACAGGCAGACAGGTTTCACTATGAAGAAATCAAATTTTAAAAAGCCGTACAGGAAACAGAATTTACAAATGAGTACTCATCATCTCCATGGGACTTGGACAACTAATCTTAATGATTTGATGTGGGCCCAAAGGTCCTTAAGCTGGATGGTGGGAAAGCTTTCAAACCAGGGACATACTGCCTTCTGTATTCTCAGTGGGGTCAAATGTCTTTGGAGGATGGTTTGGTTTTTGGAAACAGCTAAAATGACTCAAAGGTAGGTTTAGTAATTAAGCAAATGATGAAGCTGAGAGAAATATCAACACAGTAAAAATAAAAATAATAAAGAATGCTATAAAGTAAGATGACATTTTCTTTTGGGAGCTCCCATTTATTGACTCTATCAATGACCATCTTTTTCACCAGTGAAATTTAACAGGTTTTCAAACACCAACATTGTAGGACAAGGGAAATGTGATTGTCTTATGATTTGTGAACTATTGTAGTTAATTGTCTTGGTTGGGTTCCTCTGGAAGCCAGCCCGGTCAAGCCAGTGATGGGAGTGTTCACGGCAGGTGATCACTGTGGGCATATGGGACTCCCTTGTCACCAGGAGCATTCCTCAGAGTTGCCCAACCTAGGAAGTGAGGAAGATGGGGTGTTTGCCCACTGATTCTCATCTGTCACTTGTTGAGAACTGCTTCTTGTTGGCTAGAATTTGTTTGCTGGAATACCCTGCACTTAGGCTGAGTGTGCTCTTCTAGAGAGAAACAACACTCAGAACACTCAGGCAGAGTTGGAATTGTTAGTAGCATCTACTACGTTAGTCTAAATCAGTGCTGTTCAATAGCATCTTCTTCAGTGATGGACATGTTCTGTAAGCTGGACTGTATAATACAGTAAGATAGCCACTAGACACTTTGAAAGATGACTAATGTGACTTAGGTTTGCTTCATTTCCAAAGCTTCATTTCCTAGCTTGTTTCTACTAAAGGTAAAGATTGTATATTTATTGTCTTCTTTATAAAGCTAAACAGCAACAGCTGAAGATATACAGATACTTGACTTTAATAATTCATATAGATGAAAGGCACGATGTCTGCAGTGACCAGTGTGGCTAGTGGCTACCAGCCTGGGCAGTGCAAGTCTAAATAGAATATTAGAAAATGAACGTCTCAAAGTCTCCTAGTCTCAAAGTCTCAAAATTCGGTATCAAGAGGACTAGAATGAAATGAGTGGTACGTTTTATCTAAAGATACATTTTAATGGACTCTTTAAGTCTCTAGTCTGCGCTTTGGCTGTCTTAGCAGATAGGTAGGACTCTGTGTGCTCAGCCACAGATAATTGCTAATTAATGCAGTTCACGTTTTTTCAGTGCCTGCTGTAGGAAAGTTCTGTGTCTCTGCATCCTAGCTCTGAGGGGCAACTAACATGCTAGAGTCTTTGCTGATAGGAATCCGTGCTGCAGGAATGCCCAAGTGCTTGCTCAGGTAAATATTGTTGCAAGGGGGTTAATGGAATTATTCATTTAGTTTGATACTTATAATTGAAAAAAAGTCATTTGGTTGGATGCTTGTAATTGAAACAAAGTGGTTAGGTAATTTTGATTAGTCTTTTCTAGCTTCATTGTATTGACCAGCTTTTTACTTTGGGGATGATATGTTTGAAGATATCAATCAGATCACTGGGTTATAAAGGCATTCAGAAGATTATTCACACCTGTGTCTGAAAAGCAGCCTGAATCATCAACAATTAATTGTTATTGAAAACAGGTAGTGGCATTATGGAAAGTAAATGACAAATGTGTGGGACACCTGACTTACCGCATTTTTCTCCCTTCCTTTGCCCAAGGCAGACATGGCTAATCAATCACCGTGCTCTTTCTTGTGGACCCGAAATACAGCCTCTGGGTCTTTTCATAACACAATGCTCCTGGCATATACTGCAAGTCAACTAAGATTAGCATGTTCGGTAAGAAATAATGAGTCATTTCTGTCCTACCTGATAGAAAAGAGTGGGTGATTCAGGTATCATTTATACCTATGAGACTTAAACATACTTGTTTTTTCTTTTTGATCCTCGGGATTAAAGAAACTAACATTATAATCTGTTCCCCTCCCCTGTCCCTGCCCCTGGCTCTATCCCTTAGGCCAGGGCTCAGCAAACTACCTCTGTTTTTGTAAAGAAGATTTTACTGGACACAGCCACACCAACTGTTTGTGTTGTCCATGGCTGCTTTTTTGGTACAGTAGTTCATTTGAGACTGTATGGCCTGCAAAACCTAAAATATGTATTTTCTGCCCCTTTATAGAAAATGTGATGCCATATTAGACTCTTCTTTTGACTTTTGTACAGGGAGAAGACCTCTCCTTCCCATCTTCCCAGAGTTAGATTATTAGCCTATGCTTGTCTCCTCCTGCACTGGGTGAAGCTGGTGAAGCTTATTGCTCATGCAACTTCCAATCTGTAATATGTATATGAAATTGATATATGGCCAGGGTGCAAACTTGTTAACCCCAGCACATCATAATTAATTAGAGAGATAGAACTTCTTAAGCACACTCTGTGAGGATGTGAACTTGGGATAAGTTGGCCTTGGGGTCGCATTTTGGATCTGCCACTTGGTGTGTGGCCTTGGTCGAGTTAGCCTCTCTGAGTATCTGTTCCCTCATATTAATATGATAGTATTTTTTTTTTTAAAGATTTTCTTTATTTGAGAGAGCAAGACAGAGCAGAGAGAGAGCACAAACAGTAGGGAGGGGCAGAGGGAGAGGGAGAAGCAGGCCTCCTGCCGAGCAGGGAGCCTGACGTGGCACTCGATCCCAGGACCCTGGGATCATGACCTGAGCCAAAGGCAGATGCCTAACCGACTGAGCCACCCAGGCGCCCTTAATATGATAGTACTAAATCACAATCCTTGTTGTGGCTGTAGAGATAACATTGCAGCGAGGATGAAATAAGAAAATGCACTCAAACATGCTATCCTAGTGCCTTGCACATGTTCATAGTCCGTAAGTAGTAGCTTTTCTTGCAGCAGCATGTTTTAGTAAATAAGGAGATGGACTAGGAGAATGGCTTCTTCAGAACAAGCTCATCTGTCATATGAGAATCTTGGGAAAGAGTCTCCATTTGTATTTTGGGAACCCTATTGTATCAGTTGACTATAGCTGTGTAACAAGCCATCCTAAAACTCAGTTGTTTAAAACAATAACAATTTAAAGATTATTTATTTATTTATTTATTTGAGAGAGAGAGAGAGAGAGAGCATGCACAAGTAGGGGGAGAGGCAGAGGGAGAGGGAGAAGCAGGCCCCCCATTGAGCAGGGAGCCTGACATGGGGCTCAATCCCAGGATCCCAGGGTCTTGACCCAAGCTGAAGCTGAAGGCAGATGCTTAACCAACTGAGCCACCCAGGCACCCAACTATAAGCATTTACTATGGCTCATGAGTCTGTGGGCCAGCTGAGTAGTTATGCTAGATTAGGCTCAACTGATCTCAGCTGAGTTGGTTCTTGTGTCTGTGATCATTGGTGGTCAGCGGGCCTGGGGTGGGGGCTGCTGGACTAGAATGGCCTCATGTGTGTTGACACCTATGCTGAGAAGTGGCACAGCATCATTTCCACCACATTCTCTTGGTCACATCAAGTCACAAGGGCAGCCCACATTTAAAGGATAGCTCTACCAAAAGATGGAATGAGCTGAAACATCTGATTGCAAGGGGCATAGAAAGGGATGAATGAAGAACTGGGGCATTTTTTTTTTTTGCAATTGATCTATCATGTTGGCTACTTCAAGTTGATAAAAAATAAATCAAGAAATTGCAGACATTGTGCCTTTCATTCATACGAATTTTTAAAGTCAAGTATCCACATATTTGCAGCTACTACTACTTAGGTTGATAAAGAAGACAATGAATTTACAATTTTTACCTTTGATAGATGCTAGGAAACAAAGCTTTTGATTAGGAAGTTCCACATGAGAAACCCAGGATTTTCCTTGCCACATCATCTTTGCTACAGACTTTGGCCAGTGGAGCCTTTGAAGGGACAGGATGTTAATTTGGGGCTTGCCTCCCACAGTTTGTCTGTCATGTAATAGGGTCAACAATCCTCAGAGCCTGTTGGCTGGTTGTGTATCATATTTCTCTGACATTTTAGTAAGCACTGCAGCCCTTGGGTTCTTTTATGAAGGCGCCATCAAGCTCCCTGCTTCTCAGACTTAAGGAACTCCCAGAGGCCATGTCTGCACATTGCCATTAGGGCCACTCAAGAAGCAAAAATCGTGGCTGGACAGTGCACTGTTTTGGCCTCTGGGGTCAGGCCACCCTGGATGCCTTGGTGGTTTGATCTCATTGGCTATTCAATTTCAGTTTGGGTTTGGACTCACTAACTGTTCAAGACGTGAGGCATTCAAGAGCTTGGGCTCTGGAGCCCAACGGAACATGGAAACCTGGCTCCATCACTGTAGGTGTGACCTTGGGCAAGATGCTGAGCTGGAGAGCTGCAGGTTTTACATTAATATTATGGGAGCATCATGGCACTTATGATATGGGGCTGCAGAGATGATGCAAGCTAAAGCTCGCAAGGCATCTGACTTCAGTTTGTGGAATAAACACACACTTGGCGACAGCTCTTATTATCAAGATTATTTTTAGGGGTCTGACTCCACTGTAGTGTGAGCCCCTTGGTGATTTTTCAGTCTGAGTTACATGCCCAATTTTGCCTCTTCGAAGGGGTCTTCACCGCCTTTCTCTGGCTGGCTCTGGAAGGCCCCATTTGAGTGGAAACATCCATGGGTTGCCATGAAGATGTCATTTTTGATTTGCACAGGGACTTTCCACGTTTCGAAGGGGATAGCTTCTCCTCAGCACAGGGACTCTTGCCAAGCTTCGAAAGAGCTATAAACTTGCTGAATCGTGGAAAGGCATTCTTGGACACAGAGCTTCCAACAAACCAGTCCCTGTTTGTAATTAATTTGAATGCTTCCAGAGCTTCATGTTATACCCTCCCTGTTGTATTTCCATGGGGAGTTCATTGGGCCGTAGCTATGGTTCGGAAAACCATGCACAACCCTCGTTTTTATCGTGTGGGCTACGTTTTAATGGAGGGCAGTAATTTTTTTTTGTCTGTACCTGTTTTCATTTGTCTTTTTTTTACCTGCTCAGCATCTGTGTGGCTGTTCGCCCCGCAGAACGAAGCTTGTAAATAAATACACTCAGTGAAGAATACCATGAGAATATTCATTCATAAAATATCTCTGAGTCCGTAAAACAATTTATAGGATAACTGAATATCAGTTCACTTATTTAGCCGTTCAGAAATTCTGCTATTTGCTGTTTTATAAGGAAAAGTAATAGGAACAGGTTAGGAAAACTGAACCTAAGGTATGGCAGTGTTGGAAGAAGCAGAAATTGTTAAACAAATACTGGAGTTCACATTTCACTTGGCTCCCACGTGGTGTTCCAGAGAGGCCCCACCCTGACCTACCTGCTGGGTAGAACTGTGTTCTTAACTCGGGGCCATGAGGTTTGCCAAGTGCTGAGGGCTGAAGGCCAGCAACCAAGTGCAGGGAAGAAGACAGAGCTGAGCTGGGGATGGCCCTCGGCAGGTCCTGACCATAAGCCGGGTCACTTGGCTGCAACTCTGAGTTGGTGACACTTGAAGTGTGTGATCAGTCATGTTTAGGCAACAGTAGATTGGGTAGAGGGAGGCAGAGGAGTTCCAAGTAGAAAAAAAAAGTGAGTTTTGTATAATTTCCACAGGACTTTCATGTGAGGGTTTGTGAGGCAAGGGGTTTTGACGAAGGGGTGTTCCAGCCAGGACCTCACACCCTTGCATGCGCTTTGCAGCCTGTCTCTGTCAGTGGGACTTGGGGCATGTGCATGACCCAGGGGGATGGTCTCAAATCTCTACATTTAGGAGGGTGTTATGGGTGGAATTGTATCTCTCCGTCAAATAGATATGCTGGCTTCCTAATCCCTAATACCTCGGTATGTAATTTATTTGGAGATAGGTTTTTTTTTTCCTCCAGAGGTGATCAAGTTAAAATGAGGTCATCAGGGCAGGCCTTCATACAGTATGATGGGTATCCTTGTAAAATGGGGGCATTTGGACATAGACACACTCAGGAAGAATACCATGTGAAGATTAAGAAAGAGATAGGGGTGATGATTCTCCAAGCCAAGAATGCCAGAGATTGACAGCAGAGCACCAGAAGCAAGGCAAGCAGCGTGGAACAGGTTCTCCCTCAGAACCCTCCAGAAGAATCCACCCCGCCAACACCATGATCTTTGACTTCTAGCCTCTAGGGTTGTGACACAATAAATTTCGATTATTTAAGATACCCCATTTATGGTACCTTGTTGAGGCAGCCCTAGAAAATAATATAGCTAGCATTGTGACAGAGGGCATGGATATTCTCACCCCCACAGCCTGCTTACTTCCCCCCTCTCCCCACAGCCTGTGCAGGGAGCACGAGTGGTGGGGGGTAAGCAGTGACGGGGCTAGGGGACCAGGGATTTCCAGGTCCTCTCAAACGAGGCTGGGAACCACTTGGCAACTGAGACTTGTGTGTTTCTAATAAACATCCAGAAATAATGTGATGAGGTCCCGATTTCTGCCTCTTGTCATCTCGATTTTCTGTTTGTAATAATAATAGTAATGTAAAAAGTGCAGTTGTAAGGTGTGATTCAGTGAGGGGCTTGTTAGTGCATTGGGTAATTAGTATGCAGGCCACACTTAGTCTTCACTCCCACTGAATGATGGTTTTATGGGCCCTTTTTTCTTGAAGGGGAGCTGAGGCTCCAGAGGGTAAGGGAACTGGCACAAGGTGAATGATAGGATGAGAGTTCTAGTCCAGGACCCTGGACTTGCAGGGTTGAGGACCTCCCCACTATTCTGTAGGATGAGGGCACTATTCCCCAGCTGGGGTCACCTGGAGAGTTCTGAAGGTACTGATGCCTGGATCACTCCCAGAGGGGCTCATGTAATTGGTCTGGGAAGTTGGCCTGTGAATGGAATTTTTTCAAATCTCCCAGCTTGAGATGCACCATGTAGGCAAACGAACAAAGCATTTTAGGTTGAAAATTTTAAGTTGGCTTATGGAGACGTTCTCAACAGAAGTTGCTGAGAATCACCTGCAAAATTTTTCCTTGAATACAGATTCTTGGGCCCCACCCAGGCACACTAGATTAAAATTTCTTGGTGTGGAGTCCGGGAGTCTGTATTTTATGAATGTTCCAAAGGTCATTCAAGGATCATACAGGTTTGGGATCTAGAGTTTGTTCTAGAGGGATGCTAGGCCATGAAGGGCTCTGTTGTCTTCCCAGAAAGCCAGTGCTGTAACATCCTACCTAGTGACCTAGGGAGCATGGCCATCTGTTCCCTTCAAACACTCTAAAGGTAGATGTTACAGTGTCACGCTAGAAAGGAACTGGGACTTAAAGATGGAGTAAATCCGCCTTCACTCAGTAACTGGGGGAAACTCCCCTTCACCCAGGAACCGTGCTTTGGAATTTGACAGCTTTGTCCAGTGGATGCAGTTTCCAGTCCATAAGAAAGCCCTAGAAGGCAGCCTTCTTTGAAGTCATGTGACAGGTTTTTTTATTCTATAAATGAAGAAACTAAAGCCCGTAGAGGATGTGGCTCTCACCTAACCCCTGTGAAGAAAGGTGGGTGTAGGACTGGAGTCTCCTAATGCCAGCTGTGACATTCTTCTCCCGGTCTCTCTGTTCCTGACCCTGCACCCATCTAGCTGCAATTCACTGGTCACATCTCCGAGAGATCTGTGTTCTGGATCAGGGCCTTCCTGCAGGAGTCACAGGAAAGCTGTTTTTGGCGAGGAGCTGTGCTAGAACCTGGAGGAATCTGCCCAACAAGAGCAAAAACACACTCCACACTTTGTGGCTTAGGGCAGAGGGAGTCCATGTTTCCATTCAGGATGTTCTGTAGAATGAATGATATGACCTTCCCTGGAAGGTTGCCCACACCACCTGGAGAGCCTCCTGAGTCTGCATCCTATAGACCTGTGCATGTCATCTTGTATGTATCAGGGACCCACTGTCCTAGGGTGGTTCACTGTTCCCTGTGGGAAGATAGCATCACGTGATGGAAATGAGCACAACACTTGGGCTTGGGATCCTAAGGTTTAAGTCCCAGCTCCACCCTTTAACTGCACTGGATAAACTCATTAGACTTGCTGGGCTTCCATTTTCTCATCTCTAATAATATCTGCTTTGGGGTATAGTGAGCATCAAAAGCACTTTAAAGCTTTATAAAATATTAGTTATTACTGTTGTTATTACTATTATTGGAATGTTAGTCTGCATTAGGTTTATATGGAAATTCAAGGTAGGACACCAACTTTGGTTTGTACCTACCAGAACAATTAAGTACCAATTTCTATTTGTGGGCCTGGTTTTCTCTTAACCAGCCTCCAGATGATTTACTAATATAATGCCTTATACAGGGAATTAAGCTGATTAGCTCCCTGTCCTCCTGAAGCTTAAAATCCAAGACATAAAATACTGGCCGTGGCAAAAGTGACTGGGTCATCAGCTAGAGCAAAGTCTTTATATCTTGTCAAAGCTCTGTGGGAACTGGGACAGAGCCATGACACCTGTACTCTGCCCTAGGTATCCATCATGATAAGTTTCTGCTGAGCTGGCCATGTTAACCTTTGGACTGATTAGATGGTATGATTTATGATCATATTCAATTATAGACCAATCATACATTGGAATATTGAGTAATCATTAAAAATTAGGTTGCTCAATATTGAGTGAGGTAGGGACATATTGACGGTAAGTGTTTTAGGTACAAAAAGCAAGTTACAGTATGGAAACATATGTATCAAATGATAAGAATGGGTTTCTTATGGCAGAAAAAGGATATTTTTATTTTCATCTTTGTATCTATTGGCATTTTTCAAGGAAATGCTAATTTGGCCTGATGAATGTAGCTTCACAAAAGAAACAACACTTGAGTTGGGTCTTAATGGATGTGTAGGAGATTGAAAAGGCAGAAGGGCCATCTTGAGAAATGGGAGTAGCATTTGTAGAGGCATAGAAGAGTGAAACCTTATGGCCTGTTCTGGAAATGATCAGCAGTTCAGGCTGGACCACATGGTCAGGAATTTGGGGTTTGCACCAAGGTCTGGCTGGAACAAAGAGGAAGACTTGGGAACTTTGGGAAACAATGTTGGATAAGTTTGTGAAGCCAGATTATGGAGGACCTTATAGGCCTGGTGGTAGATTTCTCACCCATAAAGGGAAAAGGGATTAGGATGTGATTTTGCAGGTGTTCTATGCCTGGTAAAAGTGTTGAAGCATAAAGGGGTTTGCACCTGCCATGTTTTTCCAAAGTTGTTGGGTCCTGGACATCACCTGTAGCCAAAACTGATATGGAACTGTTTTGGATCTCTGTTTTGCCACAGGCATGGAAATAAGCCCTGGTTTTGGGTTGGGTTTCCCAAGAATCAGACTCTGAGAATAGGATTTAACTAGTTTATTTGGGAAATGACCCAAATAGCATTGGTACAGGAGTGGGAAGTGAGACAGGCAAGGGACAGAAGCCAATAAATGAGGTAATAATAAGTAGGTAACTTTTTTGGGCAATAGGGGTTTCACCCCCCAGGGGACCACTGGGAGTCTTCATAGAGTACATGCAAGATTGATCTCCTCAAGGGGTGAGGACACAAGAGAGCATTTAAATGAACTCCTGTATACCATTGGTTGAAGGTTACTTCTGGGGGAATTAACTCCCCAGCACTCCTGGCCTTCTCCACATAATGGGCCAAGCATACTCTGTGGCTAGAGAAAGTCCTCAGACATGGAAGACTGAGTGCCAAGGGAATATGGATAGAGGACTCATTACTCCATGTCACATAGAAGGTTTAACAGTAAAATTAATGCTGATAAAGTAGATGCTCTTTCCCTAAGATCAGGAACAAGTCAAGGATGTCTGCTTTCACCATTTCTATTCAACAATCTACTGGAAGTCCTAGCCAATGCAATAAGATAAGAAAAGGAAATAAAAGGCACATAGATTGGGAAGTAAGAAATAAAACTGTCTTTGTTCACCGATGTCATGATTGCCTGTAAGAAAATCCAAAAGAATCAATAAAAAACTTGTGGAACTTGTAAGTGATTATAGCCAAGTTGCAGGATACAAGGATACAAAAGTCAAGTGCTTTCCTATATACCATCAATGAATAATTGAAATTTGATATTAAAAATACCATTTACATTAACAGCAAAACAATGAAATACTTAGTTATAAATCTAACAACATGGGCAAGATCTATAGGAGGAAATCTAGAAAACTCTGATGAAGGGAAACAAAGAGCTGAATGCATGCGTGGAGAGCTATTACATATTTATGGATAGGAAGGTGTAATAGTGTTAAGATGTCAGTTCTTCCCACCTTGATCCTGACTAGCTTCAGTGCAATCCCAGTCAAAATCCCAGCAAGTTATTTTGTGTATATCAACAAAGTGATTCTCAAGTTTACATGGAGACGCAAAAGACCCAGGATAGCCTACTCAGTGTAGAAAGAGAAGAACTAAGTTGGAGGACTGACACTATGGAGCTTCACTCTTATTGTAAAGCTAAAGTCATTAAGACAGTGTGATACTCTCCCGAAAGGTGCACAACGTGTGTGATTATGTGTGTTTATTTACATACATAAATAAACTTCTGTGTTTTTTAGAGTGTGATATTGGTGAAGGAATAGGTAAATAGATCAATAGAACAGAATGGACAGGCAAATTGGAGGCAGCCAAGATGTCCTTCAATATGTCTGTGGATAAGCAAACTGCAGTACATCCATGTGATGGAATATTATTCAGCAATAAGAAGAAAGGGGCTGTCAAGCCACAAAAATACATGGAGGAACCTTAAAAGCAAATTGCTAAGTGAAAAAAGCCAGTTTGAAAAGGCTACATACTGTATGATTCCTACTACATGACATTCTGTAAAAGGCAAAATTATGGAGAAAGTAAAAAGATCAGTGGTTGCCTGGGGTTCCAGGGGATAAAGGCAGAGACATATAAATGGGTGCAACATTTAACCATCTTTATAAGATTTCTAGGGTGGAGGCTTGTGGGTGGCTCAGTCGGTTAAGCATCTGACTCTTGATTTTGGCTCAGGTCATAATATCAGTGTTTTGAGACTGAGCCCTGCGTTGGGCTCTGCACTGGGCGTGGAGCTTGCTTAAGATTCTCTCTCTCCCTCTCCCTCTGCCTCTCCCCTACTCTGTCTCTAAAAAAAATAAAAATAAAAAAAAAGTAAATTAAAATCTTTTAAGAAAAGATTTCTAGGGTGGTGAAACTATTCCATGTGATACTGTAATGCTGGATACATGACATTATTTGTCAGAACCCACGGAACTGTACAATATGAAGAGTGACCCCTTATGTAAACTGTGGACTTTAGATAATTATAATGTATCAGTACTGGTTCATCACTTGTTACAAATGTACCACATTAATGCAAGCTGTTAATAATAGGGGAAATTGGGGTGAGGAGGGGATGTATGAGAACTCTCAATTGTTACCTTCCACTCAATTTTTTTGTAAACATAAATCTCTCTGGAAAACAGAGTCTATTAATAAAGGAGAATAAATAAAGCAAGCCATTAAGTAGATTGGTGTTTTAAAAAATATTTTTTAAAGATTTTATTTATCTGACAGAGAAAGTGCACAAGCAGGGGGAGCGGCAGGCAGAGGGAAAGGGAGAAGCAGGCTTCCCGCTGCGCAAGGAGTCTGATGTGGGGCTCCATCCCAGGACCCTGGGATCATGACCTGAGCCAAAGACAGACTCTTAACTGACTGAGCCACCCAGGCACCCCTGGAGTTTTAAAAATATTAATATTTGTAATTATAAATTAGAACAGTGTCCACATTTTTCCCATAAAACAATGATTGTAATGTGAAGACGAAAGGGTGACATTAAGGAGATCAGAGACACTCTGTTGGGGATGTGTATGGTGCAATAGAAGACCCCAGGCTCGGGAGTCACTCCTGCCTCAGTCCCATTCTAGCCTGTCTCTTAGCAGCAGCAGGACTTCAGATAAGTGGTAACTCAGCCTCAGATTTGTCATCTACAAGGTGGGGATGGTAAGACCTACTCTGTGGGGTGGTTGTGGAGGTAAAGGGAGGCAATGGCTGTAAAGTGGTTGGACAACTCTGCGCACAGAGCTCAGTTCCCTCCCAGCCTCACCCAGCCTCCAGAACCTCTCAGAGTGCTGTACAGAATGTTTCACTTCAATTCCATCAAGGGCTGTGCCATCTTTGGCTTACGTTCTGTGGTGGGGCTGCCAACTGATGACAGACAGCTACTCTGGCAGGTCACAACAAAGTGGTAATTGACCTTGCTCCCCCTCCAGGACCTCTGTTCAGGCTCTGCTAGAAGCCAAGGGCTCCCCATGTGGGGTTTCAGTTTCAAACTGCGGCACTCCAAACATTCTTTATGGGCTGGCAAAGGTGTTTCACGCTTCAGATGGGCCTCTTGAGGACAATTTGCTTTCTACAAGGATGATTGGGAATTCCCAGCTGATTGGAAGGTTCTGTTCAGTCTCATTTTGGCACTTCAGATAGACTCTCCTGTACGTGCATACATGGCCAAATCTGGATGAGCCATCAGTATGTAGCAGGGGGTAAACTGTCACTGTATTGGAGAGTGCAGATATAGATTATTTCCATCATATCAGAAAGTTCTGTTGCGTAGCACAGGTAAGGAATATTCTGGCTCTCTCACTAGCTGCCTTTTTTTTTTTTTTAAATGCCTTGCATGCATCTGTGCCTTGCTGTTTTTGCTGCCACCACCCCAGTTCTGGCCCTCCATGCCTATTAACATGTTGACAGACTGATAGAGTTGTCCTTTAGCAGGTCTGATGTAATGCTATACCTTTGGCTTCTCAGTCGACAGAGCGAGTCCTCTGCGAGTACTCAAGCCCTTACCAGGACCCCAGCTCACCTGTGATGCTTTATCTCCTCCCATTCCCCAGCATTACTCAGAGTGTGTGGCATGTATGCACCAGGTGCTTGGTGTTTTGGGAGCTCATCTGTCCTCCCCCCACCCCCCGCCTCTGTGCTAGGTGTCATTTCACTCTTCACTCTTAGAGTGATCTCCCTCCTCTCCATCTGTCCTGGCCAAAGACTTCTCCATTATGTGGCACCTTCTCAAATATCACCCACCCCTCAAAGAAGGCCTGCATGCTCACCCAAGCAGAGACAATTTGTCCCTCAGGGAAATGCTTTAGGTTTCCCTTCCTTGTGACACCTGACACATCTTGCTTCATAGGAAATCATTTGTATGCATTACCCATCCTCACTTCCTCCTGGAAATATATCACTTTAAGGACAAGTGCTCTACACCCTTCATCTGTGTAGGCTAGCCCAGTGCTTTGCCAAGCAATGTGTATTTGGTGAATTTTAAGGCCCTCCTGTCAAGAAACATTCTCCAAAGTCACTCCTCCATGTTCTTTCCTAAACCACCATAGGAGCAAGCCAGCACACTTAACATTGTCTCCATGTAGGGAGATCCTGCAGAATCTCTGTCTCAATCCCTGATCTCTCTGTCTCTAGACCAACTTGTAGCCACACTGGTCATGTGTCTACTTTTGCACACAAGGGGATTATATCACATACCAGGCACTATTGATGCCCAGCTTAGTCCCTCAGGCCTTAATACTTAATGTTTGTACTGCCCAAGCTTCTCATGGCTTGAATCTGAATCTCTTTGCCTGAGGGTTTTTGGAGGTTCTCCAAATCCTGGGAAAGTCACTCTGCTCCACAAAGTCAAGCGTAAGTTACAGGAGATGAATATCCTTGGGAACTGTCCTCAGCCAAGAACTGATGTAGGTTGGTGTATAAATACCTCAACTACCTCTCCCAATGGGTGGGATGGCCCTGAAGTACATACTTTAGATGGTTTCCCAGAGGTTCCCCAGAGGATGAGTTTCAGTTGGCCATAACGTCACTAACTTGATAACTTAACCCTTTGTTGGCTGCCTTCCTTCCCTGTCCCACTTCCTCACTATCTGGGTTCCCTTTACCTCCCAATAAACTAGCTGCCTTGAGTCTTTGTCTCAGATTCTGCTTCTGGGGAACCCAAATTAAGACTGAATGACTGCAGAGTGGTCTTTATGCTGACACTCTGGCTTCTTTGGTTTTCTCATTCTTTGGTTTGCTCTAGTTGGTGTTTTGTCTACATAGTTTGTCACCTGTGAGGCAAACATCCCCAAGCTCTTAGCTGGAATGATTGCCTTACTTATGTCACAGGACTAATCCTTGTAAGTTATATGTTCAGTCAGGGACTCAGCAGGATGAAGAATGTACCTTGAGAATGTGGGCACAATTTGGCGTCTCCAGAAGTTCTGGAGAAAAGGGTGCAGAGACGTTCTTGGCTACAGTAGCTCTACCTAAAGACAGAGATTACTGAGAGTTACCAGCTCTACTCTTTATAAGGAATGAATTCATAGCTAGGGAATTTATATATGAAAAATGGAAAATACTTTTATAATGTTAAATATAATTTTATTCTGTAGTTGGTAAAAAGAGCATTTAATTAGAATAGAATTTGGTGGAAGATATCAGAGTTACTTTGCGAAGTTTCAGACATTTCTTTCACAGACTTATTTCTATCTGAATTTCTGATCTCTTGTCTTCTCTTTTTATTCTTTTCCTCCCTTTCTCTCTTCCTTTCTTTTTACCATTATTATTTGTGTTATTATATTTAGACAACATTAAGGTGTTTTTAAAAAATTCATATGCAAAGATAATTTAACTGTTTAGCATTTGAACTCGTTAGAATTTCCTAAACAACAACAACAACAACAAAAAGGACAAATTTGTGGCACACAGGCTGCCATCTCCTCTCCACGGATCTTGCCAGAGATCAATAATCAATCACAACACCCTTCTCAACCTAGAGCTCAAGGAAGCCATTGCCAATTGATTGATATTAGCATAGGAGATGAAATTTTGTAATTTAATGTGAATGATTAGATTCGGGGAGACCAATTTAGACACATAATTGATATGCCTGCTCTTTTCAGTGGTTCTTTGTTAGAAGTCAGAAAAAAAGGATGGTTCTAGGACAACTTCTCCTTGGGTTCCGTGGGTTGTGCGTCAGTCTTGGGTATAGCCCTGTGCTAACTTTTTCATTAGCTTGAGAGAAATCCAAGAAAGATAAGAACCACAAGCCGAGTTTTCCACTCACCTCTGTCTGAGCTCCAGGGGTAGTTTAATAAAGACCTTTCACAGTATCTACACATGGGCTTCTTTCCCTTTCTCTCGTCGCATCGATTTTACACATATCAATGCCACTGGCATTCCCCATAAACTAGCTCCCAGGCCCCTTGGTCATCGACATCATCCCTCCTCAGATGCTGTGATGTTTGGCTGGCTCTGTGATGGTCTTTGGGGGCTCAGGTCCAGGGCTGGCCTCCATAGAGTCTGTCGAGGAAGACAGAGACTTCCCCACATTCGTACCTCACAGTCTTCCCCAGAAACCTAGTTTTGGCGACGTGAGCATCTCTAATTGCTGCTCTGCCAAGTCTACACATAGGGGTGGGCTAACTCCTTCATACATGTGGGGATCACTTCTCTTCTTGCCCACCTTTCTGAAATCAAAGCTTATTTTCGCTCTTCCCTCTCTGTCTTATCTCTGCATCATGGGCCAACCCATCGGACTCAGTTGCAGTGTGTTTTCTATGTCTGCATGTATGACTACATAGGACCCCCATCCCTCTGACTGTCTGGCTACTGCCACCCTCTCCAGCTTCTCCTGCCTACTTGTCCTCATGTCCCAGCTTGACAAACAACTTGGAGAACTTCTCCAGTGTTTATTTGTAATCTAAGTAATTCAGCTTCTCATCAGCACTCATGTATGTATCAACAGGGGTAGTCACATTTGTCACTCCCAGCCTCCCCGAAATGCCTCTCCTGGGGTATTTGTCAGTGTCTTTTATGCCATTGACACTCTGACTAGAGGTTTAGCTTTGGGTAGCTCTCTTCTGTATACATCCTAAGGCTTCTGAAAATGCCTCTTTTTTGATTGCTAAGTTAACCTGTTTCCCATGGGTGATTGGTTTGGGACAGGCTGAATGCCATCATCTGCAGAGATTCCATGGGTTTAAACCAGCACAGAATTCATGGAAAACTTCTGTGACTGTTCACCCTCCATTGACCAGAGAGTGTGGCTTCGGAAACTCTTATCCTTTGTGTCATTAACACATAGGGGAGAAAACGGTCCCTCTGTGTTGTGGGATTCTAGGAGCAGAGCCTGAGATGGGAATCTATGAGCATGTTTTACTGAGGGAGAGCTCTCAGGAGAAGTCTGCGAAAGAGGGAGAGAAGCAGGACATTGCAGGGGAAGGGGCCAGAAAGGATGTCCTGTAAGGCAGGTTTAGCCTTGACCTGATCCAGTGTGGGGGAGGGTTAGTGCTGTAGCCGAAATCATACCCAGAATTGTCCCTGTTTGAGTCAAGGGGTCTTAGCTTCTGTACTAACATAAGTCACTCATTGAACACCCCTGGAGGCCTGGGGGGCCCAGACTTCCAGGGGACTGTTCTGTGGATAGAGTCCCAGCTTTAGCCCCCGCAGCTGGAGGGACACAGCATCAGCTGCTAAAGATCTTGGCTGGCACCAAGGGCAGCGATCCCCCCGAGTATTGTGCAGGAAGAAAGCTCACTCTTACTGAAAGGCTGCTGTGAGTGGGTGTGTGTGAAGAGCCTCCACATCCATCTCTTCATTTAATTCTTAAAACAATCCATAAACAGGGGTGCCTGGGTGGCTCAGTTGGTTGAGCATCCGACTCTTGATTTTGGCTTAGGTCTTGATCTCGGGGTTGTGAAATCGAGCCCTGCATCGGGCTCTGAGCTCAGCAGAGCATCTGCTTGAGGTTCTTGCCCTCTTCCTCTGCCCCTCCCCCCACTCTCACATGCTCTCTTTTTCTCTCTCAAATAAATAAATCTTTAAAAAGCAACAACAAAAACAACTCATAAACACAGCATTGTTTGCCCTTAGTGGGATTCAGGAGCTTTCTAAGGTCAGAAAAATAATGAGCAGAGGAATCAGGATTTGAACCCAGACCCCACTTTCTTGGTTTCTCTCCTCAAGGCCCCAGTTGCCTGTCTTGAACCTCACTGCTAAATTGTTGCCTGCACCAGGGACCCCTGTTTAAATATGTCATTTCTCAGTCCTTGATGGGGAAAAACACTGTACACCAATCTCCTAGGACGTTTTCCCCAAAGCCATCTTTTAAAGTCTTGAAGGCTCTTTTTCAGGCCTCTTTGCCTTTATTTATATAGTTACGCATTTAGAAGTCACACTTCTTTGTCTGCTTCCCATACAAGCCCGCAGTAGATTCAAACCACCAGTTTGGGTGGTGGGTCATCTACAGGCAGTGGGAGGCTAAAGATCTTCAATGGGAGAGGAGTGTTTAATCACAGCAATCAGAAAAAAATTAAGTCTTGGGTCATTCACTATAGAAAAGCCTGCAGCTTAACACTCTTTAGCAGGCCCTAAGAATACCATTATATTATATCCCAGAATTAACTGGAATTTGTTTGCTCATTTTTTAACAGACTTCTCTTGAGTACCTACCATGTGTCAGATACCATGTGCTAGAGATACAAGGATTATCGAGACATGGTCCTTGTCCATACAGGGTTTGCATCATTAAAAACTGCTTAAAACAGAACAAGAGATGAGAGCAAGAGTCCTTTATCTCCTCAACCAGAGTAATAAAAATATATGACTGCATAAGCACATGAAAGGATGCTCAGCATCGTTAGTCATTGGGGAGATGAAAAGTAAAACCACAGTGAGATACCACTGCACACTCACCAGAATGGCTCAATGTAAAAGCTGACAACTCCAAGTGTTGCCAAAGATGTGGAGTAACTGGAACTCTAATATATGGTTAATGGAAGTATAAAATGGTACAGCCACTTTGGAATTTTATAATTATTAAGCATACACTTAGCATATGGACCAGCCACTGGGCAGTTAGCTGTTTACCCCAAATGAAAACATATGGTTAATAAAAAGACATGCACACAAATGTTCACCGCAGTTTTATTCACAGTAGCCCCAAACTGGAAAAACTCAGATAGCCATCAACTGGTAAATGGATAAAGAGGGATAAATGCATGTTATGGGATACTACTTAGCATTTAAAGGGATGAACACTGAAGATACATGAATGGATCTCAAAAGCATCATGTGAAATTAAGAGTCCAGACACGAAAGCATACATACTGGATGATTCCATTTGTATAAAATTCTAGAAAACGCAAATGGATCTGTGGAGTCAGAAAACAGACCATGGTTACATGGGGGTCAGGTGTGGAAGAGATGCGCCCCACAAAGGGGCACAAGGAAATTTTGGGGGTGATGGAAATGTACACTTTAAATGGCTACAATTTATTGTAAGTAGATTACACATCAATAAATAAAGTTTTTGTTTGTTTTGTGTTTTTTTTTTTTTTTGAGAGAGGGGGAGATAGTGTGCATGCACGGGGTGGGAGGAGCAGAGGGAGAGGAAAGGAAAGCACATGGAGCCTGACGTGGAGCTCCATCTCATGACCCTGAGAGCATGACCTGAGCCGAAATCAAGAGCTTAACCAACTGAGCCACCCAGGCGCCCCAAAGTTGATTTTTTAAAAAAAGATTTTATTTAGTTATTTGACAGAGAGAGACACAGCGAGAGAGGGAATGCAAGCAGGGAGAGTAGGAGAGGAGAAGCAGGCTCCCCGTTGAGCAGGGAGCCCGATGCGAGGCTCAATCCCAGGACCCTGGGATCATGACCTGAGCCTAAGGCAGACGCTTAACAACTGAGCCACCCAGGCGCCCCCCAAAGTTGATTTTTAAAAACATCCAGCAGCATGCCTAGCACGTCGCAAGGGTTCAATAAATGGCGGACTTCATGAAAAGTATGTATGTATGTGGCCCACTGCATGCTGGGTTCTCACCAGCCTCACTCCTAAGATAAGTCACTTCTCCTCCCGGGGGCAGCAACGAGGGATAGAAGCTCCCTAAGGTCTTCCTGGGAGGGCAGAAATATTGACCCAGCTCCCCTCCTCTGCCTGCAGCAATTGTGTTCTCTTTTGCATCTTGCAATCGTTTGCCTCCATTCAGATTTCCCAAGGCCTGGCCACACCTCAGGCTGGGCTGAGTCAGGAAACCAGCCGGTCCTCACGCCTCTGCTCCACCCAGGCATCCTTCTGGCCTGCAGGGAGGAAGCTGCACGTGGTTCCAATCACTGAATTAAAGACTCCGCCTTCACTTGGGTTTCTGTTCGGTTTGGAGGTCCCCTCCGAGCCTTTATCCATCAGCTCAGTTCTTGTGTTAACATTTTGATCTGGGTTTCAGAACACTTCGCAGGGTAGCCCCTGATGAAAATCCAATAAGATGAGACAGAAAAGATGGGGTAACAAGGATGGCACACTGTAAAATAGCTCAGCTTAATTCCTTGGCTCTGTGTTGCACATCTGCTAAGATAATCAAGTGTCACTTGCCTCTCCTTCTTAAATTGGGATCTGATTTCTATCTCTGACTTCTCCAGCCTGGAGCCCTGGGGGGCCCCAGGGACCTTCCAAAGCAGCTGACCCAACTTCTTGGGAACCCCCAGTCCCTCTCCCCCTCCAGGGGTGCGAAATCCCTTGGCAGTCTGGGGAAGGATATTGTTCTAAATACATTGGATAGGGGCGCCTGGGTGGCTCAGTCGGTTAAGCAACTGCCTTAGGCTCGGGTCATGATCCCACGGTCCTGGGATCAAGTTCTGCATAGGGCTCCATGCTCAGTGGGGAGCCTGCTTCTCCCTCTGCCTGTGCTCTCTCTCTCTCTGACAAATAAATAAAAATCTTAAAAAAATAAATACATTGGATAAAATACACAGGGCAACAGAAAGTATTCCAACTACATTGAAATACGGTTATCAGCATAGAGAATAAACAACCTGGCGATGGAGTAATAATCCATGTGCTTCTTTATTCTCAACATCCAATAGCAAGATCTGGTGGTGGGTCTAATAACTACTGTCATTTTGAATTGCTGATGAGCATAAATGCTATCTGGAAATATCTGCCACACTGCAGTGGGCTGTAAGGTATCTGACAGCTATGGGTGATAAAGTCAAAGAAATTGCTATAATACCTTGTGGCTAGCTACTTACATTCATATTAGAAGGAGATGCTACATTTCAGTTAGAAGTTAGTGAAAGAAAAAAATGTATTTCCTCATCGCAGTTCATAGGTTCCCTACATTCTACCCATAGATCCCTTGGTTAAGAACCCTCGGGACTAAGGCCAGACTTTCCCTCCTGCCTGGCCTTCCCACTGAGATGAATCATCTGTCACCACTGCTGCTGGCCGTATAGATCACCTCCTAAATTGAAAAAAAAAAAAAGTGACAAACTGTTTCAGACATGAAAGCATATAGGGAATAATATAACGCACATCCATATATCCATCACCCACCTGAGAAATAGACTATTGCAAATACATTTGGAAATCTCCTTTGGACTTCTCACTGCTCCTATTTGCATTTTGTTCCCTGCCTCCCAGGGGCAACCTTTATTTAGAATTGGGTGTTTGTGGTTCCTGTGTTTATCTTTAGGCTTCTATCACAAATGTACATATCCATAACCAACATCCAGTATCAGTTGCCTGTTTTTGAACTCGGTCTAAGTGATTTCTCACTATGTGAGTCCTGCAACATGCTTTTCACCCTTGACGTTATCTGTATGAGATTTATCCATGTCAATGTATGGGTCTCAGTTTGCTTTTTTTTTTTTTCTTTTTAAGCTGTGTGGTATCCTGTTGCCTGACTACCTCATGGTTTGGTTAGCTATCCTCCTGTTGATGGACATTTGGATCGTGTCCAGGGATTTGACGTGACCATGCCGTGTTGAACATTCTTGCGGGTGTCCCCTGCAAAGATGAATTTCTCTAGCCGTGGAATGGCTGGATCATAGGGTATATGCATCCTTAGTTTTTAGGGATCCTACCAGACCGTTCTTGGTTGTACTGAGAGATTTACACTCTCACCAGCAGGAGATGTGAGTCCCTATTGTTCTGCATTGTTGTAAATACTTGGTATTGTCAGACTTTTTAATACATGCCAAGTCTGATGACGTGTTTCAATATGGCTTTAATTTGCATTCCTCTGGTTCCTGGTTGCGGTGAGATGAACGGTGCCCTCCCATGATATCAGGTCCTAACCCCCTGGAACCTGTGACTGTTACCTTATGTGGCAAAGTTTTTGCAGATCTGATTAAGTTAAGGCTCTTGAGATGGGGGGATTACCTTGGATTATTGGAGTGGGCCCTAAATGCCATCACAGGTATCCTTATAAGAGAGGCCAAGGGAGGTCAGACATACACAGAGCAGGCAGTGATGCAAAGGTGGGGGGCAGAGACCGGAGCACTAAGGTCATGAGCTGAAGAATACCAGCAGCTACCAGAAGCTGAGAAAGGCAAGAAACAGATTCTCCCGAGAGCCTCCAGAGCCAGTGTGGCCCTGCTGACACCTTGACTCTGGCCTTCTGGTCCCCAGTGCTGGGAAACGATACATGTCTGCTGTTTCAGGGCCCCCAGTATGTGGTCATTTGTTACAGCAGCCCCAGGACACAAATACGCTCATCAAGTTCAGCTTCCGTTTACAAGTTTATTGGGCATTTGTATGCTTTCTTCTGTGAATTGCTTAGTCATAAACCTTGCCTGTTGTTTTTTTCTTAGTAACTGTAAGAGAACTTTGCAAATCCTGGATATCAATTCTTTGTTAGTGTTACATTTTGTTTATGGCTTGTTTTTCTTCTATTTGATGGTGGTTTTTTGTTTTGTTTTGTTTTTTTAGAGAGAGAGCGTGCACAGGACGGGGGAGGGGCAGAGGGAGAGGGGGAGAGAGAATCCTAAGCAGGCTCCACGCTTAGCATGGGGCCCTATGCGGGGCTTGATCTCACAGCCCTGAGATCATGACCTGAGCAAAAATCAAGAGTCAGATGCTTAACCAACTGAGCCACCCAGGTGTCCCTGATGGTGGTTTTTGATACATGGTGTCCATGTTCACAGACTTCTGTCTTCCTTTTTAAAAAAAATTGTGGTAAAATACACATAAAATATACCATTTTAACCATTTTAAAGTATACAATTTAGTGACATTTATTCTATTCACCATGTTGTGCAACCACCATGTCTTTCTAGTTCCAGAACATTTTCATCACCCCTAAGGATACCCTGTGCCCATTAGCAGTCACTCCCGACTCCCCTCTGCCCCTAGCCTCTGGCAAACCCTAGTCTGTGTTCTGTATCTATGGATTTGACTATTCTGGACATTTCATATAAATGAACTCATATAATATGTGGCCTTTTGTATCTGGCTTATTTCATTTAGCATAATGTTTACAAGGTATGTTACATATGTATATATGTACAAGGTATATACAATTAACCCTTAAAGAACAGGATTTGAACTATGTAGGTTCACTTATATGTGGATTTTTTTTACAGTAGAGTACTGTAAATGTATTTTCTCTTCCTTATTTTCTTACTAATATATTTTCTTACTAACATTTTTTTCTCCAGCTGACTTTATTGTGAGACTACAGTATATAATGTAAGCTACAAAATGTGTGTTAATCAACTGTTTATGTTGTTGGTCAACAGGAGGCTACTAGTAGTTAAGTTTGGGGGAAGTCAAAAGTTATACATGGATTTTCAACTGCTCAGGGTCATCACCCCGACACCTGCGTGGTTCAAGGGTCAGCTGTATATATTATCATGCATCAGTACTTCATGCCTCTTTATGGCTGAACTGAATAATATTCCATTGTGTGGATATATCACATTGTCTTTATCTGTTTACCTGTTGATTGACCTTTGGGTATTTTCCCCTTATGCCTATTATAAAGAGTGCTTCTCTGATCATTAGGGTACAGTTTTTTTTTGTTTGTTTGAACTCCTCTATGGTCAGTTTACTGAGGAACTGCCAGTTTTTCATAGCAGTTGTACCATTTGTGTCTTTCTTGATCCATTGTTTTCCCATGAGAAACATTTCTTATTCTTTCAGATTGCCCATGTTCTAAGAGTCTTCTGTCTCTGCACACATCCTTCATTTATACCCACACAGTGATTCAAGGAGAAATTTGTTATGAACAGCCTACATGGGGCTTCAACACTTTCTCTACTCACCGAGGGCACCATTCTGGGAGCACGCCCCCTTAAAAGAGAGCAATCAACCCCTGTGTCACTGACTCACATGGACATCTGGGTGTGAAGGGAAAGGAGGGACCCTTCCAGATTGCCATGTGGTGGGAGGTGAGCATGTCCTCAGCCCCAAAGGGATGGTAGTAGAAATATGAGGCACTTCCATAGATTTCTGTCATCTGGTGCCCCTTGGTCCTCAAGGAGCAGGTCCCCACCCCCACCTGCTTCAGCAAACTTAGTGAGTAGCTAGTAACCTGGAAACCTATGAAAGAGGAAGTGTCTCCTCAGGCAGGAATGAATGTACTGACCTTCGGCTTTCTGACTATTTGGAGACAGGACTGGTCTTTGGAGTGCTTTGGAGATCACTTGGTTTGGGTTCCCACCAAAGTCAGAAACATGGATTTGGGTGCAAGTACATTGTTTGGGAGGTGGTCTCAAGAAATACCAGCAGGAAATGTTACTACTGAGAACAATGGGGCTCAGTTCCAGTGAGGACCCTCTGGGAGATAGTGATGGGTCACTGACAGGTGAGGAAACTGAGGTATTTACCTCCTAAATCTCATCCTGCCATAGATGAGGGTCACTTCTGGGCTATAATGCCCCCCCTCCCCAGCATTTCTTGCCTGCCCATATAGAGGTTGAGAACCCACTTAGGGCCAGAGAGCATTCCCAGGCAGAGAGATGCAGGATGCCCTAGGCCCATTGGATGGAAATCATCCATGGAAGCCTCCAAGGTGGTACCAACACTGTTTGCTATGGGGAAAAGGATGTGGAAGAAGAGTCTACAGATATGGCTGAGGAGTCAGTATCTCTATCTTAGGCCCAGGTAAAGTCATTTGATGTTCGAAGTCAGACATATGAATGAGAAGATCTTAACATCTCAACCTGTAAATGCCTCAACATCTCAACATGTGAATGTCTCCATTGATCCTGTGAATGTCTCTACACGTCAGCATGTGAGAAGCTCAACATCTGAATTGCGAATGTTTTAATATGTCAGCCTGTGAATGTCTTAATTTCAGAACTTGTAAATACCTTAACACCTCATTGTGCAGATGTCTCAACATCTCAACATGTGGATGTCTCAACATCTCAAAATACAAATGTCACAACATCTGAGCCTGTGAATGTTTTAACCTCTCAACATGTGAATGTCTGAACATATTAACATGCAAATGCCTCAACATCTCAACATGACAATGTCTCAGCCTTTCAGCATGCAAACGCCACAAAACCAAATGTGCAAATTGTACCTCAACATCTCAACATGGCAAATGTCACCACAAATCAGCACCTGATATCTCAACATATGAACATGTGAATGTCTCCACATCTTAACACGTCTCAGCCTGTGAATCTGATGGTCACATCTCCACATGCAAGTGCCTTGACATTTCAACATGTGATGGTCAACATCACAACATGTGACTGTCTCAACGTCACAACACATGAATATCACAACACCACAACTTCAAAAAGATGAATGAGCCATATCTTCCTTTTTAAAACAAAATCAGTGTTTTTATTTTTTAAGTTTTTATTTTAATTCCAGTTAGTTAACATACAGTGTTATGTTAGTTTCAGGTGTACAATATAGTGATTCAGCACTTCCAGACATCACCCAGTGCTCATCATGACAAGTGCACTCCTTAATCTGCATCATCTATTTAACCCATCCCCCCTCCACCCACCTCCCTTCTGGTAACCAGCAGTTTGTTCTCTAAGTTAAGAGTCTGTTTCTTTGTCTCTCTCTCTCTCTTTTTTCCTTTGCTTATTTATTTTATTTCTTAAATTCCACACGGGAGTGAAATCATACAGTATTTATCTTTCACTGACTTATTTTGCTTAGCATTATGCTCTCTAGTCTTTGCAGATGGCAAGATTTCATTCTTTTTATGGCTGAATAGTATTCCATCACATGTATATGCCACATCTTCTTTATCCATTCATTAGTTGATGGGCACTTGGGCTGCTTCCATAGCTTGGCTATTGTACGTAATGCTTCTATAAACATTGGGGTGCATGCATTTTCCTCTCAACACCAGAACCTAGTGAAATACTAGCACACAGAAATTTTAACTCCTGAAGAAATTCTGTTCTTTTACAGATCAGCACTGGATCTGTGGATAGAAAGAGATAGATTCGTATCTAGATATCTACAGATATCTACAGATAGAAAGAGAGCTGCTCAAGCTTTATAACAGTCCACTAGCACTCTATTTATATGGAAATCAGGCTGCTGGCAATATTAGATACTCCCAAATCCTTGTTGGGGGGAAATGCCTCTCAGCCTCCTGGAAAACACAACCCCAAGCCCCATGCACTTTCCTGAAATGGCTTCAGAATTTCTCACACCATCCCACCCAGATAATTACAGATAAAATGAGGTCACAGATTAGAAACAGAACCTCTGACATTTGTAAAGTGACAGCTGACAGCAGAGGGAAGAGAAAGAAAACCTGTAGAAAGTAGGCTCCCCAGGAGTGTGAGTGAAATTGAATAGGATGGGGCGCTGGGGAACTTTCTGGGGCATTAGTCATGGTCTGTATCTTGATAAGGTTTTGGGCTACACAGGTGTGTTCATTTGTCAAAACTCAGTGAATGTTCACTTAAGATTTGGGCATTTCATTGCATATTGTATCTCAATAGAAAAATACCATATATATTGACATGATACCCATGCTGAAATTATTCCAGAGAGTAGTGTGCTGATATCTGCAATATACTTTTAAGTGCATTTTTGAAAGGATAGATTGATAATGGACAGAAGATATATGTGTGATAAAGCAAGTATTTTACAACGTTATGTAAGAATCTAGGTGGTGGGTACATTCTTTCAACTTTTCTGCACATTTGAACATTTTTTTCAATAATAAGGTATTCTGGAAAAAAGTAGGTTTGGAAGACTTACAAGTCCAGCCATTTGGGGCTGCTTTACCCACATCACAGACTCTGAGAACATTGCCCAATTGTATCTCATTTTCATGCCTGATATTCATTGATGTCCTGGATTTTTTTTAGAAATCTTACAATTCTGATCCATGTGTATTTAAGACACCAAAAAAGAATGTAATTACTTTTGGAAATTCTCCATTAAATTTTTTTGCATTAAGAAAAGAGTTCAATTATTAATTAGGGATAAAGTTTAGATACCTGAAAAATCCCACTTAAGTGAAATCACTCATTCCCTGACAGTGCAGGATACATGAGATATTATATTAATAAGAATTTCTAGTTAGTGGATGACTTGGCTTCAGATTCAGAGTATTTTTACATGTATTGCTTTAGGGTTTTAGGGAAAAGGTTTTGGGCTGGAATCACCTGACTTTTGATTCTGTCTAGTTCATCCATTTGTTGAGTGTGTGACCATGGGGGCATTTCTTGATCTGTTTGAGCTTGATGTTTTTATGTGACAGGTGAGAATTATGATACCTAAAATATAGGCTTCTTGTACAAAATAAATCAAATACAGGTTTTCGCCACCATCTGACAGTAGAGCATTCCTGTGAAACCTTTTGTAAGCCCAAATAGTAAAGTGAAGAAGCAATTACCATTAATTTATACGGAAAAAAAATGTTTGAGCATTCCCAGACCCAAAAAATAACCTCTTTGGCCTTTCTGGTACCTTGGGACGCAACATGGTAAGGGATGCACAAAACAAATCGAGATAAAGCACAGATGCTCACAGACAGTTCTAAAGCTCTGGCGGCCTGGTGCTGCGACACTGAGTGTAGTTCCCTGGGGAGGCGCTGTGTGGCGCTGCTCCTGCAGCTCGGGGTGTGCGCTACCTCTATACAAGTAATCATGGTTCGTCTCCCCCTCTGATTTCCCCCTTCCTTCTCTTGATGACGAACCGTGAGAGACTATGGACTCTGGGAAACAAACTGAGGGTTTTAGAGGGGAGGGGGTGGGGGATGGGTGAGCCCCATGATGAGTATTAAGGAGGGCACGTGTTGTAATGAGCACCGAGTGTTATACGAAAACAATGGATCATGGAACACTACATCAAAAACTAATGAAGTACTGTATGGTGACTAACATAACATAATAAAAAAACGATAAAACAAAACAAAACAAAAAAACAAATGCTCAAAGCTATTTCCGCTTTTGGTCTTTTTTCATGTAGTGAAAATCCTCTTTGAATTTCTGTTGGTTTATGAAAACAGGTACTGATGTTGGTCTTTCGTAAAAGTAAAGTGGTTAACGCGAACTTTCAAAAAGCGGGGGGTACCCGTTTTGCAGGCAAAGCACATTAAAGAGACTGACATATAATAGGTTCTTAATCAGGTGGAGTTCTCAGACTCATAAAGTCCCTATGAAATTTCTATGTAGCAGAATGAATATTGTCCTGTGCATTTCCCAGAGAAGATAACTAGTGTTTGTGGAGGTGCAGTGACCTCTAGACCCCTAACCATATGGGTATCCCAAAGTAGATGGAGGACTCAAACCAGCATATGTGAGTCCGTTGCTGTTTCTTTACTTTAGCCAGTGGTGGTGGGTCAGGAGGGCAGCAACGGCCTTCCAAAGAGCCCTGGGTCCTTTTCAAATGCATTCCCCTTTGCTTCCCTTCCTTCAGCCAAAGCTGTGGAGTTTCCACATATAGCAGTCAAAGAATAGTTGTGTTACTTACTGGACCGTTCCTCCTGAGACATCGAATCTGCCCCACAGCTGGTTGTCTTGGACAGGCTTTAACGAAGATTTGCCCATCTCTTTAGGTCCATCATACAGAATTGGCTACCGGCCTTATTTGCAACATAAAGGAAGAAAAAAGTGCCCATTTGAAAATAGTGTCAGCTGTTTGAGGGCTCCATCAGTGCTGAAAGAGAGAGCCCCAGAGCCCAGCATGTGTGTCTGGTGGCGGATGCCCACTCGGGGTGCTGTATGGCATGATAGATACCATGGTAGGAACAAAGTACAGTCCAACCAACCCCTGGAGAGCGGCCATGGCCAAAGAACACACACCCTCGTGGGGCTTATTGTTTTTAGAGCATGCTAGGGAATTACAACAGACTGTTTGGAGCCTTCACAGTCGCTTATTTTGTATTGGATGTTTTAAAAAAGCAAAGGATTTTTTCTTTGTATGTGACACGTATGCCAGGAAAAATAGTTCCTGGAGAATGAAAACATCTCGAGGGGCAGTTTGCAACTTGAGAGGGGCAGTTGGGCCCAGTTGCAGAGATGCCATTTTCTCCCAAGCAATGAGTTTCCGGGGGGAAACAGATGCAGGCAGATGGGCTGATGTCAGGAGGTTTCCGGTCTTTAGTGAGGGCCCAGCTGGGTCTTCAGTGGGAGCTGCGGGTACAGCAGTGACCTTGCCCCCGGCCGTGAAAGACATGGGCTCCAGAGCAGCTTAGTCCAAAACCTAATGGGGAGCAGGATGATGGGAGTTCCACGCTGCGCTGATGCCCTGCAGCCTGGCCTAGTGTCCAGCTAACTTTGAAACCACTTGTTGCCTCAGCACCATGCGGGTGTCACCCAGATCCCAGTTTCCCTGTGGGCAGTGAGATCGTCTGCAGGGCTGAGAATCTGCCAGGTCAGGGGCTTCAGGGGAGTAGGCACAGAGAAACAGCAGGAGAAATGAAAAGAAGGAAGTAGCAGGAAGAGCCCAACTTGCAGACTACGCAGCGCCCCCTGTAGACCACAGAGAGGGCTTCTCAGGGCTTGTGTACATCACCTGCTAAGAAGGATGCCCACAGCACGACCCCTCCGTGCAGCCACGTGGCTGGGTGCCGACAAATGCTCTCCTAAGAGGCCTTGCATTTGACACCAGTGACAAACGAGGAGGAGAGGGATGTTCCCCTACTGGCCCCTTCAGCTTGACTTTCCTTCCAGGAGTGAAAAGAATCATGAAAGCAGCGAGCATTTCTCAAAGAGCCATTCCTGGACCACCAGCCTCAGTTACCCCTGGGAGCCTGTGAGAAATGCACATTCTCCGGCTCCTCCCCAGACCTACTGAATCAGCAACTCCAGGGGTGGGCCCAGGAATCTGAGGTTTCAAAGTCCTCCAGATGAGCCTGATTAGCACTCCTAGTTCGGGATCCACAGGTGTAGAAGAACCCGGCTAGCTCCTGGAGGAAATGGGTGGGGATGCGGATTCCACTGTAGGGTGTCTCCTACTCTCATCCCCGTTCTAGTTTCTCTCCATGGGCTTTAGTGGGGTTTCTATATGGGAGGGCCTTTAGGAAGATTTGAGGTAATGATCTGCCTGGAATGGGGGATGGGTTGTTTTTTTTTTTTTGAAGTTGCTATATAGAAAAGCACAAGGTTAGTATTAAATGATATGTCAATAAAAGCAGTAATGATTTTGTAATACTGCTTCTGTTCACACTTTACATAAGAACGAGAAGACTAGTATCTTGTAGTCTAGAAGGACTAGTGATCCTTGTCTATGGGAGGTCGTGCTAGAGCCCCCCCCCCCCCCCCCCCGGAGGCTCCGTAATGAATACATCCAATACCAAAGGTTGCCTACTGTGTCGTTCAGGACACTGCCCTGTGAAAATGAAGATCCTTGTTGTTTTTTTTTCTTTCTGACTTCTCCCTGACATGTGGGTCCAGGTATTATTTATTATCTGGTTTTGCTCCCTGCCTCCAGGCAAGGACTATATTTAAGCCAATTCAAACTTTGCAAGTCTTAAAAATAACTCTCTCTTTGCTAACCCCTTCTAGGTTTGGCAAGGCTTTCCTTCAAACAGGAAATCCATCTCTTTCTACCTGCCCAGCCCTCGTAATTAACTCGCCCCAGGATCTGTTCTTACTTTTTCAAGCTACAAGTCAACAGAGTGATTTTGTGTGTGTATAGGGGTACAAGGGTCCTGTTTTCCCCTTCCATTGCCAAGGGTCCTGATTTTCAGTGTGGAAGGTTAACCTCTTTAAACTTTTTTTTTTTCTAAAATTTTTTATTTATTTATTCATGAGAGACAGAGAGAGAGAGAAGCAGAGGGAGAAGCAGGCTCCCAAGGAGCAGGGAGCCCGATGCGGAACTCGATCCCAGGACCCTGGGATCATGACCTGAGCCGAAGGCAGACGCTTAACCGTCTGAGCCACCCAGGCGCCCTGGAAGGTTAACCTCTTTAAAGGCAAAACAGTCATCATGGCCCCTTGTGAACAGACGCGCTTTCTGTGAATTCATCTTCAACTAATTTTTCCTAAAAGTCATCCCAGGCTTCTGGAAGTAAAAGTTACTGCGACTATTTTGAAGAGTGACTTTTAAATACTGCATGCTCACAGCATACATTTAAACTGATAATGATCTCCAAAGTGAATTACTTTCATACTGAGAGGTGACCTCTGGAGACTTGACTTTTCTTTTAGTTACTTCATTTTAGTGGATATTTTGACCATGATTGTGGGTTCTAGTCTCTCTTTCTCAACTGCCTCCGCATCCATCCTGATGACCAGAGTCCTAAGACTTCTTTCTGTCCTCCAAACATCATTGTAATAAACTGACTCTCCATCCCTGGAGGGGCCCTAAAATTATGCCTTTCTCTTTGTGAAACCCTGAGTAAAAGTAAGTGGGAATCTTTGGTCCCAGAGAGACTTTGGGTATGGTCAAACTTAAAAAATTTTAAATTATAAATAATTAAGGGGGAAAAGGGACCAACAGTCAGACTTCATACTGAGGGGGATATTCTCAGCTTGTTGAGAAATGAAGAGTGGAGAGTATGTGGAAGGTATAAAAGGTCCATAGAAGGTTCATAGAAGAAAGATAAAGGTCGAATGCCTCCCATTGTACATCCTCTACACCTGCTCTGAGCCCAGGCTCTCTCTCCTATGAAATAGGCAGGTCCATTGGCCAGCCCTGCCCCCTAATAGAACTCCCCGTGACAGAATGTTCTCTGTGCTGTTCAGTAAGGAAGCCACTTGCCACGTGCGTCTGTTGAGCACTTGACATGTGGCTAGGGCAACTGATGAGCTACATTTTGACTTTCATTTAATTCTATTTAATTTACTTTTAAATGGCCACATATGGCTAACGGCTGCCATGCTGGGCAGCACAGAGCTGGAGGGAAGGAAATGAAGTTGCCCGGGCGGTGGGGCTGCTCTAGATAATTCCTCTGGACAGTGGTAACAAGGACCGGACTAGCTCCTTGAAGAGGACTTCCTCCCCCAAATTATTAAATCTGGATGTGGAGAAAGGAGAAGATCATTGTTTTACAAAGAAATTGAGATAATTGAGGCTTGAAATTTTCACTGAGGTGAAACAGAGCCTTCCTTCCTTATTAACAAGTAGGCTTGGGATAAATGCAAAGGACTAAACAGGAAGCCCTGAATTTTTTTTTTTTTTCTTTTTAAAATCCTGTTTCATCAGCCAGGGATGAATTGCAGAAAACTCTGTGAGTATGCAAGCGTTTTTATTTTTTTGTTTTTGTTTTTGTTTTGCTTAGACAAAGGGTGGAGTAGACAGTTGTCCACTTAGATGCCCAAGTTCTCAGAACCTGGTGGTCTGCCTGCCTTCGGTTTTACCATGTGTAGAGACACACTTTGTCTGGGGAGGGAGAAAGAGAGAGGGAATGAGAACTAGCTGATTGACCTTGTTGGCCAGGTTCAGGAGAGGGTCTGGTGGGAGGTGCCTGAAACATCCCAAGGTCTGGAAGATCCCAAGTAGCCTTGCACCCAGTACCATTTGACATTGGCAGTTTTTGTCTGAGAAAACTAATTCTATTTCATAATGTTCCTTAGTAACAATCGACCAGCATCCATCACTGGTGTGTGCATTTCATGCTACGAGCTTCAGGAGAAACATCATTTATTACCACAACATACAGTACCATAGAATAAGAAAGACAAAATATGTGCTATTGTATGAATGGCAGAAAAGGTAGTTATGGAAGTGTTAATTTTTCAGTAAAGAATGAGAGTGTGAGTGTAATTGTGTGTGTGCGCATGTACAAATTTAGGTAACGCGTTGGTGGCAGCAAGTGAGATAAAGACTTTGTTATTAGAGGGATATTGGGTTCCTTTTAAACTGAGAGCCATCTTGCTGGTGTCTTTACTGAGGACTGTCCAGTAAGTGGTGACTATGAATGCTGACACTTTAAGACAAAGTACAGCCCAAGAGAAAATGGAGCAGACAGAGTTAAAAGCAGAAAGGCAAGGTCCACAGACTGCCCTGGGAACCTGGCACCCGTATTTGCTTCTCCCTCCCCTTTATGTTGGCTCTGCATCATGGTCCTTCTTGGCACATGCCTTTGGCTGGGTGTCTCTGCTAGCAGCACTCTCCAGCTTGGCTCTGGCTTCTGGGCTGGTGTGTGCCCTCTGTCCATGCTCTTGGCTGGCACCCCCAGCAATGGGCCACTGCATTCAACCGAGGTCCAGGCAGTGGCCCTCCTTCCTGCTCAGTGGGCACCACCCCATTCCCTGTGTCGTCCCAGGCCCATCTGCTTCACCTCTCTCCCTGGGGCAAGCAGCCATGACAGCTGTTGGCCCCAGTCCCCAGCAGTGTAGCCAAATGATGCTTTATTAAAAGAAAAGCATTTAACAAAAAGTTAAATCTATTCTGGAACAAAAATGAGGCCCATGGTTTCTTAGCATCCAGGAGAAATTATCGGTCTTGACATGTTGAGAGGACACAACAGCCAGCTTGAAGGAGCTCTTACTGGCCTAATCTGGGACAATTTGAACATCAAAATAAATAACGATGGTAGCAGGTAATATATAATCTATAGAACTAAATAAGAATCTGTGAGTCCACATTTGAATGAATGAATGAGTGAATGGGATGGAAATAACTCTTCCTTTGAGTAGGAGAAATGATGGAATTAGGAAAATCCCCATATGGCAACCATCATAATAATTGATTCAATCAAGAACCATAAACTAGGGGCACCTGGGTGGCTCGGTTGGTTAAGCAGCTGCTTTCGGCTCAGGTCATGATCGTGGGATCCTGGAATCGAGCCCCATGTCCAGCTCCCTACTCAGCGGAGAACCTGCTTCTCCCTTTCCCTCTGCCTGCCACTCTGCGTACTTGTGCTCTCTCTCTATCTCTCTGTCAAATAAATAAAATCTTTAAAAAAAAGTGGGGGGGGGCACCTGGGTGGCTCAGTCGTTAAGCATCTGCCTTCGGCTCAGGTCATGATCCCAGGGTTCTGGGATCGAGCCCCGCATCAGGCTCCATGCTCCACGGGGAGCCTGCTTCTCCCCTCCCACTCCCCCTGCTTGTGTTCCCTCTCTCACTGTGTCTCTCTCTGTCAAAATAAATAAAATCTAAAAAAAAAATTAAAAAAAGAACCATAAACTAATACCATAACTAGTGACTACATGCTTGATAAGCAGGGTATTTACATTGCCTCAGGGTATATCCCCACTAGTAACTTTACAGGGGAGGAAAGTGGGTGGACTGACTCTACCCTAACCAGTGGAGTGATGGAACACATTGGAATTGTGTGCTTTGGGATATGCTGCCCTGGGAAGGATGCAGCATCACTTCTGGGGCACTCCTTTCAAGAGAAACCAGCAGGAAAACCCAAACTGAGGGGCATTCTACAAAATAATTGGCCTAAAAGGACATGAAAGACAAAGGCAGAGCAAGAGTGAGGAGCTGTCCTAGTTTGGAGACCAAGGGACACAGGACAGTTAAGTGCAACATGTGATCCTTGACTGAATCCTGTGCAGAATTTTTTTTCTTTTCCTATAAAAGATATTAGCGAGATGGTGATCAAAATGAATAAGGTCTGTAGATTAGATAATAGCGTTGTGATCATTGTTAATTTCCATAGTTTGACAGTTTTGCCATGCTTATGTAAGAGAATGTCCTCATTCTTAGGAAATATACTAGACTAGGTAGGTGCAAAGGGCATGGTTCCTGGATTGACTGCAAAGGGGCACAGAGGAACTGCCTAGGGTGACAGGGTGCTCTGACTCTTGACTGGGTTGTGGATTACAAGAGTATCTACATTTATTGAAACTTCCTGAACTGTACACTGAACATCTGTGCATTTTCCCATATGTAAGTTATGCCTCGCTGAGAAGTTAAGTCACAAAATAACTAAAATTTTTAAAAAGACAATTCTAAAATTGTTCAGTTTTTAAAGCCATTGAGATGAGTATCAATCTTTCCAAATGGCTCTCTTGAAATTCTAGGGTATTCCCTGATCTAAGCATATTCTTTTTTAAAAAAGTAATTCACTATTCCATGGACATATATTGTTTCTCCTTGTAGCATTTGGCACCATATGACACACAATAAGTGTTAGCCAGTTGTTTTGATGGCTGGTATCTTGGACTTTATAACAAATACACTTCATCCTATTAGAGACCTGGCGGACAGGAAAGGCATTTGTGTATTTAGGGTGGGAGCAGCAAGAGACCCCAGGCCAGAACTTTCCAGGCACTCACAACCTCAGTGGAAACGTTTTTCCACCTTAGGAAATGTACCTGCCACCCAACAGGCTGCAGAATTGGCAAGCCTGGGTTTGGAGCTGGACAGTCTGCTTTTTGGAGTTTCCTTGTTTCCTTTTAAGGGTCCCCAGCCAGCTTCCCACCTTATTTGCAGAGGTTGGAAAACGTATCTGTTGCTTTTTAAGTCACTCTCCTGTGCTAGGAAGCTTTAGGATGTTGTAACCCTTCCACCTCCAGGTCAAATGGAGTAAAAATGTCATGCCACCCTGAACTAGAGAAAGGGCAAAGGGTATGGATGTGAAGTCAGGACTCTGAACCAAGAGCAGAGTTCCGGTCTGGGAAGCAGGGTCAGGATCTCACTGGCTCTGGCTCTGGTTGTTCAGAAGAAAGAAACCTGCCTTTCAGGTCTGATCAGCATATGGTGTCAGGGGCCTGGCAGGTCACTGTGGTGGTCCCGACTTTTATTACACACTGGTGTCACCCAAGCAACATTGTGACCATTATTGCAGATGACAAAACAGGCTCAGAGATGTCAAGTCCACTAGAACCTGGGCTTTCTTCCCTCCTCTCTGAGGATCTTTCCAGCATATCACACAGTCTTGGTGGGGGTCTCCCTGGAAGCAGACCCTGAGCAAAGATTTGAGTATAGGTCATCTGTTTGGAGAAAGACCCAGGGAAGAGAAGGAAGCCCTGGTGGTAACTCGCCCTTCTGGGGATTCTAAAAAGCAGTGGAGAACCTGTATGTGAGCATTTTTCGACCCATGGGGGAGGGAGCAGGGTTATATATACCCCAGCTCTCATTACTTGTTGGTTGAGGGCTGCTGGGAGAGGGGTGTGTTTATTCCTGGTACATCACTCTGTCCATCACACATTTGGACAGAGAGATGCTGGTGCTGGTAGGTGGAGATGGAGCTGCCAGGGACTGAAGTGGTAGAGACTGAGGAGATGTGGGGAGGGCACCCACAGTGTCTGCCAGGCTGCCTTTCAAGGACCAGACCACATGGAATTGACTTTGAGAGGTTTGAGGGGAAAAGAGCATCATGGGCTGGACTGTGAGTAGGATCTTGGAGTAGGCTCACTCTGCCCTCGCCACTGGTGGAAGCGTGGGGGTTGGGGGCAGGGAGACAGGGTTCTCCAGTTAGTTCCTTAAAAGGGGCAAACGCCTCCCAGTGCCTTCCATTAGGAATAACCCTCACTGTCCCCAAAATGTGGGGCAGGAACTCTGAAAACATCCCTCCCACACCTCCTCATGTGGGATAGCCTCAGGCTGCCATGCCTTTTAGTGATGTCGTGATATCCTTGTTCATGCCATGACTCAGTCTCACCCAGCCATGGCAGCCCCGTGAGGGTGAGGGATGCTCTGGGAGGCCAGAGAGCACATTGAAAACAAAACAACAATAAAGGCTCCCAAGGGAAGAATGGCCGTGAACTTGGCCTCATTAGCACTATCTGGCAGTGGATCCAATTATCTCCCTCACACGCTTATTATGGAAATGGTGAAACACAAAAAGAAACAGGTCGACCAACAGACGGACAACTTAGCCTGGGGGAAGCTTCCTGTCTGTTTACTAGCAGTGGAATTATACTGTGGTGAGAAATCGGGTTTCCCTTGTCAGAGCCCCATTGGTCCCTATTATTAAGAAAGACACTGAGACTAGGAAGGAAGAGTCTCCATGGAGAAATAGGAAAACATTAGTGACTGCAAGGCTTTCACTTCACACGCTCCACACCATTGAGCAGAGGACATGGGGAACCACCAGTGAATTTCCGCCTTTCTCTGTGGTGGCCACGGATTTAATCAGGTGGCATCAGGACGCAAATATTTGGACCTGTCTATGGAAAGTTCTTCTGCTCCACCATTTCCTGTGGTGGCCTGGGGCTGGTTGGGACCACAAGGGAAGTGAATTACATAGAGAGGGCACATGCCTGACTTAGTTACCAAAAAGGAAAGAAAGAAATCCTTTAGCTTTGTGATTTTTTTTGTCCCTTTTCATTGAAGGGAGATCCTGGCAATTAGCTCTGGTCAGGGGCCTATGGGTTGGCTCTCTGCCTTTGCCCCACTTTGTCTTTTCAAATGGATGCTTTTCGGTCTGGTTTCTGTTTGCTGCTGGTGTTTAGTTCCTGAGAGAGGATCTGACTTATACAAGCTAATTTCTCCCTCAGCAGACCCCAGAGGAAATCAAGCCAGAAGCAGACACCTCTTGTGGGGGGGTCTCTGCTCTATGCTGGCCAACATCAGCCCATTGTCACCTCCTCAGCAAAGGCAGGGTCCTAGGCTGGGCAGAGCTCTTCTTTTTTTTTTTTTTTTTTTTTTTAAAGATTTTATTTATTTATTTGTCAGAGAGACAGAACACAAGCAGGGGGAGAGGCAGGCAGAGGGAGAAGCAGGCTCCCCGCCGAGCAAGGAGCCCGATGTGGGACTCGATCCCAGGACCCTGGGATCATGACCTGAGCCGAAGGCAGCCGCTTAACCGACTGAGCCACCCAGGCGTCCTGGGCAGAGCTCTTCTTGAACCTGGCTGGAAAGTTGGATGGGAGACTGGTTGTCTGGAAAAAGCAGTGCACCATAATGGTTTATGGCATCAAAAGTTTGGAATACCAGAGAGTAATGGAAGTAAAAAAAGAGAGAGAGAGAGAGAAGGAGAAAAAGAAAAAAAAAGACTCATTCCTCACAGAAGAAGGGGACAGGCCTTTGTGAGAAAAGTCCTGGTAGGGACTCATAGTCATGATCTTCATCTTCAGCTAACCACATGACTTTGGAAAATCACAAGTTTCTGGACCTCGTTTCCTCATTGGAAGAATAAGAGTATAGGGCTGTGTGACCTCTAAACCTCAACAGGAAAACCAGGGAGAGCAGGGGCAAAAGCCAAGGGCCCAGGCAGAGGACATGGGCCAGACCCGCTGCCAACCTTGACTGCATCACTTAACTGCTTAGAACCCCAGTGGGTTTCTCTTGCATCTTCTTGAGTGCTGGAGACATTTGGGGGACCCTCTGGAGACCACCATGGATGCCATGAGAACTTCTCAAACCCCTTGTCTGCTAGCATTATCTGTCTATCCTTCATCGAGGACATGAAGTCAATAAACTCAGACTGCCTTCTGAGATATCAGATTTACTGGAAGGTTTGAGGGAGAAGGATCACTTCTCCCAGTGGCATATTTATGCTGTTCATATAAAATCTGCTTGAATTTTAAAGACAGATACTTGAACAATAAGGACTGGAAATGGATTCCATGCCTGCCTTAAACCACTTTCTACAAGAGCCCTGTCATGGTCATGGGCATACCTATCCTTCATTCCTCTGTTCAGGGACACCTGGTGATCAGAGAAGCCACCCCTTTTCTCTGTGTCTTGGAGATCAAAACAGCCCTTACGTACCTGAGTACTTCATAGTGTAGAGCATGACCCAGCTCCATGGCTTTCCAGGTGTCACTTTGGTCTAAGATGGTGGTTCTTAGTTCTTGAGGAAAGACTGCCTACTTGGAAGATCTGGTGATAGCAGCTTTAAATTCTGATCTAGATTTTATGCGGAATTTGACGGCACTCAGGGATCCATTTCATGCCCACTCAGTAGACCAATACTGCCTGGATCCCAGGTTAAGAAAACTTTGTCCAAAAGAATACGGGTAAGGGAAAAAACTGGGTGGGGGAAGAGCTTTAGCTACTGCTTTATATCATTTTTCTGACTGAAGTGGGCGGGCTTCTGGATTTGAAGGTGTCTGCTGAGGGATGACCTGTTTTGAGGCCAAGACCGTATGAAACTTTTAGAGGTGGTGGGAGGTAAGATGTGTGTGTAGGTGGGAGAAGTGTGTGTCTATGCACATCTCCTAGTTCCCTGTTAGGGTTAATCACAGCTCTTTTGGGTTTTTCTTGAATGGGCCAGATAGTTGGATTAGGTTGTAAGGTTTTATCCTGTACTTGTCACTAGCTACTGACATTGGCTGTCACACCATCATTTTTTAAGATAGCATGAGTACTTCGATGCCACAGTGTCTTTGCTTGAGAAGGGGCTTCAGGTTGGAGAAGTGTGGAGTGATTATCTCATGGTCAGAGGGCAAAGCAGGGAGCCCTGATCATGCTTCAAAAGTGGGAAAGTCCCCTAGTTTCTTTGCTTACCTGACCCCAAGATGTTACTCAAATGTCACCTGGTTGTGACCATCCCTCTGCTCGAGTTTTCTTCTTTCTGGTCTTGTAGGAGTAATCCCAACCTTGTAGAAATGAGATGTTTCCCCTGAGGTGGGATGCTGGTGCAGCAGGTTGGATTCACACCCCTGGAAGTTTTAGGCAGAGTGCCTGCCCCCTACACACCCCAACAAGCAGGATCCTGACTATGGGATCAAGCTCCCCTTAGGTGCTCTGGTAAGACACAGAGAAATAAGAAAGCCAGGCGGTCCTCAACAGCCTGGAGCTCTGGGCACAGGGTGGGCTCCCTTAGGTGTAGGTTAGAGAAGTTAGGAGGAATTTCTCAAGTGCCGGCCCCAATCAGTGGCTGGACACAGGAATTTAGTGACTGTCATGGCCCTGTCCATGTCCTTCATCCATACCTGTCAGGGTACTTGCATTCTTTGCCTGATGGCTTTCTCTAAGTGTGGTTTGCCTGCCTTTGTGGTAGTCCAGAAGCCAGAGCAATGAATGCTTCCACAGGCAGCCCAGAGCCTGTGACAGATGGGAGCTGGTGTATAACTACCCCAGATCCCTCACGCCTTGGAGGAGATAACACTGAGGTACCTGGTCTATGCATTTCCCCCAGAATTCCCCTAGGGGTGGGATTAAAAAGCTGTAGGCCCACGGTGATAACTGGCTTGTGGACCAACCAGCTACCTTGCCTTCCAGGTGTTACTTCCACACTCCCCTGCTGGCTCTCCTCCACCTCACAAATTAGCCCTTTGCGTCTGAATCCTTGTCTCAGAGTCTGCAGCAGAACCTAAACTAAGACCCAGATTCTTGGGCACCAAATCCTGGCTTCTCCCGTCTGGACAGCAGTGCTCCTCTCGCTTCCTTCTGGTGTAATGGCCCACCAGGCTCCTGAGAGGGAACCAGGCTGTGTTCTGAGGCTAAGAACAGCCTGTCAGCCCTGTGATTTCATGGCGTGTAGTTGGTGAATTTTCTTTCTTTTACTCTGAGGAGAAAGAAAACCGACTGGTACTCCCTGGTACATCGCCCACATTTGTCCCCCAGATCAGCCCTGTTTCTTATCCATAAAGGGAAGTTGTCTGAAGTGGAGATGAGGAGGGCAGAGACCCAGGAGAAAACCACACTGTCAGAGCCTCTGGCAGGGAAGACACATTGGGCCCAGAGAGGTTATAGAGTTCACCAATTTACTGCATTTGTTCTGCACGTTGCCTACATTATGGGAGGGGAGGAAGTGCCATTTCAGACTCCACAGCAGATGTCGTAAATCATGGGAAGTGTGCTTGGCCACCTCTGTGGGGCAGCTTGGAAATGAAGCCATCTATCAGACCAGGAGGCCAGGCTGCCTGGCCCTTACTCCCCTGGGTTTTGCTTTGGTGAAGAGAGGGGATGCTACTGAGGTGTCGGTGGGGGTGGGATTCGGCAACTCCTTTGAACACCCTTGAGCATCAGAGAAGTTGAGAAAAGCATGTCAGGGTTTCCTGAGAAATTATGTCTGCATTTGGCAAAGGTGAACTAGAATTTGCCATGTGAGTGGCGAGGGACTTTTTAAATAAAGCAAGATCTCCAAAATTCTTATCCCTGTCTAGAAGCTTCTCTCGTATATCTTAAAAGAGATTGAAATAGAGAGAAGATGTTGAGGACAGCCTGGCTTTCTTATTTAAAACTGATTATTACAAGTTGGCTTGTTCTAACCCAATATAAGAACTCGTGTGTGTGTGTGTGTGTGTGTGTGTGTGTGTGTGTGTGTCTGTGCGCGCAAGGACAAGCATTGGAAGAAAATATATGAAGATGAGGGAAAGTGGCATTTAAGGACATTTCCTGAAATACACTGTGTACCCGTTTGTATTTTCTATAATATCATTTATTTGTAATTTTACTTATTGATGAAACTGCTAGTGTGGGAACAATGTTTTAGGTGCTAGGTGCCATTTCCAACAAGAAACCAAAAAGCGGAAGAAAAAAAGGTGGAGGACTATCTTTCTGTGTTCAAGGTTGCTACTTGCTGGTTGTTCTGGTGAGTAATAGTACAGAAAGGATAGGTAGATAAGAATGAATGGAAGCAGTCTTACAAAATGAGGCATGGGATTCATCTCCGGATTGCTTATTCCCCTGTTCTATGTGTCCTTAGTGTGGTTAATTGTGAGCAGGCTGTCATTCTAGCCTTCCTGGGAGACTGTTCCCAATTTATTCTTTCACTCTCTGCCATGAGCAAGCCAAGGGAAAAGATTATTCCCAGAACCAGAGTGTTCCAGGTTTTCTGAAAGGTCATTGCCACTTTTTTTTTCTTTTTTTTTTTTTTGGTAGCTCACAGCACGGCAGAAATGCTTGGATGTCAACCCTGTCCCTTTAACCACTGCTGCAAGCTGACTCCATTTATTTGAGATAAAACTTTCCTCCTGGTCCAGTAGCATTCAAGGCTGAATTGGCCACAAGACAGAGGACCCTGTGTTCCTAATTATTTCTGGATGAAATGTCCTGCAGGCGAGTGGAGATTCAGGGCAAGGATGGCCAGGTGGAGCAGTCACCAGTGTGCAGTGGATTGTAGAAATGGAGAGATAATTAAATTAAGAGTGCCAGGTGCAGGCATTGAAAAATAACCGTGGGTGTTAATTATGCAGCCCGGCTTTACAGTCCAGTGTTAGCAGAGGAAATGCCACGGGCCAGTTTGTCACATGGCAGCTTGAAAGGCTTGGGAGAGACACATTCATGATTTCTAGAGAATTTGCCAGCACTGCTACTTGGGATTCTGGGGAAGCAAGATTATTTATTAGTTGGAGTGCGTGTATTTTTTCTGTTTTGCACTGAGCCAAGGTGGGCACTTGGTGCTTGGGTGGGGGGGGTGGGGGGTTAAGTTTGAGCCACATGGAAATTTGAGTGTAGTGGGGATGGTGGTGGAGTATGTCGTTTCTGGCGCAGGCCCTTCTAGAAGTACTTATTCTCTCTCTGATTTGAAATGATTTTGGTTTTAGGGGTCTGGGGCAGTGTCTCCCTGTCGGGAAGATGAAGGGATAGTCATGGACAAGAGGGGTGATCGCCGATAGCGCGGAACAGCACCACAGCTAGGTTGCTGGTATATTGAGTGACAGAAGCCACACCTCAAAGTCCTTTCTGCCTGATTCCATTTTGGTGAAGTTCTAGATCAGGCTAAACTGAGCTATGGGGATGCATGGTGGGGCTGGGGTTGCACAAGGGAACTTTATAAGGTAGTGGGAGAATGTTCCATTTCTTTCTTGGGCCGAGGGTTAGATGATGTGAACGTTTTTCAAAATACATGGGATAGACACTTAAAATCTGTGCGTTTCATTGCATGTAAATTGCTCCCTGATGAAAGAAACATGAAAAGACCTCAGCACTGTGCCTTTCTGCAGATTTTGAGCCCTAATGGGTCTAGCCCAAATCTTGTGTTCACGGTCTATCCTGGCCACCCAGGCTTTCCTTGTCCACAGAGTTGTTCACAAAAGCCTCTCATTAGAAGGAAGCTGAGTCTAATGCACGGACAGTGCACCATGGCCCTTGGGCCAAATCCGCTCACCCTCATTTTTGCAAATACAATTGTATTGGAACACAGCCACGCCTGTTCATTTATGTGTCCTCTGTGGCTGCTCTCATGGCACAGTGACAGAGCTGAGTTGCTGCAGCAGAGGCTGCTGGTCCACCGGCCTGAAATACTTACCGTCTGTCCCTTTGCAGAAAGGGTTTGTGGCAACTTGGTCTAAAGGACCGTTTCTTTGGGAGCTTCTCACGACAGCTCTGTGCGGGCAGAGGTTCGGGGCAGAGGATGCTGTCCTGGAAGGGGTCAAGTATAGCTGTTGAGTTGTGGTTGCAGTGTGGATAAGTTGTTCTTCGTTCCCTGGGCTTTGCTGGGCACGCATAGCACCACGGATCCACAGTGAAGTACAGCTAGGCCTAGATGGAGTTTTAAAAAAAGTTTTCTGGGTCGCTGCTTTTAGGGAGAGAGACATAAGTAAGGCCTGGAAGCTCTCCGAGGCCAAAGCAAGACTCCTGTTTTAAACCCCTAAGCCTTTGGCTATAAATGATCCTTGCTTGGAAAATGAAAGTCAGCTAATTGATTTTGATAAAAGTAGGTGTGGCCTGGTGAGACCTGGTTAGCGTGATTGGCAGTGTTCGTTAAGTAAATGAAGGAACTAATTGAACATACGAACCGATGTCACAATTTGGGTTTGCGTTTGGAGCTAAATGAGACATTTTGTTGAAGATAATCTTTGAAACTGTTGTTTAAAAAGGTTTACACCCCCTTCTTGCCTTCACTTTCTCCCCAAGATTAATGCTTGTGACCAGGCAGGCAGTCCCTGGAGGCTCTGGTAATGTGGCACATGGGTCCCAAAGCTTAGGCTTTTGTAATTTTGCAATTGTTACTTCCTTCATCTGTCTGCTTTTCTTATTCGGTGGTTACCAGCATTAAAGAGTTCGGTCTTAGGGAAGAGGGGTCAATAACTTTTTTAATGAAAATAACTAAATGTGAAGTAGATTTTTGTTCTCTTTAAAAATATGTGTGTGTCAAGTAATGAATCATGGAACACTACATCAAAAACTAATGATGTAATGTATGGTGATTAACATAACAATAAAAAAATTTTAAAAAATAAAAAAATAAAAATGTGTATGTGTGTATATATATATGAATATATGATATGTTAATGATGCATGACATATAAATGTGTAAACGATCCATGTATACGTGATGAATATGTAAATGAGAAATATAATAAGATATAACTATGTAATTGCGGCCTTAAAAAATCCGGGCAGTGCTTGAGGGTTGCATTAGGCTGTTCCTTCATGGCCCCAGGTTACAGGGCTGGGAGCAGGTCGGGCAGAATTGCTGGAACTGATGAATTGCTGTCTAACTAAGAGGAATTCAGAAACAAGCAGATGAATTGTGAGTCGTGGAGATTTGTTCCACGGAGTAGAGAATTGCCGATTTGATCACGTGTGATTCATTCACTTAGTCGCATATGCTTAGGGCCTCCTAAGTGTGCCATGTCTTATGTCAGTAGAGTGAGAGGCCACGGGTGTGGGCTCACACTCCCATCTTGCAGCTACCTCTGTTAACTGGGAGCTAGTCAAGGATCAGATGCTTAGCAGAATTAAGCCAGCCACTCCTTCTGCTCCATGGTAGTGTCAAAAATAATTAAATCTCTATAAAGACCTCTCCTCCTCCCTTTTAGGTTGCCATGCCTGATGGTGAGAATAGCAGCACCATCAACACACACACACACACACACACACACACACACACCGTAATCTCATGGTTTTTCCTTAAAGCTTCAGATATGGATTTAGGATTGAGGGAAAGTATGATTTTTCATACTTTTAAAAAATTTTATTTTATTATGTTATGTTAGTCATAATTCATTACATCATTAGTTTTTTTTTTAAATTTTATTATGTTATGTTAGTCACCATACAATACATCATTTGTTTTTGATGTGGTGATCCACGATCCATTGTTTGTGTATAACACCCAGTGCTCCATGCAGAACGTGCCCTCTTTAATACCCATCATCAGGCTAACCCATCCCCCCACCCTCCTCCCCTCTAAAACCCTCAGTTTGTTTCTCAGAGTCCATAGTCTCTAATGGTTCATCTCCCCCTCCGATTTCCCCCTCTTCATTTTTCCCTTCCTACTATCTTTTTTTTTTTAACATATAATGTATTATTTGTTTCAGAGGTTTATAAAGTATTTATTTTATAAGTATTCTAATAGCAGTGTTAACAATAACCCTGTGATATGGACACTGACTGGGTAGTATGTATATGCATTCCTTCAGTGATCCATGCATTCATTAACTCATCTTTACAGATCATGTTGCCATCTGCCAGGGGCCATGCTTGGTACTGGGGAGTAAATAGTGAGAGGAAAAAAAAGCCCAGTTCTTGCCCACAGAGAACTCATAGCTTCCTAGGAGAGACAGAAAACTATAAATAATATTGAGATATAAGCTTGCCAGTTTAGAAAAGTATTATAAATTATTCAGTACCATAAGATCACACAGTGGGTCTGGGGGTTAGGACATACTTCACAGAGAAGAAAGTGGCACTGGGGTTGGAATCTACAGGGAGAATTTTGACCAGTGATGGTTGAAGGAAGTTGTGCAAGGGCCCTGTGGTCCAAAGGAACAGGGCATGTAAGAGGAACTAAGACAAGGTTGAAGAGTGAGAGAAATGCAGAGTGTAATACAGGATGGTTCCAGTATGGCTGAAGACATTGGCAGTGACCTGGCAATGCAGGGTTCTTGTGGGTTGTATTAAGGAGGTGAACTTGAGTCCAAGAATGGCGAGCAGCTGCTGTAGTGCTTTAATCAAGGTGGATTTACATTGGGAAAATGTACATTTGGATTTACACTTTGGAAAGCTCTCTCTGGCTGTGGTGCTGGTGTGGACCAGAAGGGGAAGACTCTGCAATGATGACTTTCTGTGGGTTTGTTTTTCTTCTTTCACTTTTCCTCTGGGTTATGGGGCTCTGGGCTGATTTAGTCTCTGATGGTCTCAGAGCAGAAGGACTGGTTATAAAAAGGTCATAAGCAGAAGGAAAGGTGGGATGGAATATTCTAGAAAGGTATTCCTTGGGCTGTGGAATGAGTAGGAATACCATATGTCAGGCAGCAGTGTACTAAATGGGGGAATTATGGTGCTAACAGGTAAACTGATGTTTGAAATGATTCCATCCACCAAACCTTGGCCTTAAAGAGTAAGTTCCTGTTTTAAACCAGTTTTTCCTTTGACATCCAGGATGAGGTGTAAGAGGTTTTTCTTGGCATCAACTCTTTAACCATAGGGCATTGGGGAATGATTTCTGACTCTGAAATAATGAGCCAGGTGAAGATCAAAATAGGTGAGACACCTGGGTGACCCAGACACTAAGTTGGGAGGAGGAGAAGTATAAAAGTGCCTACCTCAGTGTCCTCCACAGTTGTTAGCTGTTGTTATATGGCTGTTATTAATATCAGTACCACTGTTACCAATAGGAATACCCTGGCATTACTCTCTTACCTTTTACTATTCATTCATTCATTCATTCATTCATTTCACCCTATTAAAAAACATTATTGAGAACAAACTATACCAGGTATTATTATGGGTGTTGGGGATGTAGCAGTGAGCAAAATTACATTGCAGTCTCCATGCAGCTTACACTCTGGTTCAGAGAGGTAATAAATAAATAAAAGCCAAATAAATAAATGCATTAGCTGGCTGATGAGAATAAGAGCTGAGAAGAAAACTAAGGCAGGAAAAGAAGCTGGAGAGTAAGATGGTCCAGGCAGCCCCTCTGAGCCAAGAACAGAGTGGAGGGCATGGACTCTGCCAATGACTAGGGAAACTGAAGAGCAGGTGCAATAGCCCTGTGGCAGGAAGTGCTTTCAGGATTTGAGGGAGGAAGCTAGCATGGCTTGTGGAAGCTAACCTAGCTGTGTGCTTAGGTTTCCATTCTTACCTAACCACTAATCCCTAATAATGGAGTGGGCTCCTCTTTCAGGTAGAGGAGGTAAGCAACTCTGATAGAAGTGATTGGCACCTACTTCTGATTTTCTTTTTTTGTTCCTTGGGGCTCTGATCCCAGCTCCCTCTCACAATTTCTGCATAGGTTAGACCTTCAGCCATTCATACACTAGGCAGAAGTTCCCACAAGAAATGTCTGGAGAGGTCTAGCAACTTAAGGTATTGTGTCTCCTTTCTGACAATTTTCAAGATTGACAAAATTCCCCACTTGTCTAGCAGCGTGGTCGCTGGAGGGGCAGGTGTCCTGTTAAACGTGGAACACAGAAACAAGCAGTGGGAGTTGACAAGCTGAAGTAGAAATGGAAGGAAATACATCTCTGGATGAAATGGAGCCACTCACGTGACATTAGAAATGTCTGCTCTGCATTCGATAGATGATGTTCTCTGCCACGAGCATCCCTTCCAACACTGATGCGGACGTCTGCCACGTGCCTGTTCTCTGCTGGGGCTGGGAAGCATTCTTCAGTGTGTCAGTGTCTTGGTAAACATGTCAACAATTTGTGTGATTCACTACACGTGAATAAATGCTATGAATTTGGCTGATCGATTGGTATGCGAGGGCCTGCAGACGTGGGAGAAAATGCCACTTCTTATCTGTGGGCGGACACGGAAAAAAACAGAAGTTCTCCCCAGGATGATAATTACACAATGAACGATGTGAGTCTGTGAAAAGTTCCAGAAACTCGATTACTGTTGATGGTGATAATATGATTAATTAAAGCCACTCAGGAATTAGTCTAATTTACTGCTGTGGGAGGAAGGTGGGGGGAAGAAAAGTAGGTTTAAAAGGAAAATAAAGTGAGTTTTATTTTTTTACATCTAAGAGAATGATTGAAATTAAGCAGCTTCCTCATCTTTTTCGAAGGGAACCTGGAGAGGCTGTTGTCTTTGCTCCTGGGGCCTGGCGGCTGGCAGACAGGCGAAGTGAGCGCACGTGTCCCTCCTGATTCAGGAGCTGTCCAAGGCGTGGGTGTGACCAGAGTCTCTGTGCACAGCAGCCCTCTCCCTGGTGTTGTCAGGCAACACAGAAACCCCCAGAGTGCACCCAGATGAAATAAAGAGACTGCCCAGATGTGAAAAGGAAGAAGAGGGTTTAAGTCCAGCTTCCCTCCATTGCTCTTGTTCCGTCTGCTTCCACCTAGAAATTAATTTGTGAACAAACGGCATTTTTGGACCTGAAGAGGATCAATCAGGGTGCTGTTGCCTGCAGCCAGGCTAGGTGATGGGGCTGCAGCTTCCTCAAATTCTCTGATACATTCACTCGAGTGTCTGCCCCATGTCTCTATGGCAAAGCCTGCAAAATTGCGAGCATTCAACTCTTGCAATTACCACTGACTCAGCTGCCAAAACATATTTTCCGTCCGTTTCTGACAGAGGCTTCTGTTTAAATAGAGAGGAGGAGAGATGATCTCTTTTCAAAGTGATTCCAGCCTGATTCTCCGAGTGCAAGTGGTAAAGTCACCAAGTCCAATTGGAATGAATTGATTTATCTTTTTTGGCAGCCCTGATCAGCACCCTCCCAAGAGGCTGGGCTATAAATGGGAGGTAATCATGATGATATACATATTTCTCTGGATGCTGCTTGGCTAATCCAGTCCATTTTCCATAGATATTATCACTTCAGACAGCTGCTATTCCATTGCTGGTCTTGAATTTTTTGTTTAACCCTGTACTTCAAGAAGAGAAATCTAGTGGTTTTTAAAAATGCAGTTGAATTGCCAGAAAAGATAGAGGAGCTCATTCTCCTTTAGCATTTTTCTATAGGAGTTTTATTCTTTCACCTGGACAAAAATGGAATGATCTGTGAAATGACATAAGCACATGAAAAACATGCACGTAATAATCAACTCACATGCATGTACTGATGTTCTGTGTTTATACTGTAGATCGGTGGAGCCTTGGCTTGTTAATTTGCCTGTTTTCCTTGACTCACTGGGTTAGGGGCTTCACTGGGATGAAACTTGGTATTTGTATGACCCCCCCCATTACCCCTGCTGACTCCTAGTTAGAATCCTTGAGAACTGTTGGCATATGACCTGTTTTACCCACCACCTGCTTGTACTCCAAAGCTGAAAGCTTCCTTCAGGGGTTTCTTATGACCTCAGCACTTGTGCTTGTGACCTCAGCACTTTCAGTTCTTCAGTTCTTTGTCTTCATTTTCCTTCTCTGCCACCAGATCTAAAGGCTCCACAGAGTTTGGGATGGTATCTTAATCCATCTCTGTACTGCCCCCGCTACCAACAGCATGGTTAATACACAGACATTAAATCAAACATTTGTCCTTCCCCAGATATCCAGCGGCTCAGTTCACCTCACTGGGGGCTTTCTTGACCACCCTATCTAAGATTGTAGTTCCCATCAGTACAGGCACCTTCTAATTCTGCTTTGTCTTGCCTCATGGGATGTATCATCACCTCTAATATCAGATACTTATATGTTAATCTTTCCCTGCCCCCTACAACAAGTTCTATGAGAAGTAGGGATTTGTCTTGTTTATTGCTGAATTTCCAATTTAGGGCAGTGTCTGAAGCATAACAGATGCTCAATACACATTCAGTGAAAAAAATAATAGCTTAATTAAAGGAAAAGAAGACATAAAAATCTCCCATACCCACAGCTAACATCATACTCAGTGGTGAAAGATTGAAAGCTTTTCCTCTAAGATCAGGAACAAGACAAGGATGCCTTCTTTTGCCACTTCTACTCAACAGAGTACTGGAAGTCCTAGCTAGAGCAATTAGGCAAGAAAAAGAAAGAAAAGCCATCCAAGTTGGAAAGGGAGAAGTAAATTTTTCTTACCTTGCAGATGATAGGATCTTTAAGAAGATTTCACAAAATAACTATTAGAACTAATAAATGAATTCAGCAAAGTTACAGGATACAAAATCAACACACCAAAATAAGTCATGTATCTATACATTAACAATGAACAATCCAAAAGGGAAATTAAGAAAACAATTCCATTTGCAATGGCATCAAAATAAATGAAATACTTAGGAAGAAATTTAGCCAAGGAGGCAAAAGAATTGAAAACTACAAAACATTGCTGAAAGAATTTTTAATAGACATGAATGAATGGAAAGACATCTCATGAGTTAGAAAACTTAGCATTGTTAAGATGTCAGTACTATCCCCAAATAATCTACAGATTTAATGCAATCTCTATCAAAATCCTGATAAGGATTTTTTGCAGAAATAGAAAAATGTATCCTAAAATTCCTATGGAATCTCAAGGGACCCTGGGACCCTGAATAGCCAAAAACAAAAACAAAAACAAAAACAAAACAAAACTTGAAAAATAAGAACAAAGTTGGATATCTCATACTTTCTTATTTCAAAACTTATTACATAGCTACAATAATCAAGACAGTGTAGTACTGGCTCCGTGACAGACATATTGACCACTGGAATAGAAGAGAGCACCCAGAAATCAACCCTTGCATATATGGTTAAATGATTTTGATGAGGACACCAACACCATACAATGGGGAAAGGACAATCTTTTCAACAAATGGTGTTGGGAATACTGGATATCCACATGCAAAAGAATGAAGTTGGACCCATACCTTATACCATATACAAAAATTAACTCAGAATGGACCAAAGAACTAAATGTAAGACTTAAAACTATAAAAATATTAGAAGGAAACATATGGCAAAACTTCACAACGTTGGATTTGGCAATGATTTCTTGGATGTGACACCAAAAACACAGGCAACAAAAGTAAAAATGTCTTCGACAAGATTGAAAACTTATGTGCATCTAGGGACATAATCAGTTGAGTGAAAAGGCAGCCTACAGAATGGAATAAAATATTTGCAAATCATATATCTGTTGAAGGGATACTATCCAGAATATGTAAAGAACTTCTACAAGTCAAAAACAAAATAAAACAAGTCAATTAAAAAATGAGCAAAGGACTTGGATAGATATTTCTCCAAAGAAGATACACAAATAGCAAACAAGCACATGAAAGGTGCTCAATATTACTAACCACTAGGGAAATGCAAATCAGAACTACAATGAGATACCACCTTACATCCATTATGATGGCTACTATTAAAACAACAACAACAATAGAATATAAATATGTGAGGATGTGGAGAAATTGGTAACCCCTGTGCACTGTTGATGGGAATGTAAAATGGTGTTGCTGCTACGGAAAATGGTATGGTCATTCCTCACAAAAATTAAAAATAGAATTACTGTATAATCCAGCAGTCCCACTGCTGGGTGTGTATTCAAAAGAATTGAAAGCAGGCTCTCAGATATTTTGTACACTCATGTTTATAGCAACATTATTCACAATAGCCAGAAGAAGCAACCTAAATGTCCAGCGACAAATGAATGGATAAACAAAATGTGGTGTATACATAAAATGGAATATTATTCAGCCTTTAAAAGGAAGGAGATTCTGACACTTGCTACAAAATGGATGAACCTTGAGGATGTTATGCTGAGTGAAATAAGCTAGTCATAAAAAGACAAATACTGTATGATTTCACTTACATGGGGGTATCTAGAAGAGTCAAAATCATGGAAACAGAAAGTGGTGTGGTGGCTGCCAGGGACTGGGGGTGGGGGTGGGAGAAGAGTCATTGAATGGGAACAGAGTGTCCATTTTGCAAGATGGAAAATTTCTGGAAATTTGTCGTTCAACAATGTGAATAAACTTAAAACTAATGAATTGTATACTTAAAAATGGTTAAGATGATACAATTTATGTTATGTGCATTTTACCACAATTTTAAAAAACCGCCTATAATCCCACCACCAGGATTAACCATTTTTAACATTTGGGTATGTAACTATGTTAGGTTTTGTAGATTTCTTTCCTCTGCATGTGTGTTTGCAAATGTGTACATGTACACACATACACACACCAACCATTTGTTGGCCTGAGAACGTTGTAGTCACATGGAGAGATACAGATGAAAGGAGAACAGAGAGGTAATTGAATAATTACAATGAAACCTAGTTGTGCTCTAGTAATTAAATGCTAAGAATGTTGAAGCACTGTGGGAGCAGAACAGGATGATTTTGCCAAGGAGGAGGCATCTGAGTTAGTTGGGTTTTAAAGTACGAGTAGGAGTTTTACAGGCAGAGGAGGATCAGAGAGAGCATGTGAAAAGGCAGTGGTTGTGAAAGGCAGCAAAGAGTTTGGAAAACAGTGAGTAAGTCTATTGAGGTGGTGGGAGTATTGGGAGGGAAGGCAGCAGTGAGGCCTGAGCCCAGGGAAAGTGGTTCGAGGACACAATTGGTGGCTTTAATCTTATAGCGGTTAGCCAATGGAGGTGTTGCCCCTCCCTGCCCCAGAGGTGTTTGTTTGTGTGTTTGTTTTTTGAATAATGAGAATGACATTTGGGCTGCATGACATTAAAATGATCACCACGAATCCATTGTCACTGCAGGAGTTGAAAAATAACCCTTGAAGATGACCATTTACTGCTCTGAAATAGGAAATTACCCATATCCTGGTGCTTCCAGAGGATTAAGCTTTAAATGTATGTGGGGATTGACGCAAAGGGTAGTCTCCTTTTTCTGTGGCTTTTCATATCTTATATACTTAAAAATAGACCAAGCAGAGAGTCCAAGGACTTATTAGTCTTTATTATCTAGAATGACACTATATAATAAAGATATAATGCAAGACACATAATGTACTTTTGAATTTTCTAATAGTTACATTAGGAACAGGTGAAATTAACTTTGATAATGTATTTTATTTAACCCATTTTATTGCTTGTTGAAATAATATCATTTCAACATGTAATCAATATAAAATTATAAATGAAGATTTTACATTCTCTTTTTTATACCAAGTCTTCAAAATCCAGTGTGTATTTTACACCTATGGCATGTCTCAATTCAAACTAGCCTCATTTTGAGTGCTCAGTGGCCACAATCATTGGTGACTCCTGTATGGGCAGAGCAAGTCTAGAATATGCTGTGGTTGAAAAGAAATAAATAATAGCCATGTATTCTCTAAAACATGATCAGGATCATCACCCTTTTTTAACAACTTTGCTCACAGCACAGATCAAATTACTTCTCTGGCATTTAGGAAAGTTTAAGCTGATGGAGTATAATTTTCACTGACACTCTTGTTTGCCAGGATCATATGGTGTCTCAAAAATATGCAGTCATGTCAAATCATGGTAATTAGTGCCAGAAAAAAACTTGTCAGGGGTATGCATTGCAGACTCTATCACCTCCACTTGCCAACCTTGCATACGGATGTTCTTTTGCATTTTCATCACAGCCAACAGCACTGAATTCTGCTTCAGGACACATACACATGGCCTGTATTAGTATGGGTGGGATTGAATTTAGAAGAGAATTTGGCCTGAAGGGTAAATGAGAAAGTGATCATTAATGTCACTGAATATTTGAAGTAGCAAACACACGAGGATATAGTAGACACTGGATGTGTGTTTGTATGTATATGTGCATTTCAGCCTAACTCAATAGAATTAATGCTTTCAGTCTCAATGTAAGCACATTCTACCCACTTTTCAAATTTTCCCTCATTCTACATCTTGCATATTTTTTACATACAGATTTGGAACTCTAAAATAATGCATTATCTTTTTCTCATTAGCAAAATTTCTTCCGCAAGCCATATGTTTTTCTCCCCTCAAAATACAAATGATTTGTTTTTCATCATAACCAGTTAGGTCTTGCCAAAGGTATATGCAATAATCATTTGAGATGCATATCGTGAAGCTCAGTCCTCCAATCAAGATAGCAAACTAATTGGAAACCACAACACTTGGAAAGAAAATAAGACCTGGGCCCAGGAGTTTAACAGTGTTTTCAAACTTTGAATGAAAACAAAATCCTAAAAACAACTTATTAGTGAAGAGACATTTGTTGTCTTTAAAAGAAGGTCTGGTTTTTTTCCTTGTCTCTTATTTCATTTTACTTTGAAAATATTAGGCTTTCTTAAAATGTAAGTGGTTATAAAGGGAAAGACTGCTTTAAAAAAATGTGGTTGTTAAAGAGATAAGGGGAACAAGGTGAAGACTCTAAAGTTAAGGCTGGAGAAAACAGTGAGGCTCTTTACATCTGTTATATAAGGTGGAAATTTCCAGGAAAGAACACCATTTTTTTTTTTTATGATGACAAAAGGCTGTTAATTCTTTTTTTTTTTAATTTTTTTATTGTTATGTTAATCACCATACATTACATCATTAGTTTTTGATGTAGTGTTCCATGATTCATTGTTTGCGTATAACACCCTGTGCTCCATGCAGAATGTGCCCTCTTTAATACCCATCACCAGGCTAACCCATCCTCCCACCCCCCTCCCCTCTAGAACCCTCAGTTTGTTTTTCAGAGTCCATAGTCTCTCATGGTTCGTCACCCCTCTGATTTTCCCCCCTTCATCCTTCCCTTCCTATGTTTTTCTTTTTCTTTTTTTTAACATATAATGTATTATTTGTTTCCGAGGTACAGATCTGAGATTCAACAGTCTTGCACAATTCACAGCACTCACCATAGCACATACCCTCCCCAATGTCCATCACCCAGCCACCCCATCCCTCCCACCCCACCCCCCACTCCAGCAACCCTCAGTTTGTTTCCTGAGATTAAGAATTCCTCATATCAGTGAGGTCATATGATACATGTCTTTCTCTGATTGACTTATTTCACTCACCATAACACCCTCCGGTTCCATCCATGTCATTGCAAATGGCAAGATCTCAGTCCCTTTGATGGCTGCATAATATTCCATTGTATATATAGACCACATCTTCTTTATCCATTCATTTGTCAATGGATATCTTGCCTCTTTCCAAAGTTTGGCTATTGTGGACATTGCTGCAATAAACATCGGGGTGCACGTACCCCTTCGGGTCCCTATATTTGTATCTTTGGGGTAAATACCCAGTAGTGCAATTGCTGGATCGTATGGTAGCTCTATTTTCAACTTTCTGAGGAACCTCCATACTGTTTTCGAGAGTGGTTGCACCAGCTTGCATTCCCACCAACAGTGTAGGAGGGTTCCCCTTTCTCCGCATCCCCGCCAACATCTGTCATTTCCTGACTTGTTAATTTTAGCCATTCTGACTGGTGTGAGGTGGTATCTCATTGAGGTTTTGATTTGGATTTCCCTGATGCTGAGCGATGTTGAGCACTTTTTCATGTGTTTGTTGGCCATTTGGATGTCTTCTTTGGAAAAATGTCTGTTCATCTATTCTGCGCATTTCTTTTTTTTTTTACTTTTTTATTGTTATGTTAATCACCATACATCACATCATTAATTTTTGATGTAGTGTTCCATGATTCATTGTTTGTGCATAACACCAGGTGCTCCATGCAGAACGTGCCCTCTTTAATACCCATCACCAGGCTAACCCATTCTCCCACCTCCCTCCCCTCTAGAACCCTCAGTTTGTTTTTCAGAGTCCATCGTCTCTCATGGTTCGTCTCCCCCTCCAATTTCACCCCCTTTATTCTTCCCCTTCTACTATCTTCTTCTTTTTTTTTTTTCTTAACATATATTGCATTATTTGTTTCCGAGGTACAGATCTGTGATTCAACAGTCTTGCACAATTCACAGCACTCACCATAGCACATGCCCTCCCCAATATCTATCACCCAGTCACCCCATCCGTCCCACCCCACCCCCCACTCCAGCAACCCTCAGTTTGTTTCCTGAGATTAAGAATTCTTCGTATCAGTGAGGTCATATGATACATGTCTTTCTCTGATTGACTTATTTCGCTCAGCATAACACCCTCCAGTTCCATCCACGTCGTTGCAAGTGGCAAGATCTCATTCCTTTTGATGGCTGCATAATATTCCATTGTATATATAGACCACATCTTCTTTATCCATTCATCTGTTGATGGACATCTTGGCTCTTTCCACAGTTTGGCTACTGTGGACATTGCTGCTATAAACATCAGGGTGCACGTACCCCTTCGGATCCCTACATTTGTATTTTTGGGGTAAATACCCAATAGTGCAATTGCTGGATCGTATGGTAGCTCTATTTTCACTTTTTGAGAAACCTCCATACTGTTTTCCAGAGTGGTTGCACCAGCTTGCATTCCCACCAACAGTGTAGGAGGGTTCCCCTTTCTCCGCATCCCTGCCAACATCTGTCGTTTCCTGACTTGTTAATTTTAGCCATTCTGACTGGTGTGAGGTGGTATCTCATTGAGGTTTTGATTTGGATTTCCCGGATACCGAGCGATGTTGAGCACTTTTTCATGTGTCTGTTGGCCATTTGGATGACTTCTTTGGAAAAATGTCTGTTCATGTCTTCTGCCCATTTCTTTATTGGATGATTTGTTCTTTGGGTGTTGAGTTTGATAAGTTCTTTATAGATTTTGGATACTAGCCCTTTATCTGATATGTCATTTGCAAATATCTTCTCCCATTCTATCGGTTGTCTTTTGGTTTTGTTGACTGTTTCTTTTGCTGTGCAAAAGCTTTTTATCTTGATGAAGTCCCAATGGTTCATTTTTGCCGTTGCTTCCCTTGCCTTTGGCGATGTTTCTAGGAAGAAGTTGCTGCGGCTGAGGTCGAAGAGGTTGCTGCCTGTGTTCTCCTTTAGGATTTTGATGGACTCCTGTCTCACGTTGAGGTCTTTCAACCATTTGGAGTCTATTTTTGTGTGTGGTGTAAGGAAATGGTCCAGTTTCATTCTTCTGCCTGTGGCTGTCCAATTTTCCCAACACCATTTGTTGAAGAGACTGTCTTTTTTCCATTGGACATTCTTTCCTGCTTTGTCAAAGATTAGTTGACCATAGAGTTGAGGGTCCATTTCTGGGCTCTCTATTCTGTTCCATTGATCTATGTGTCTGTTTTTGTGCCGGTACCATACTGTCTTGATGATGACAGCTTTGTAATAGAGCTGGAAGTCCAGAATTGTGATGCCGCCAGCTCTGCTTTTCTTTTTCAACATTCCTCTGGCTATGCGGGGTCTTTTCTGGTTCCATACAAATTTTAGGATTATTTGCTCCATTTCCTTGAAAAAAGTGGATGGTATTTTGGTGGGGATTGCATTGAATGTGTAGATTGCTCTAGGGAGCATTGACATCTTCACAATATATGTTTTTCCAATCCATGAGCATGGAATATATTTCTATTTCTTTACATCTTCCTCAGTTTCTTTCATGAGTATTTTATAGTTTTCTGAGTACAGATCCTTTGCCTCTTTGGTTAGATTTATTCCTAGGTATCTTATGGTTTTGGGTGCAATTGTAAATGGGATCAACTCCTTAATTTCTCTTTCTTCTGTCTTGTTGTTGGTGTATAGGAATGCCACTGACTTCTGTGCATTGATTTTATATCCTGCCACTTTACTGAATTCCTGTATGAGTTCTAGCAGTTTTGGAGTGGAGTCTTTTGGGTTTTCCACATAAAGTATCATATCATCTGCAAAGAGTGAGAGTTTGACTTCTTCTTGCCGATTTGGATGCCTTTTATTTCTTTTTGTTGTTTCATTGCTGTGGCTAAGACTTCTAATACTATGTTGAATAGCAGTGGTGATAGTGGACATCCCTGCCGCGTTCCTCACCTTAGGGGGAAAGCTCTCAGTTTTTCCCCATTGATGATGACATTCGCTATAGGTTTTTCATAGATGGCTTTTATGATCTTGAGGTATGTACCCTCTATCCCTATACTCTGAAGAGTTTTGATCAAGAAAGGATGCTGTACTTTGTCAAATGCTTTTTCTGCATCTATTGAGAGGATCATATGATTCTTGTTCTTTCTTTTGTTAATCTATTGTATCACGTTGATTGATTTGCAGATGTTGAACCAACCTTGCACCCAGGGATATATCCCACTTGGTTGTGGTGAATAATCCTTTTAATGTACTGTTGGATCCTCTTGGCTAGTATTTTGGTGAGAATTTTTGCATCCATGTTCATCAAGGATATTGGTCTGTAATTCTCCTTTTTGATGAGGTCTTTGTCTGGTTTTGGGATCAAGGTAATGCTGGCCTCATAAAACGAGTTTGGAAGTTTTCCTTCCATTTCTATTTTTTGGAACAGTTTCAGAAGAATAGGTATCAACTCTTCTTTAAATGTTTGGTAGAATTCCTCTGGGAAGCCATCCAGCCCTGGGCTTTTGTGTTTGGGGAGATTTTTGATGACTGCTTCAATTTCCTTAGTGGTTATAGGTCTGTTCAGGTTTTCAGTTTCTTCCTGGTTCAGTTTTGGTAGTTGATACATCTCTAGGAATGCATCTGTTTCTTCTAGGTTATCTAATTTGCTGGCAAAGAGTTGCTCATAATATGTTCTTTTTTTTTTTTTTAAGATTTTATTTATTTATTTGACAGAGAGACACAGCGAGAGAGGGAACACAAGCAGGGGAGTGGGAGAGGGAGAAGGAGGCCTCCCGCAGAGCAGGGAGCCAGACGTGGGGCTCGATCCCAGGACGCTGGGATCATGACCCGAGCCGAAGGCAGATGCTTAATGACTGAGCCACCCAGGCGCCCCTCATAATATGTTCTTATAATTGTTTGTATTTCTTTGGTGTTGGTTTTGATCTCTCCTCTTTCATTCATGATTTTGTTGATTTGGGTCATTTTGCTTTTCTTTTTGATAAGTCTGGCCAGGGGTTTATCAACCTTGTTAATTCTTTCAAAGAACCAGCTCCTAGTTTCGTTGATCTGTTCTATTGTTCTTTTGGTTTCTATTTCATTGATTTCTGCTCTGATCTTTATTATTTCTCTTTTCCTGCTGGGTTTAGGCTTTATTTGCTGTTCTTTCTCCAGCTCCTTTAGGTGTAGGGTTAGGTTGTATACTTGAGACCTTTCTTGTTTCTTGAGAAAGGCTTGTATTGCTATATACTTTCCTCTTAGGACTGCCTTTGCTGCATCCCAGAGATTTTGAACAGTTGTGTTTTCATTTTCATTGATGTCCATGAATTTTTTAAATTCTTCTTTAATTTACTGGTTGACCCATTCATTCTTTAGTAGAATGCTCTTTAGCCTCCATGTATTTGAGTTCTTTCCAACTTTCCTCTTGTGATTGAGTTCTAGTTTCAAAGCATTGTGGTCTGAAAATAGGCAGGGAATGATCCCAATCTTCTGGTACAGGTTGAGACCTGATTTCTGACCTAGGATGTGATCTATTCTGGAGAATGTTCCATGGGCACTAGAGAAGAATGTGTATTCCATTGCTTTGGGATGGAATGTTCTGAATATGTCTGTGAAGTCCATTTGGTCCAATGTGTCATTTAAAGTCTTTATTTCCTTGTTGATCTTTTGCTTAGATGATCTGTCCATTTCAGTGAGGGGGGTGTTAAAGTCCCCCACTATTATTGTATTATTGTCAATGTGCTTCTTTGCTTTTGTTATTAATTGCCTTATATAATTGGCTGCTTCCATGTTAGGGGCATAGATATTTATAATTGTTAGATCTTCTTGTTGGATAGACCCTTTAAGTAGGATATAGTGTCCTTCCTCATCTCTTATTACAGTCTTTGGTTTAAAATCTAATTTGTCTGATATAAGGATTGCCACCCCAGCTTTCTTTTGGTGTCCATTAGTATGGTAAATGGTTTTCCACCCCCTCACTTTCAATCCCAGGGTATCTTTGGGTCTAAAATGAGTCTCTTGCAGACAGCATATCGGTGGGTCTTGTTTTTTAATCCAATCTGATAGCCTGTGTCTTTTGATTGGGGCATTGAGCCCATTTACATTCAGGGTAACTATTGAAAGATATGAATTTAGTGCCATTGTATTGCCTGTAAGGTGACTGTTACTGTATATTGTCTGTGTTCCTTTCTGGTCTATGTTGCTTTTAGGCTCTCTCTTTGCTTAGAGGACCCCTTTCAATATTTCTTGTAGGGCTGGTTTCGTGTTTGCAAATTCCTTTAGTTTTTGTTTGTCCTGGAAGCTTTTGATCTCTCCTTCTACTTTCAATGACAGCCTTGCTCGATATAGTATTCTTGGCTACATATTTCTCTCATTTAGTGCCCTGAATATATCATGCCAGTCCTTTCTGGCCTGCCAGGTCTCTGTGGATAGGTCTGTTGCCAATCTAATGTTTCTACCATTGTAGGTTACATATCTCTTGTCCCGAGCTGCTTTCAGGTTTTTCTCTTTGTCTCTGAGGCTCGTAAGTTTTACTATTGGATGTTGGGGTGTTGACCTATTTTTATTGATTTTGAGGGGGGTTCTCTGTGCCTCCTGGATTTTGATGCCTGTTTCCTTCCCCAAATTAGGGAAGTTCTCTGTTATAATCTGCTCAAATATACCTTTGTCCCTCTCTCTCTTTCTTCTTCTTCTGGGATCCCAATTATTCTAATGTTTCGTCTTATGGTATCGCTTATCTCTCGAATTCTGCCCTCATGATCCAGTAGTTGTTTCTCTCTCTTTTTCTCAGCTTCTTTATTTTCCATCATTTGGTCTTCTATTCACTGATTCTTTCTTCTGCCTTATTTAACCTAGCAGTTAGCACCCCCATTTTTGATTGCACCTCATTAATAGCCTTTTTGATTTCGACTTGGTTAGATTTTAGTTCTTTTATTTCTCCAGAAAGGGTTTCTCTAATAACTTCCATGCTTTTCTCAAGCCCAGCTAGTATCTTTAAAATTATCATTCTGAACTCTATTTCCGACATCGTACTAATGTCTGTATTGAATAGGTCCCTGGCCGTGGGTACTACGTCTTGTTCTTTTTGTTGAGGTGATTTTTTCCATCTTGTCATTTTGTCCAGATGAGAATAGATGAATGACAGAACAAAATGCTAACAGGGTAACAACGTCCCCAGAAAATATACTCTAAACAAATCAGAAAAGACCTGAAGCCGGGGGAAAAGAAAGGGAAAGAAAGAAAAAAGAAAAAGAAAAAGATAAAAACATACAAAAACAGAACAAAACAACAAAAAAAAACAGAATATGATCAAATATGATCAGGCTGGTTGCACAGATCAGTGCCACACAGTAGATTTTGGGTGTATTTTGGTCTATTAGAAGAAAATGCCTCCCAAAATTTTAAAGAAAGGAAAACTTATATATGTACAAAAATAAGGGTTGATATGATGAAGGGATGGAATATGACTGTAAAGATGAAAATTATAAAAAATTTTATAAAAGGAATTGATAAGATAAGAAGTTGTTTGAAAAAAGAAAGAAGAGGATTTAAAAAAAAAAGAAAAAAGGGGAGAGAATGTGATCAGGCAGGAGACTAGAACAAAGCCACACACTAGAGATTTAGGGTATATTTTGATCTGTTAGAAGAAACTGTATCTCAAAATTTTAAAGAGAGAATAACTTATGTATCTATGCCAAAAATAAGGGTAACTACTATGAAGGGATAGAATATGACTCTAAAAATGAAAAATAAAAATGTTTTTTAAAAAAGGGATTGATAAGATGTTGGTTGAAAAAGGGAAAAAGAAAAGTTCCAAAAAAAAAAAAGGCAGTTAAAAAAAAAAATTAACTTTGAAAGACTAAAGAATCATGGTAAAAAAGCCATGAATTCTATGTGCTGTATTCCCCTAGCACTGGAGTTCTGCCGTTCTCATTGATCGGTAAACTTGGTCTTGGCTGGCTGTTCTCGCTGATCTTCTGGGGGAGGGGCCTGTTGCCGTGGTTCCCAAATGTCTTTGCCAGAGGCGGAATTGCCCCGGCCTTGTGGGTCCAGGCTAATTAATCTGCTTGGGTTTGCTCTCTGGAGCTTTTGTTCCCTGCAAGCTTTCGGTACAGCTTTGGAGGATGAGAGTGAAAATGGTGGTCTCCCAATCTCCGCCCCTGAGGAGCCGAGAACTCGGGGCCCTGCTCCTCAGTGAGCCCCCAGAGAAAAACAGTCAATCACTCCTGTCTCCCCAGTCTCCGGCCGTACTCCGTGCTCATCCAGCCTGTGACCGAGCGTTTCTATCTCTGGCACATGACCCTGAGTGGAGTCTCCAAACGCAGCAGATCCCTGCGGTGCACTCCCACGCCGCTCCTCCCAGGGGAGGAAGGGGAGTCTCCCCAGATCTGCCAGATCTGCCGCTTGTTGGGTCCCTGCTGGAAGAGCAGTGGCCCGACTGTGCCGCGTTTCACGGTTTATGACATCCCTGAGCTGAGAGCCCGCTCCTCGGCTCCGTCACTGCAGCCAGCTTCCCCGCTCCGATACCTGGGAGCTCTGCTGCACTCAGGAATCCCCGGTCTTTCTGTGACCCCCGAGGGTCCTGAGACCGCACTGTCCCGCAAGGGTTCCACCCCCCACTTAGCCACTGGAACGACATCCCTCAGCAGAGCCAACTTCTAAAAGTTCCGATTTTGTGCTCTGCTGCTCTGTCACTTGCCAGAAGCAGCGGACGGAGGCCCCCTCCCGTGCCGTCTATCCTCCCGAATATCGCCTCGAATTCACTTCTCCGCATGTCCTACCTTCCAGAAAGTGGTCTCATTTCTCTTCAGAGAGTTGTTGCTATTCTTTTCTTCGATCTCCTGTTGAGTTCGTAGGTGTTCAGAATGGTTTTATCCCTATCCAGCTGAATTCCTGAGACCAGACGAAATCCAGGTCTCCTACTCCTCCACCATCTTGCTCTGCCCCAAAAGGCTGTTAATTCTTGACATGGTCTTATGAGAACCTCAAAGATGGGAAGGAGGAGGAGTATTACATCGCTCTCTTAGAACCTCTTAACAGGACGTAAGATTCCAGTAGCAAGTGAGATGCTAATAGGAAGTGAGAAACCTGTTTTAAAGTCAAGTTTTGGTTGTTCATTGCTAACAGTTAAAAATGCAGTAGGTTTTTGCATATTGATCTTATATCCTGCAACATGCTAAATTCACACTTAGTTCTAGTAGCTTTTTGTATATTAGCATTAGATTTTCTACGTAGAGGATCATGTTGTCTGCAGATAAATACAGTTTGACTTTTTTCTCTTCAATCCAAATGCCTTTTGTTTCTTTTTCTTGCCTTATTGCACTGGCTAGAACTGCCATAATTTGAATGGAAGTGGAGAGAGTAGATATTCTTGTCTTGTTCTTTATTAGGGGGAAAGTATTCAGTCTTTCACCATTCAGTATGATATAAATTATAGGATTTTTCTAGATGTCCTTTATTAAGTGAGGAAGTTCCCTGTATTTTTAGTATGCTGAGAGTTTTCATCAAGAATGGATATTGGAAGGGCGCCTGGGTGGCTCAGTCGTTAAGCATCTGCCTTCGGCTCAGGTCATGATCCCAGAGTGCTGAGATCGAGCCCCACATCGGGCTCCCTGCTCAGCGGGAAGCCTGCTTCTCCCTCTCCCACTCCCCCTGCTCGTGTTCCCTCTCTCACTGTGTCTCTCTCTCTGTCAGATAAGTAAATAAAATCTTAAAAAAAAAAAAAAAAGAATGGATATTGGATTTTGTTAAGTGCTTTTTATACATCTATTGAGATGGTCATGTGGTTCTTGTTTTTAATTTGTTAATATAGTGAATTATATTAATTGATTTTTGAATGTCAAACCAGCCTTGACTCCTAGGATAAATCTCACTTGGTCATGAAATATCCTTTTCATGTGTTTGTTGGGTTTGCTAAAATTTTATTTTTAATTTTGTATCTGTGTTCATAAGGGATATTGGTCAGTAGTTCCTCTTTTTTTGTAATGTCTGTGTTTGGTTTTAGTAGTAACAGGATAATACTGGCCTCATAATATAAGTTGCATGGGAGCTGGAAAAGTTTGTGTAGGGTTGGTATTATTTCTTTCTTAAGTGTTTGATACAACTTGCCAATGAAGCCATCTGGGCCTCAAGTTTCATGTTAAGGTTTTTAACTACAAAATCAGTTTCTTTAGTAGTTAGTTAGCTGTTCAAATTATCTATTTCTTCTTGAATGAGCTTTAGTAGTTAGTGTTTGTCAAAGAATTTGTTCATTTTACCTAAGTTGTCAAATTTATTGGCATAAAATTGTTCATAATATTTATATAGTATCTTTTAAATATATACGTATGCATATGTACATACACATGTACATTCTACTCATGTCACCTCCGTTGTTCCTTATCTGTCTGAATAGAGGATTATCAATTTTATTAATGATCTCTAGCACCAACTTTTGATTTCATCAATTTTGTCTATTGCTTTGTTTTCTATTTCATTAATTCCCACTCTGATCTTTATTATTTTCTATCTTCTACTTACTTTTAATTTAATTTTCTTTTCTTTTTTTTTAAGAGATATATTTATTTATTTTAGAGAGAGAGAAAGAGAGAGCACATGCACGTGAGCATGGGGGGGAGAGGCAGAAGGAGAGGGGAGAGAGAATCCCAAGCAGACTTCATGCTGGGCATGGAGTCTGATATGGGACTCAATCCCAGGACCCTGAGATCATGGCCTGAGCCAAAACCAAGAGTCAGATGCTTAACAGACTATGCCACCCAGGCACCCCTGCTTTTCTTTTTTTTTAACCACCCTGTTGAGGTATGTTTGACATACAAAAAGGTGTACATATTGCATGGATACAAGTTGTGGAGTTTGGAGAGAAGTACACATCTGTGAAACTCACCCACAGCCTATGCCATAAACATATCCATCACCTGCAAAAGTTTTCTTCTGCCTTCTTGAATTATTTATCATTATTTTTGTGTGATAAGAACACTTAACGTAAGATCTACCCTCTTAGAAAAATTTAGCAAAAGTATACAATGTAGTATTCTTTATTGAGAGAGAGAGAAAAAAGCACTCGAGGGGGAGGGGGCATTGCAGAAGGAGAGGGGGAGAAGAATCTCAAGCAGGCTCCACACCCAGCATGGAAACCAACACAGGGCTCAGTCTCACCCTGAGATCATGACCTGAGCCAAGATCAAGGTTTGGATGCTTAATTGACCGAGCCACCCAAGCACCCCTACAATACAGTATTCTTAACTGTACACTGTATGCTGTATGGTAGATCTCTAGGACTTACTCGTCTCACGTAACTGAAACTTTGGTTACACCTTTTGACTGATACTTCCCTGTTTCCTCCTGCCCATAGCCCCTGGAAATCATTAATCTACTCTCTGCTTCTGTGAGTTTGACTATTTCAAATACTTCATGTAAGTAGTATCACATAGTACTTGCACTTCTGTGTTTGGCTTATTTCACTTAGCATAATGTCCTCCAGGTTCATTCATGTTGTCTCAAATGGCAGGATTTCCTTCTTTGTTAAGGCTGAATAATATTCCATTGTATGTATATGCCATATTTTCTCTACTCATACATCTGTCAATGGACATGTATGTTGCTTCCTTGTCTTGACTATTGTGAATAATGTTGCAGTGAACATAAGAGTGCAGATATCTCACTGAGATCATGATTTCAGTCCCTTTGGATATATATCTAGAAGTGGAATTGCTAGATCATATAGTAATTCTCTTTGGGGACTACAACAAAGTAAAATGCATCTGCACAGCAAAAGAAACAACAAAATGAAAAGGCAGTCTGTGAAATGGCAGAAAGTATTTGCTAACTGTATATCTGCAAAACAATATTCAAAATATATAGGGAACTCCTACAACTCAATAGCAAACAAGCAAACAAAAAACAACACAAAAACAAAAACTGCACAAATAATCAAATTTAAAAATAGGCAAATGAGCCGAATGGACATTTCTCTAAAGAAGACATACAAATGGCCAACAACAGATACATGAAAGGTGCTCAACATCACTCATCATCAGGGAAATGCAAATAGAAACCATCATGATATCTCACATCTGTTAGGATGACTGTGAATTAGAAAACACACACACACAGGTAATTGTTAGCGAGGATGTGGAGAGAAGGGAACCCTCGTGCACTGTTGACAGGACTGTAAAATGGTGCAGCCGCTGTGGAAACCCATATGGAGGTTCCTCTTTTCTTGTTCTTTTAAGGTGGATGCCAAAGTCATTGGTTTGAGACTTTTCTTCTTCTGCAGTATAGATATATAGTACTGCGTATTTCCCCTTACTTGGTGGCATTCCACAAATTTTGACATGGTATTTTTATTCTCATTCAGTTCAAAATGCTTTCTAATTCTCTTTGCATTCTTTGACATATGGAATATTTAGAAATGTATTATTTTGTCTCCAAGTATTTGGAAGATTTTTCAGATATCTTTTGGGGATTCATTTCTAATTTAATTCCATTGTGGACAGGGACAAACTTTGTATAACTTAATTCCTTTCCAATTAATTGAGACTAGTTTTACGGCCCAGAATATGGTTTATTTTGATAAATGTTCCATGTGTCCTTGCAAAGAACATGCTTTCTGCTATTGGCGGGTGGAATGTTCCACAAATGTCAGTTATGTCTTGTTGGTTGATAGGATTGTTTAAGTCTACTGTCTCCTGACTTATTTTCCATCTACTTGTTATATTAATTATTGAGAGAGGGACGTTGAAATATCTTTGTGCTCTGTTTTATTTTAGTTTCTATTACTGTATCTTGAAAGTCACTAATCTTTTTTTTTTTTTTTTTGAAATGCCCAATCTGTCATTAATCCTGTCCAGTATGTTTTCATCTCAGATGTAGTTTCCATCCAGAGAAGCTCAGTTTGAATCTTGTTAACATCCTCCATGTCTCTACGTAACTTTTTGAACTACGGAATGCAGTTGTAACAACTGTTTTAATGTCCTTGTCTGCCAAGTCCAACATCTGTGTCAGTTTTTGGTTGGTTTTGACTGATTGCTTTTTCTCCTCATTATGGGTCCTATTTTCCTGCTCTTTTGCATTCCGGTAACTGGCTGCCCAGACATTGTGAATTTTACCTTGTTAGGTGCTGGGTATTTTTGTATTCCTGTAAATATTCTGGAGTTTTGTTCTGGGATTTGGTTAAGTTACTTGGAAATGGTTTGATCCTTTTGGATCTTGCTTTCTTTTTATTTGTTTGGCAAGATCATGGTAGTCAGTGCTTAGGAGGGCTCATTGTTTCCCACTGCAAAGGGGAGAGCCTACTGTGCACTCCACCCACTGCCCCATGAATCTTGAGCTTCTCCAAGCTGGCTGGTGGGAATGGGCACTATTCCCAGCCCTTTGTGAGCACCAGGCACTGTGACCTCTAATCCTTTCGAGTGGTTCCTTCCTAGCTTTGGGTCGCATATGCTGGTAAGTACTTGGCTGAATGCTTGAGGCTGGTCCTCTGCAGCTTTCCAGGGGGCTCCTTCTTTGCAGCTCTCTTCTCTCCCCCAGAACCCTGTCCTGAGAGCTCGGGCTGAGCTCTGTCTCCTCTGTTCAAAGGGTCTGCCAATCTCCCTCCGTATTCTCTCTCCCTGTGTTGTGCAGCCTGGGAACTGTCTCAAGGCAGCAAGCTGGGGTGTTCCTCAGGCTCGTGACATTTGTTTCCCATCTTTCGAGATCCCTGCCCTTCCATGTCCGATGCCCATTGTCTTGAAAACTATTGCTTCATATATAGTGCACATTTTCCTGGTTGTTTCAGGCAGGAGGATAAATCTAGTTCCCGTCACTCAGTCTTGGCCAGAAGCTTGATCTGGGGCAAATGTTTAAATCTCTGTGCCTGGGTTTTCTCAGTTTCCACCCATGTCCCATAGGGCTGTCGTGGGAAGGGAATAGTATGAAGCACTTAGATTACACCTGACACTTGATAAACTCACTTCCTATTTTGGGAGGGGGACTGGCTGGGGTCTGAAGGGACTGCGGCCCCCAAGACAACACCTAGAATGTCAGAAAAAACCCCTGAGGTCAGAAAGTAGCTGAAGAACCATTCCACAGAGGTGGGTGGTGCCGACAGTGATGGTATGAGGTTCTGTCTTCTCCCGGGGAGAAGTACTTGGAGAAGTCAAGAACAGTTCAAGCAGCCAAGAGCCCCAAAGTGGCTGAGGTAACTGTGAAAGATTTGGAGACCAAGGACATTATTGCAGCTGATGTCTGTCTCAGGCTTGGTGCTCACAAAGTGGGGCCCTGTCTTAGTTCAGACTGCTATAAAAAAATACCGTTGATCAGGTGGCATAACCGACATTGATTTCTCACAGTTCCGGAGGCTCGAAGTCCCAAGATCAGCATGAAGCATGATCAGGTTCTGGTGAGGACTCTCTTCCTGGTTTCTATACAGCCATTTAATTTACATGGTAGAAAAAAAGCAAGAGAGCTCTCTGGGGGGCTGTTTTATTTGGGCACTAATCTCGTTCAAGAGGATTTCGCCCAGTGGCCTGATCACCTCCCAAAGGCCCCACCTCCTCATACCATGACATTGGGTGTTAGGATTTCAGCAGAGGGATTTTGGTGGGAGGTGCTGCACAAACATGTGGTTTATAACAGGTATTCACTCAGATATCTGTTGGAAAGCAGTTAGGAGCCTGAAAGAATTTACAAAAACTCGCAGATCCTTGGGGATCATCAACTTTGGAACCTCCTTTGGGCTGATGAGAATACTGGGAATACTGGGCATGGAAAGATGATGTGACTTGTCCCAAAGGATTTCCCAAAGGAGGTTGGTTAGGAACCAGTTTAGGGGCAGCTGCTCCGGGGACACTGCCCAGAGCCACTCGGCCTCACTGCTCCAGGACACGGCTGCCTGGTTCTCATTCCCAGCACCTGCAGTTCTTTGTCTGAGGACATTCTTTGGCTGGCGAACCATGTTTTGCGTATCTAGTGGAAGCTGAAAATGTGGGAAATAATGCCTTTGTCTATGAATCAACAAACCATTGTGAGAGTTGGTGTGTAAATACCCCAGCTCCCTTGCCTCAGAATCGCATGGGTTACATCACCTCCTGGAATTCCCCAGGGAGATTAGTCCTGGTTGGTTGGCCACGGTGGTAGCTGGTTTTGTCACACACCTTCCAATGAATGCCATCACTGCCCTGTCTCATTCCTGCATACCCTACTGTGGTTCCTAGGCTCACCTCCCAAAAGCATCACTTGCCCTTGAATCTTGGTGTCAGGTGTCTGCTTCTGGAGGAACGCAAACAACGCCGGGGGTCAGGCTGCATGAGGATGATTTACAAGCATCAGGAAAAGCAGGAGCAACTAAGGCAGAAATCCCTTTTTAATGTAATGTTATGAAAGAGGGAAGAAGGAATTACAGCTCTAAAGCTCTAATCTAAAGATTAGACAGAAGCCTGGGAGGAAATGATCACAAAATAATCAAATCCACAGTGATCTCAGTAGGAATAAGCCAGAAAATGAAGAGACTCCATCTCAGGCAAGCAGATTTGCGTAGGCTTTCTCTCCAGCTGTTTTTCCCAACCATGATATGAAAAGAGAGAGATGAACGCAGACATCAGAGCGATTCTTCAGTAGCTTAAAGTTTTCTCCAGATGCAAATGAACCAGGGTCTCAGAAGCACAGAACTGTTGAAAAATCAACCAAGGACTTAGCCCAACTGCATAGAGTTAGGGCACATAGAGAATGAGGCCAGATCCTCAAAGAGGAGGACAATGAGACAGCCAGGCACACCCGCACAATATTGAGAGGGCCAGCCTTGAAAGGAAGTGTTGCCAGCAAAGAGCATGAAAATGATGAAAACAAACAACATTTAAAATCTACTGGGCAGAAGGAACAGATCAGAGAAGTTAGCTTCTTTGACAGACAAAACCTTTTAAAATCTGACTTCTGTCCTTTCAGAAAAGATCCGCTGTGAACATCCGGCTGCAGCTAGTTCCGGTTTATGATGTTAGGAAGGAAGGCAAAACCCAGACAGAAAACGATGTGGTCCAAGATGACCCAGAAATATGACATGTGTTGAGCTTAGTGGATGTTAGCACAGTGCTGTCCAAAAGAACGTTCTGTGGTGGTGGGAATGGTCCCTATCTGTCCACACTGTCCAGGACAGTAGTCACTAGCCACGTAGGGCTGTTGAGCACTTACTTGAAAGGTGACTAGTGTGACTATGGAACTGAATTTCTAATTTTATTTCATTTTAATCACTGTAAATTTAAATAACCACATGTGACTAGTGGCTTCCATATTAGACAACCCAGGTCTGGAAGATGCACCCCTGGGCAATGGCTAGCCCTTCCCAACTTGCCACTAGTGCATCCCAGCTATCACATAGGACAGAAAATGAGCCAGAGGACTGTGGAAGAGCCAGTATTGCTTCTCTACCTTTCTATGAGAAGTGTGACCCTGGCCTTGCCTTGTCCAACATCTTAAGGTATATGGGATCTACCCCCACAGTAATTAACTGTGACACAACATTTTATGCAGCTCTTAGGCATTATCTGAATGCCTGTTAAATTTATCATTCATTCATGCATGCATGCATTTATTTATTCAAGAGGTAGTTACTGAGTAAGACATATGAGTTCAGGTCTGAGGACAATATCACAGACCCAGTCTCTGCCGTCATCCTCATGGAAATGATAATCTAGCAAGAGGAACAGACATCAGACCAATGATCACATTGATTTATTTAATTTTAACTTTGGGTAGTGCTATTAATAAATAGGACAGAGTGCCATGAGACAAATAACAGGGACTCTGACTCATCTGAGGATAACAGGATGCAGAGGGAGTTATTCTGGCAAAGATGTAGCCATGGGTGGCCAGGGAAGGGCATTCCAGGTAGTGAGGACAGCATATGGATTTTGGGGTATTCTGGGAGCCATAAGGCTGATGTAGCCAGATTTAAGGAATTATAAATATTGTTGGGTGGGAGAGACTTTAGGGGGCAAAAGAGTCAAGTAGTTTTAACAACCTTTTATTATTATTATCAGTGGAATCCATCAGTCAAACAAAAAATTGTGGGAGCTCTCATGATAAAGCAGATAAAGATGAAGGCAAAGTTTTGTATACACCTCGCACACGGAAGCACCTCTGTTAAGCTTCGGGGTTCAACATAACATAGTTGGAAAACACTGCTGGAGTCAACTCTTTTCTTGGCACAGACGAGGAAACCGAGGGTCAAGGCAAGTGCGTGACTTTATTAAGGTCCCATAGTTTGATAAGGGCCAAGGGAAACCAGCACTGTGGTCATCTGTCTTCACTCCCTCCCACCACACATTCTCTCTGCTTTACTACAAGGGAAGAATTCTGAGCCTGCCGCTGGGGATTCCTTGGTATCTCTCTCAGAACTCAGTTCCATTTAGCAAATATTTCTGAACATCTCTTATATGTGCCAGGTGCTCTCCAGGGAGCTAGGAATGTGTTAGTTAACAAAACAGCCCACGGTCCTTTGTGGAGCTTAATTTTTGCGTGAATTTGTCTGAATTTCATTCAGACAATGAAATACTGGGCTGGATAAGCTGATGGCCTTTCTCCTTGTCGAAATCCTTAGGTTCTTAGGACATTGCACTGGGGGCAAATAAAAATGCCTTTACCAACATGCCATGGTGGTCAGTGAGAGCCACTGAGTACAAGGTATCTAGTAAGTAGACCTTTAATAGGCGCTACCAGGAAACAGGAGCCAAAAGGGGGTCCCAATTTCATCCCCAGCTCTTCTTCTGCACATCTATCAGCCTCCCCCCTCATGCATTTGGTTAATTCACCTCAGTGCAAGCGGACGGTTTGCCAAGCTGATGACTGGGGCCTGAGTTTTCATTCTGTTCCACGCAGACATCAGTGTGTTACAGCACGGTGCTGATGGGCCCTGGAGGCAGGTTGGTCAGTTGTGGTCTGTTGCAGGTACGAGCCAGCCATCCTGCAGCACACGCTGCCTCGTGGGAATGATAGCATAGTCGGAGAAGTGTAGGGGCTTCTCCCCTGGCTGCGCCATGCTTCTTTCCCCTGACTCCCAAGCAGGATGGTCCGGCACCCACAGCTTTATTTATTTATTTATTTGTTTGTTTGTTTGTTTGTTTTATTTTTAAGTAGGCTGCACACCCAATGTGGAGCCCAACATGGGGCTAAAACTCACCACCCTGAGGTCAAGACCTGAGCTGAGATCAAGAGTTGGACACTTAATCAACTGAACCACCCAGGCGCCCCAACACAGCTTTATTTTTAAGAGCCAGCTCAGTTTCTTTCCATCTGCTCTCCCAGAGTACCAAGAGCAGAGACAGCACGCACAGTGACACATCCCAGAGGGGTCGCTCCCCAGTGACGGTCCTCTGGCCTTAGGGTGAACTCTTGCTGGCATGGCTGTCTCTGAAAGTCAGGAATCCCCCTTGCTCCCCTGTCCCCCAGAGTCTTAATTCCAAGATCTAATGTGTTTTACTATCATCCCTGGTCACTGTGTCACTGAGACGGCCCACTCCCAGCATCCCCTCCAGTAGCTGTGGGTATGACTGAGCGTTGGAACAGCCCCTTCAGTCCTTCTTCCTCCAGGCTCTTCCAGAAAACCAGGACCCACCAGTACCACTGGATCATCCATCTTGATTCCATCTTCCCATTCCTTCTGTGAAGTAAAGCTTACAGCTAGGAAAATAGATTCATGTTTGAGAAAACAAAATTTGGAGGAGTTTTCTATCAGTGGCCTCTTAGATGCTTCAAATTCCTTTTCAGTTTGACACAAGGGCATAAACAAACCACCACACGCCATCGGTACCCTGGCCACATGCATGGGGGCAAGAATGAAACGTACAAGGCAGAGTGACAACTTGGGATTGATGGCCATGGTGGGGGCATAATTTCAGCTGCATCCACCTTCACAGGTGGTATTTTCCCTACATTTTCATCAAAAATCATCCTGACATAAGTAACCTAATTCCTAGGAGTACATTTGACATCAGCACTGTTTTCCAAATGGTTTAAAACAAAGCCCCAAACCTTTGAAGTATTTGAAGAATTTAAATTTTATTTCGACCAAGAAAAATTACCAAAAGTTGCAGCTGCTTGGGCTGGTGGGACTGTTCTGGCTGGAAGGCGTAAAATTAAGGTGCTTTTTTTCTTTTTGTAGAGAGAACTTTGGGTGAAATAATGGAACAGTGTTAATGCATGAATTTAGAAATATATTCATGTTTGTTCAGTGAGTGATTTCCTGTGCTGAAGGATTGTATTAATAAATACTGTCAGCAAATGGAATTTCAAAAAGGAACCTCTCAAAATCTGATTTTGAATTGCTTTATAGAATTTGCTAAAATCTTGTGCCTGTCTTTCTTCTTTATTTGATTGCTTTGGAAAACTCTTAGAACTCAGTCTGAGAGGCTTGATGGCCTTCAACAATATTTGGGTGGCCCAACCCAAAGTACCCATATTTTAGCAGAATGTCTAGTGTTCTTAAATATATATGATTTGTGTGTGTGTGTGTGTGTGTGTGTGTGTGTGTGTGTGTGGAAGGGGGGAGTATTTGAATGTGGGTGCCAAATTATACCCCATCTGGAAGATTCCATTTTCTTTGAAATTCCACGTGAGTATCCTTGTACTTACATGTGAGAACAATTGTGAAATTATAGAGGATTGGCACAGTTGATTTAGAAAAGGTGGGGCTTGGAGCTCAATTTTATAGCTTTTCTGTTTCTCTTTTCCCTTTAATGTCCAGACAGAGACTAAGAGAATTGACTTTTAGATCTTTGTCCAGAGATTCAGTCCAATTCCATTCAAAAATGTTTTTTGAGGGCCCTTTCTAGGCCAGTCCACTCTGAACAAACTCATCCCTGCCTTAACAGTCTCGACAGTCCTACTGGGGGATAAAGGCACATGCGACTGATTTATTACAATATAGAAACATCAATGGAGCAAGACGAGTAGGGACAAGTATAGGGGTATAACGAGAAGAGGGAAAAGCAGCACAAAAGAGGAAAGGATTAACTTTGAGAGTGTGGACACAGAAGGGATCCATGGTGTTCTCCGTGTCCTCAGTGGCCAGTTCAGTCCCCCTGGCTGGAATGAGGCAGTGCTGTGGCCTGGGCATCCCAATGCATGAGTGAAGTTATCCAGTTGCTTTTTCTATTGTATATGAGAGAAACCTCCCACCCCATCTAAAGGTATGAATGAAGTGACAAAGATAGAAGTATCAGCCTTGGGGGAGGTGGGGGGATGGATCCAGTAAGAGATAGCAGTTGGCAGATATGCTACTCCTGGGTCCCCCTCACAGACAGGCATTACTAATCAATCATGGCACTCTTTTCTGTTGGTCTCTGACAAGATGGTGAACCAGGTACTTTCTACCAGTTGGTGAGGTTGACTCTTACCAGAGGATCCATTTCTGAAGACTGAGTAGGAAAGTGGGAGTGAACTGGGTTTTTTGGTCAAGGGACGGTGGAGGCTCCCAAGGACCAGACCCAGTTCTTGTCACTGGGTCCATGGGCAGAGAGAGGGTAGCCATCCCGGGGGAGAGCATTTGGACAGTGGTGTTGAGAGGCTGCCTAAGAAGGTCCAAGGCAAAGAAATAGTAATAGGGTTGTTTGTGGTGATCAATCGAAACGATGGTGGAGGGAGATTTGGGGATGAGTTGGACATGCTCTTCAGATGGAAGGTGTTTGTCATCTTTAGTTTCTCTGTGTCCCAATTTCCGTGTTCCTCCTGGGAGTCAAGAAAGGGGCGGGTTGTGCTCTGATGGTGCGCATTCCAGCTGCTTCAGGCTTCGATGGAAGCCACCTGGCAAAGCGGAGCTGCCTTTCATGTCAGAAACAGAAGAGGGAAAAATAACAACAAAGTTTTCCTGGCTTTAGAAGAGAACCGCAGGAAAGATGAGCAGGAAAAGATCTTCGAGGAGAATAAGTGAATCACAAAAGGGTCTATTTTAGGAGGCTGGTTACTGGTGATTAATGTCAGGCATGGAAAGAAAAATCAGGAAAAACTAACCTACACCACAACAATAATAATGAGAGTAATCTCATGTAGATGTGTCAACTTTGCCCCTTGTGTTTTATGTGAATCTATTTTCCCTTTCTCCACCATATTGATTGCTCAACCTTCTATAGCCCAGCAAGGAAATGTTGGCAGTGGCATGTTTCTGTTTTGGTGTCTGCACCCTAACTACCTAACCACCCCAAAAGAACTTGGCAGAAGTTGTCAGTGAGACAGGAGTAAGTCCTTACGCTTCTTTCTGCATTAGTGGGGTTTGGGGGAGGACAAGGTGTGGACTGCTACCAGTTCCAAGGGAACATAGTGGTTTTATAGGACTAACCCTGTAAAACCGGTTCCTTCTTTGAACATTCTTTCTGTAACACTTAAAAAATACCTACTATTTGCAAAACACCTCTAAGAATAGAAGAGGAGGAGAACTCAAAAAAAGAAGTGAGAGAAAAATGTTGAGTAGAAATACCTTTAAACTCAGACATGGGAGGGTTTTTTATATTTTACTTTATCTGTTCAAGAAACACATTCTCATTGAAGAAAATTTGTAAAACACTGAAAGTAGAAAGGAAATTGTCATCCTAATTTTATCACTCAGAGATAGACCACTAACATTTGGAACATTTGTTGTCATTTTCATGTCCTTAAAAGTTCTCTATGAATATGTTTTATTTTTATTTTTTATTTTATTTATTTATTTATTTTTAATATGGGTTTTTTTAAAGATTATTTTAGAGGTGGGGGAGGGGCAGAGGGAGAGGGAGAGAGAGAGTCTTAAGCAGGTTCCATAGCCAGTGCAGAGCCTGATGCAGGGCTCCATCTCACGACCCTGAGATTACAACCTGAGCTGAAACCAAGAGTCAGATGCTCAACCGACTGTATCACCCAGGTGCCCCTATAAATGTGTTTTTTCATGGCTGCATCATATTTCACCATTTTCATATGAGATTAACATGTGCAACAATTTCCCCATTTTTCTTTAGAGTTGCTTTCAGTTTGTTTTTTTAAAATTCCAATATAATTAATGTACAGTGCTATATCAGTTCCAGGTGTACAATATAGTGATTCACTTTCAGTTTTTAAGATTATAAATCATTGTCTGATGACCATTCTTTGCCAGAATTGGCATCTCCGTTCCCTTTCATGTCATCAGAAGAGATTCCTTGAAGCAAGATGCTAGCCAAAAGTATATGGATATTTTCAAGATTTAAGAAAGTCTCTGGGTATAAAGTACATCCATATAATGTGGCAAATGTTATATAGAGTATTTCACCAAGGAAATGAGATTGGCTTTTATGTATTCTTTCATTCATTCATTCATTCATTCATCAGGAAATATTTCTTTAGCTCCTGCTATATATCTTCACTGTTCTGGGCAAAATGTCATATTAATGAACAAAAGAAACTGGGTTTAGTTGAAGGGAGAAGATAGCCAAGGAACACATTAAAAAAGCAGATATCGTCAGAGAGTACTGGGTGAGGAGCTCATTGAGAATGACTGACAGGGAGGGGAACCTACAGCTTCTTTAGATTGTAGATCCAAAGAGACCTTTGAGAAGGTGACCCGCAGGCTGGGACCTGAATTATGAGGAGACACGTTGCAGAGACCTGAGGTTGGCCTTTCCAGGCAGAGGAGCAACAGGTGCAAAGGCCTGGCATCGGCCCTCTCTGTGAAGGTGAAGGGGGTCAGAGCCAAGACTGGAGGGGCAGCTGGGGCTAGACTCAGTGGAGTTAAGGAAGAAAAAATGAGCACAGATGCTGACATTGAGGGATCTGGAGGCAGGATGTACCCCATCAGGTGAAGACTAGGGTGTGCAGCTTTTGGCCAGGACGCATACCCTAAGAGTAAGGAGAACATTCTGTGCCTGTTCTGACCAATAAACTGGAAAGGATTCAGGGCGTATTTGTGGGTAAGACACTGAGTCAGAAGGATTGCAGCCCAATTAAATTCAAATGTTTGTTTGGAGAAGAGGTTGAGGGAGATAAATGTATTTCCTTATACAATTATAGCAAAAAAGGGAAAATAACCCAAGTGTCAAGCTAGAAAAATGATGCAATAAATAATGATAGATCCATAGTATAAAAATATTATGCCACTATTTAAAATCGTGGCTTTGAAGAATGTTAATAACATAGAAAAATGCTAATGAGGCTATATGAAGTTAAAAGAAGATCTAAAACTATATATAGTAGCACAGTTATATAAAAATATATATACAGGCACAAAATATGTATGAACAGAGTGGTCTCAGGTGTTAACAGTGGATGTCTCTGGATGGTAGGATTAGGGTTATCTTTCATTTTTATCTTTATAATTTTCTGCATCTTCCAAAACTTGAGTGATACAGACATTACATCTGTGATCTGAAAAATAAAATATATAGATGCTTTTTTGAATGCAAGAATTCAGATGAAACACATTGCACAGATATTCAATTATAGGACAAGAACAGCCATAATAAGAATAGGAGTGTTTGTTAGAAAGATGTTGAAAAGAGCCATTGAACAAAGGAAGTGCCTTATAAGGAGCCAGGAGACTTTATCAAACACCTTATTAAAGGCCTAGAAAAAATACTTACAGAGAAGCAAAGAGATGTTGTGCCCAAAGGGGAAAAGAAATAAACTGCCACCTGACAAACTGACAAAAGGCATTAGATAATGTCCTTGAAGAAAGTGACCCACTGTGTGGTCGTGCCCCTCCCTCCACCAAAAAAAAATTCAGAGCATGGAAGGAAAAGAGGAAGTCACTGCCTTGCTGTGCATCTCAGCACACATTTGGAGAGAAACAGGAAATGCTGTGCTCCATCCTGAGCTGCTAGGTGGGACTTAGGCCATTCCACCACAAGAAAGCCAGGGCAGGGGCACCTGGGTGGCTCAGTTGGTTAAGCAACTGCCTTCGGCTCAGGTCATGATCCCAGAGTCCTAGGATCAAGTCCCACATAGGGCTCCCAGCTCATTGAGGAGCCTGCTTCTCCCTCTGACCCTCTCCCCTTTCGTGCTGTTTCTCTCTCTCTCTCTCTCGCTCTCTAATAAGTAAATAAATAAATAAAATCTTTAAAAAAAAAAGATGGGGCAGAGGAAATGGGAGTGGGAGGTGAGGTGGGAAAGGAGGCAGCTGTGTGGGTTTTAATATTTAGTCAGACCCCATGGGGCGCACCTGCTCTTCCAGGTAAGTGAACCAAAGTGCGGGGCAGGCAGGCCACTTACCCAGGTCTGATTTCCAAGCCCGAGAAGGTTAGGCCACTCCTCGCTGGGTGGTGGGGGTGGTGAGGTGAATGCATCCCCCAGTGAGCCAGGAAACGGGGTTGGGGTTATGGGAGGAGAGATGGTCATTGGAAGACAGACTTAAAAGATGAACAGCATTTGGGGTGGGAAGAAATATATCAGATCATGAAATCAAATCATAAAATGGCAGAACTTATGAGAGTATGCCCCTTCATCCTCGTTTCTGTCAAGTCTGTGTATTCCAAGAAGGCAGAAAGAACCACATCCAATTTTGCTCTCTACCACAGACCCAGCACGAAGAACACCATCTGGCACATAGTAGGTGCTCCATAAACACTGAAAATAAAGGAATAAAAAGAATCCAGTGAAGCACAAGTTGAAGGTACCTCAAGAGCTCACATTATAAACATCTTCACTCACACATTCACTCCTTTCTGCAAATATTGCAGATTTTCCTGCACAAGGCACCATCTTCAAAATGGAAATGAGTCCATGATAAATTTGACCGAATCAGTGTGCATACACTGGATTGTGAAAGGGAGCTGAGGTGGATGATCTTCCTGGAAACATCTCTGCCCTTTAGAGATGGAGTCTCATTCCTCCCTGCATTCCTTGGACCTCAGAACAGCCGTGCATTTCTGGATCTGGTTCCTGAATCCCTTCCCTTCCAGTCCAGTTGACACCTTCCTCCTTACTGTTTAGGGCCGTGTCCTGAGCAGAGCAAAGATGGGCAGCACTGACCCTGTATGTTGCCACCACTTTATTTCTCTAGCACGAGTCTTCAGACTCCTCTAGTGTCATGTTAGTTGGCAGGGAAAAAATGTCAGTATTTTTGAAATGTCAAGATATACTTGGATTCTGCCTTGGCTCTCACCAAGCTTGATGGTAGCTTAGGCCCAATTCTAGGGTCTATGTCTTTTGAGGGCATCCAGCAGCAAGAAAGTTGGATTTTTCAAGCAGCTGAAGGCTCTGGCTGTCAGAATAGTCTTGTTTTGATGCATGAGTGAGTCAAGCAAGCTTGAGGTGAAAGTGGCATAAAGGAAAATACATACAAGCAATGGGAGGTCACTTGGGGAGAATCTCATTTGCTTCCCCCCCTCCAAAGGTTTGGTAATCTTTCCATCAGTGTGAATAATTGTGGGTTATTGTTTTGAGAAGTGAAAACCCAAGTGTTCCCCTTTAGCAGCCTTCAATGCCATCAGTCACCGATAGCTGCACACTCTAGCTTTGGGCATGGGGACATGAAATTTCCCTCGACACTTACAAAAGAGTGGAATTTTGTTTCTTACCTATTTGATGAACTTATTTCGTGTTCATCTCAGGACCTACTAGGGTGTAAGAAATTCACAATGTGAGCTAAGGAAGGTAGTCAGCCCCCATTCCCTGTACTTGTTTTTCATCATATTTTGAACTCTGAGTATGCACAGGGTCATAGCCTCTCTTCTGCAACAATTGGGAGAAACTTTTGAAGATATTAAACTACAGTATTCTTGATCGAGGCAGATTTCAATCCCAGTAACTAGGAATTTGGAGCATTTGACCTGTGATTTTGTTCCAATTCATCCAATGCATCTTTGTTTCAAGCCTAATGAAATTAATTCCTAATGAAATTATTCAGGGAGAAGGAGTGACCCAGACAAAGAAAAACACTCTGGCTTGGGCTGTTAAGACAGAGCCAGGAAGCTCATGGAGAAAACTTTCCTATAGGACAGGGATGGGAAAATCATGAAGATTGTGATCATTGAATTTCCCACATGAGTGCAATGCCAAATAGGGAAAAAAAAAAAAAAGAGGAAGAGGAGGAGGAGAAGGAAGAGAAGGGGTACCACCCAAAGGCAACAGCATGGCCAGCCAGTCCTAATGAAATCATTTCAAGATCTCTCACAGCACAGTATAGGAAGCTTATTTTGGATGCCCCTTTGGCTTAGTATCTTGCAAGATTGGAGGAAATGGGTCATTTGCTCACAGCCTGAATCCCCTGTACTTCCCAAATGTGGAGTAACAGTTTGCAAAGCATTAGCTATCAGCTTCTAAATGAAATTCCTAGTACCTGGCCAATTCATATTATTTGGTAGGCTTTCTACTTTTCAGTATATCTCTGTTGAACACATTGCAGTGTTTTCAGGATAAAAATAAAAGATGATCAGCACTTAATTTTTTTTTTAAAGATTTTATTTATTTATTTGACAGAGAGAGACAGCGAGAGAGGGAACACAAGCAGGGGGAGTGGGAGAGGGAGAAGCAGGCTTCCCACAGAGCAGGGAGCCCGATGCGGGGCTCGATCCCAGGACCCTGGGATCATGACCTGAGCCGAAGGCAGACGCTTAACGACTGAGCCACCCAGGTGCCCCTGCACTTAATTTTTTGAAATTGTATAATGAAATGTGTCAAAATTTGGAAGTTCTGTGTAACTCAGTGAACCACTATTTTCCAAATGACCAATGGCTGATGTTACAAATCATGCATTATTAAAAGACCCATTAAAAAAAAAAAAAAAACTGGAACAGTGGCTTCACTGAGGAAGAGCCTTCTCACCTAACACTTGCCTTGGGAATGCATCATTCGGTATGAGTGATCTACTTAGGGAAGTCTACCCATGTCTAGCTGGGACACTCCCATAGTCTGTTAGCTCCTGAAGTAATGGTCAACTCTTTTGCCTTTGGCCACCTACTTAGTCATTGAGCAAGGTCAAACCCAGAAGTCTAAGGCTAAGGGAGTTGGCCTGGACCTGTAGGTAGTTTTATTTCCATAACTCAGACCCTTTTCCGAAAACAAAAGTAGAAAATGGGAAAATGAGAGCATGGGTTCATAATGCCTCATGGAAAGTCTTGGGCAAAGCCTAAATGCAATGGGTATTTATGGTATCCATAAATAAATGGTACCATGCCTCGAGCTCTCTGGTCTTGGTGACAAGGGAAAAGTGCCAAAAGAACTGGAGAAAATACTGAAAGTTTAGAAAAATTTCCCAATTCCTTTTCAAGGAGAGGATTACCAAGTTCCAGGTGAGCCCTTTGAGCTGCCCAGTGGTGTGGCCAATCTTTTCAGAGTTCTGTCCAAGAAGACGCCTGAAGCTGTAAGTTCCAGCTACATTGATGGCCTCCTCTGGCCCCTGGTTTGGTTTCTGTCAAGAATGCTGACACGCAGTAATCAGCTTTTACTTTACCCTCAATCCACCTTTGCCACACAGACTAATGATTATGTTTTGATCTGCAACTTCCTATTCTGAAGCAAGTGAACAGAAGGAAGAAAGTCTCTGTAACATTCTACCATAGTTCCCTAGGACAAGAATATTTTAGTAAAGATTGCCACTGGAGTTACAGAATGTAGATGCACTGAAATGAAGCAACCAAGAGGTTTGGCTTTGTAACATTTAAAAATTTCTCTCCATAACACTATCTCATTAGCAGAATTAATGGGTAAACATCAGGTAAATGTTTGAAACAAATGGGACAGAACAAAACGATGAATATTCCTAATATATAAAGAATTCATGCAAATTGATAAGAAACAACATTAAGACCCAAAATAGATACCCAGGTAAAGGACAAACAAATCTCCAAAGAGGAAAGGCAAATGGCAAATCAACATATGATAAACCGTCCAGCCTGGCTGGTTTTCAACAAAATGCAAATTGAAATAGCAAGGGGACATCATTTCCCCTAACAAATTAGCAAAGATTCTACAATGATGGTCCAGAAAAAGGTGCAGTGAAACAGAATGGTATGTGTTACTCAGGAAAAGCACAGACTTTATAGAAAATAATTTGTCCATACACGTCAAGAGCTTTAAAGTATGTGCATGGCCTTTGACCCAAGAAGTCAGCTTCTAAAGAAGGTATGTTGAAGAGGTCATCAAAAATGTGGACCCTCGTTTATGTACGAAGGCACTCATAATGGATATTTGATTTATTTAAATACTTATTTAAAAAGAGCCAAAGTGCACCAGGTGATGAGAATAGCTCAGTAAATAAGGCTGAGCTGTACCATGAACCATACAGCCATTAAACATGAGGTGTGAGACCACTTTTCATGACATGGAAAAACTCTTAAGATAGAAGTCTATTAGAAAAAAATAGGAAAATATCACTACATATGATTTCATCCGTATTTTTTTAAATGGGAAGAGAGTGGAAGTACCAAATCCTCATCACAATTATCTCAGGGTAATAATATTACAGAACCATTATATTCTTTTTAAATATCTCCCCCAGGTTTTCCAGAAATAGACAAATAATAGCGATCCCTCATAAGTATCGTACGGCATACACTCCATCTGTGGACGACTAACCCATAAATTACACGGTGTGTTCTATTGCTTGGCCTTTCTGCCTTGCCTGTCAGAAAGCTGGGACCACATTGAATGCTCAACCAAAATAAGTAACAGTCTTGACTATGTATGCCTTTCCCCCCACCTCTCTTTATATTACTTTGTATATTTTTAATTTATTTATATAGTGTGTATCTCTAATTAGAAACCACTTTAAGTTCTTTTTATTTTAAAAATACTTGGCAATCACATTATTAATACATACAAACATGTTTAGGGGATTTCGAGTTAATGAAAAGCATTTAACACCTTTGGGGTGTGTATGTGTGTGTGTGTGTGTGTGTGTTCTGCTCAATAGTCCAGACACATTTGGGATTTTTTTTTTTTTTAGTATAGTTGACACAGTGTTACTTAAGTTTCAGTAGACACATTTGGTTATAATATGTCCTCTAGCAGGAGAGACAGGTGGGAAGTTGTGCAAAGATCCTAGCAGAGTTGGAGGTATACACACTTGTAGGTATGCTAGCACACACATAATGTGCATACCTGTGTGAGCACACATACCTGTCACATGTGCAAGCACACACACACACACACTCTGCTAGACCTTCCTTGTTCAGCAAAATTCCTAACCCCTAGCCACATTCTTGATACGCTACTTCAGAACTGTGTTGACGTTCTGCCTTTTAGTTCCTGTTGTGGTCTGAGTGACAGAAGCCACCTCACATGGCTACCATCAACCTTTTCTCTTCTTGGAGGAATTCTATCTTTGATTGCATAGTGCAGCAAATTTATATTACAGACCCCAGGCCCATCCCCACGCATCTCTGCAAAAAAAAAAAAAAAAAGTTGAGGTAGAAACAAATGCTTCAGCCATACCATTCATTTTTCCTAAAATAAACAAAAGAACCTGCAAGTGTTCAGAATTCACCTAGGAGAAAAGGTTAAGCGTGAAACAGCCTTTCAGAACTAACTCTGGAGCCCTGTCCAGGAACTTTTGCTTTCTGTTGGTATGAGTAAACCTGCAGGCATTTTGGAGAATTTGCTCTGTCAAGTGAATCCTGTCATCATATGCCATTTCCAGGAGGGGAAACAGAGGGTAGACGGTTTTGGGCTCCAATTAATGTATTAAATTAAAAGGAAAACCGTCCAAAGCTCTATTGTGTTTTGGATCTTTTGTACCTTTCCTTCTGGATGCGAAAGGTGGTCCATCATGATAGCCAAGCATGGATCTGTGGGGTCTCAGGCCTGGCTTTGTGAGTTTTTTCAAATAAGAATTTTGTATATTTAAAGGAGAAAGCATGATGGTTTGATATACATATACATAGTGAAATGATTACTACAATCAGCCTCATGAACATGTCCATCTCCTCACATAGTTACCTTTGTTTTGGGAAGGAGAGCACCCGAGATCTACTCACTTAGCAAATGTCCAGCACACAATACCAGATGATTAATTATAGTCACCGAGCTGTATGGCAGAGCTCTAGAATTTGTTCATCCTGCGTAACTGGAACCTTGTACCCTTGGAATGACAGCTGTCCCGCTTATCAGCTCTGCGAACTTGGCAGTGATAGTTAGCTCCCCTAAGCCTCAGTTTCCTCATTTGCAAATACAAACAAAAGTCACAGCTCATGTACTGTGGATTTTCTCTGTGCAGAGGGCTGGGCTGAGGGTCTTAACAATGTATTGACTCATCTCAGCCCCCACTTCACCGGGTGGGCGTTACATGGACTCCGTGGCAAAGAAGGAAAACCAGTCACAAGGAAGTGGAATTGTTTGCTGAAGTTCACATGGCTTGTAAGTGGCAGGGCCTACATTGCAAGTAGGAAGCCAGGCCTTGGAGCCTTGTTCTTAACTGCCCAGCCTTAGCTGGTAACAACTCTCTCAAAGGATTCCCCCTGAGGATTAGGCGAAGCGGGACAGGGAAAGTGACTGATTGCCCTTTCACCCCCAATTCCAGACAGGGACATCCAGGGGAAGTCATACTTAGGGAAGGAAATGTTATAACACCCCCCTCACCACCACCCCCACCACCACCATGCAACATGCAACATGAATAATGCTCTGGTCTCCAGTCAGGTGTTGCTTTAGCAAATCTGAAATTTCCATTAAGTATTTCTCTAAAGAGTGTCACATAAACTTGATCATACCTGGGATAGGCTGTAAAAAAAAAATGCCCCTCTCCAAGATAGGCTTCTTAATCTTCAGAACCTATAAATATTACCTTTATACGGCAAAGGCCTGAGTATTAACCTTGAATGGCCAAAGATTTAATTAAATTAAGGGTCCTGAAAGGAAGAGATTACCCTGGCTTATCTGGGTGGCCCCCACATATTATCACAAGTGTCCCTGTAAGAGAGAGGGAGAGGGTGACTGGACCCACACAGAGAAGGAGGCCATTTGAGGACAGGGACAGAGATTTGGAAGCTGGAAAAGACTAGGAAGTATTCTTTCCTGGAGCCTCTGGAGGGAGTGTGGCCCTGTTGACATCTTGATTTTGGACTTCGGGTCTCCAAAACTGTGAGAGAATAAGTATCTGTTGTTTAAGGCTCCCAGTTTCTGGTGATTTGTTACAACAGCCCCGGGAAACTAATACAAAGCCCCATCCCTAATAGGCTGAGGTCATTTCGGTTTATTTCTGTAGAGGCAATCACAGTCAGCCTCCCCTGCTTACAAGGGTGGTAAGAGGATTTACCTAGGCTCTTATAAAAAGGAATACCATCCGCAGACATGTCAGTGGAGGATATTATAGAAATTAAGGTGTTCAAATTATATTAAGGTGTGAATTCCATGAAATGTTTTGCCTGTCCATTTGGAAAGTTTTGGGAACTTTGCTCTGAAGTGTCTGGAGATCTCCTTGTGACATCTCCTAGAGTTGGTGGCAAGCTTCTGACAGGGCCACAAGAAGCTACTATCCCCGTTTTACTGATGAGGACACTGGAAGCCAGAATGGTTAACTAAGTTTCCCCATGTTACCTCAGTGGAGGATTGAAAGAACTTTCTGTATGGATAAGAGAGTCCTATGTAATTATGAAATGTATTATTTGAGCTTTGGAAAAAACAGTCATTTGATTCAGGGAAGAGAAATTCCACTAATTTCATTTGTATCCTCAAGTATTAATTGATATATCACTGTATCTGAGCAAGCATGAAGGACTCAAAAGAAGTTAAAATCCCAGTCTCTGTCAGTATGGGATTGATCCAGGAGATGAGCTGTTGGCACATAGAACAAGTCAGAATCAAGACAACTGTTTGAAACAGTTGTGAGAAACAACATTTGTGAGAAACAAATACATGGGTGAATAATGCAGGGAAGGGAGTGTGTGGTTCTAAGAAAGACCACTCATGGACGAGTCAAAAACTTGCTGCATGCCCCAGCTCAGCCATGAACACCTTAGTGGTACCTAGACAAGTTCTCTCACTTCCCTGGATCTTGGATTCTTATCTGTAAAATGCTAGGACAGAGTGGGCTCCATGATTACTGAGGTCCCTTCTAGCTCTAGTAGAGATCCCTGAAACTAGTGGAGCTAAGAGACAGAACATTGTGTCACAACAGACAACAAAGCAGTTAATCAAGTCTGTTTGGGTCATGTCAGTAGGACCCAGAAGCCAATTTGGGAGGTTTCCCATTGGCTAAAGATGTGACGTTCTGAGCCCCACTTAGAGAATAAAGCCTCCAATGCATGGAACCACAGTCCGTCATGACACTTGAAAGGAGAACTCATTGATCACCTTTGGAAGATGCCCAGTAACCAACTGATTATTTTGAAAGCTGGTAAATAGCTATAAAGAATCAAGCATTTATTTTGTCTTTCTTAAACTGTACCTCGGGTCACCAAATAGTTGACAAAGAGACATTTCTCTTTGTGAAAGCATTTGAGCTAATAACCAAGGAAGGAATGCCAAAAATGAGAACTTCACCATGTTGCATTGGCCAATAAAATGAAGGATCCAAGCTAAGATTACTGGTCACTGAGATCCCAAAAAGAGTGACATCCAGACACAACATGCCTCCAAACAGAAGTACCTGGGAGTAGCACCGGGGAGGTGGTATGGCCAAGTTCCCACCTCTTTTGGCACAGACTAGGCAGTAAAAGGCCAATTTCTCATATTCCTGGCTATTTAAGACAGGAGAGAATAGTTTAGGCTGAGGTTCTGTTTATACTGAGTGAAGGGACTGGGGATCTGGCATAAAGGCCTTTGTAAGTGATTTAATTATTTAATGAGGGACCCAGTGCCTCCAAGCGAAAGTTCCTGAATCTCTGCCCAGAAGGAATGTTGGAGGTTTAACCCAGAGTCCATCCATCAGGTGGGCCAGCACTGCGGCCCCTCTGGAACCCACCTGGGGAGGGACATGGGGAAGCCAGGAAAGAAGGGCTCAGCCTCTGGGCTGGGCAGTCCCAACAGCTGACCTTTCCTGCCTCTCCCCACTGCAGGCAGTGAGTGAGTGATCTCCTCCTGCACAGTGTCATCTTTTGCTTTCACAGGCTTTTAAAATCTGAGGCAAGCCAGGCTCTGAGGCATTAACTCAGAGTCTCATGATGTCTTAGTTTGGGTGCCCCCAACAGCCAAGCCTGAACGAGGGATCCCAGGAGGCACGGTGAGGGAGTGAAGAAGTGAGAGGGGCGCCCCCATGCAAGATACATTGGGAGCCAGCTACCACCATGGGCAGCTGGGGCTCAGTCCCTCTGGGGACCTCCAGGGATTGTCCCATCAAGGGATAAGGAAAAGGGAGTATTCTTCCACCAGTCATTGTCTGCCATTGGGGTGCTCACTCCCTGACACTTGTGGCCAGTCTTACTGAGCATGCTCTCTGGCCAGAGAACCCCTGCAGACAGAGAGACTTGGGGAGCCAGCTACCGGTAGGGCAACTTTCTGCAAGTGACTTCCATGGTGAATAGAGTCCAACAGAACCAGACCTTGTTGGCCCCAACACCGTGGTGGTAACTGCTGCACTAGATCGATATTGGGGGTCTTTCATAAGGTGTAGACCTGGAACTCGGGGAGAGAGGACAGGCTGGCCATGGCTGGACTCGCCTAAGCCTGGCAGGTGTCGTGTTGGGGGAGCAGACACTTGGTACCATGCACGGTGACTGACATGATGTGCCCCAGAAAGAAACGGAGACACTTTTCCGCTCATCATGCTGGCAGAGACGTGGCTTCTGACCCAGGCAGTCCGCCCAGTTCAGCATCTTTTGTGGCTATCCCTTAGGGCTAATTCTGCTCCTTACCTGTCAGCTTTGGTGGAAATGCTTCCAGTGGATCTCAACCATGGCTGCACATTACAGTCATCTGGGGACCTTTCAAATGACGGATGCCTCTGTCCCATCCCCAAAGTGACAGAAGTAATTGGTCTGAGGTGAGTGCTGGGACAGGGAGCTTTAACAATCTCTCCAGGTGTTTCCAATGAGCAGCCACAGCTTATAAGAAAATTGTAAAATCTTAAGCAGGAAGTCCCTATTGCAAGCATTATTTTAGCAATCAAGAGAGAAATTCTCACTTCTTTATGAAGCTCCACCCCCTGAGATGGGGGGAGAAGGAGACCCAACAGAGGAGTGTGTGAGTAAGTCCCTTTTGCCTGCAGGCTTCTGATGGATTAAGAGAGTTCATAAGTGTAATTGATTAGTGATTGATTGATAAGCGACTGGGAGAGATTCTCTGTTGGGAGCCCGGTCTCTGTCACCCCCTGGCCATAAAAGCCTTACCATCTGTGCCTCTTCAACTCCCCAAGCCTCTGTTTCCTCTTCTTTAAAATGAGGATCTGTGTGCTGGAGAAAACTCACATAAACCATGTGCCTACTGTGCTTGGGGCATACAAGGGCAGCCCCTGCCCCACATCCAGCTGGACAGGCCGAGGGTGGCCACATCGAAGCTGCTTTCGTGGAGCAGATGTTTGTTCCTCTCTGCGGTGCTGGGCAGCCAGATGTCATGTGAAGGAAACAGTTGAGGACCCAGACTCAGGAATGGAGATCACACTTCCTCCAGCTTTTCCTGCTGACCCCTGCTCAGTCCTAACCACAAATGCAGAAAGCCAACAGCAGGGCAAATGCTATGTGATAAAATATCTCCACTCAGTCTGAAAGAGCTGGCTGTAATTAGGACAGAAGAAAATGTAGCCGGGCCATTTACAAACTTTGCAGGATGCTTTCCCTCCCAAAGAACAGCTAAGCAGGAGCCCCCTCAGAGGTGTTTTTAATGGGCCTAAGCAGCAGGAGGGCTTGCAGAATTGTTTTCTCGGCTCCCAGGGGTTCAATTTCTGTTTTGGTGTGGGCACTGAACGGTATTGGTCTTCTAGAACTCCTTTTGTTGTTATTAATAACACCACATCATCCGGAGTTTGAGCAAAGACAGGCAGTCAGGGAAGCAGGGATCCTGATATTTAGAGGGCAGCCTGTTCACAGACATCCCTGCCCAGCTCCTACAGTAGGGCCAGCCCTGTAGACGTTTGAGGGTGCCAGGTCCCAATGGTGCAATCACGATTTGAAGCCAGTTCTATCTGGGGAGCATACTGTTGAGTGCAGGATGCCAGGTACATCAGCAGATCATCTCAATATTACATGGTGCATGATTTAATGGGAGCAGGCATGGAGCCTGGAGGGAGAGGTGGGGAAGTGCAGAAAAGGTGTTTGCCCAGGAAGGAGCCTCATCTGGGATGAGTTTAAATGATAAAGTTACAGTATGAAAAGGAAGGAAGGAATCCTTCATGGTGGAAGGAACCGCATGAGCTGTGGTAGAGCCAGGAGGAAAAGCATGGTGTGATGGAGGAACAGCAGACAGAGCAGCGTGGTTACAGCAAAAGGTCCCAGGGCTGGAGGGTCAGTTGGTGGTGGTGGTGGTGGGGGGGTGTTGAGGAGAGATGTAGCTGGGAGACTGAGACAAGACCAAACAGCCAAGACCATTTGCTGGGGCAGAGTCTAGACTTCACTCTGAGAGTGACCGAGGAAAGTCCTTCTCTCCAACTTTTTATTTTGAAACTTCCAAACCTTCGGAAAAGTTGAAAGAATAGTACAACAAGTAACTATGCACCCTACACAGGGATTCTCAGGTTGTTAACACCTGTCAATATGTCATATTGACCTTCTTTCCACTTTTTTTTTTCCACAATCTTTGAAAGTAGATTACAGACATCATGACTAAATAATTGAGCATGGGTCTCCAGGAAGAAAGGATATTCATTTTCCCACATTAACCAAATTTTCCCATTAACCACAGTGCCATTATCATACCCAAGGACTGAACACTGGTAATACACTGAATGTGTTATCTGACATCCGGTCCACAGTTAAATTTCCTCTCTTTTCCCCAAAATGAACTTTATAGCTCTTCTAGTCTACATCTAGGGTCCAATCAAGAAGACATGTTGCCCTTGGGGACACTGGCTCTTTAGTCTCTTTCAAGGTAGAATGTCCCCTACCTTTTGTTGTTTTGTGTTTCTTGACACTGTCCTTTGTTGAGAGTACAGGCCAGTGGCTTAGTGGAATGTCCCTCCGTCTGGATCTGTGTGATGGTTCAGTCATTACTAGATGAAGGTTAAACATTTTTGGCAAAAGCACTCCTCCAGCCTGGCCAAGTGTTCTGGGCTAAATTGTTCACTCGGCTGTCACCAGGGTCTCTCCATTGTCCAGAAACATCTTATTCTTTATAATTAAGGATGATTGTGCAATTCTGTCTTTTCCTTCTCTGTTTGTAGATTGGAATTCTCTCAGGAAAAGCTCCCCCACACACCCCATTTTTAAAAAATCATCACTGGAGGCTCATGGGATTCATATTTTATTCAGGGTGTTAGAAAATGCCACTGTGCTTGTTGATGCTCAAATTGTCCCAAACGGGGCCAGTGGGAACCCCTTCAAGCCAGCTCGTGTGTCTTTGATGGGTCCCCATTTGACTTTGAGGACTTTTGGGTTTTCTGCCTTGCTTGGTTCTTTCGTGTTCCACACTTGGAAATGAGCACTTCTCTGAGGAGCCCGGGTTGCTTCGAGAGAGGAATGATCATTGGAAATCATGGCCTGGGTACCAGCTGTGCTCGGCAACTACAGAAATGTCATCGTTTCTAGGCCCTTAGAGTGGGGAGTGCTAGGAAATGTGTATTTTTTTAAAACTTGCAGGTATATGCAAAAAACACCGATTCCTCACAAGGTTCTTTTTTCCCCACTTCTGTATCCTCACATTGATCCCCAAATATATGAACTCTCATACTTCTTTGCTCTATTCTACAATATCCACAGTCATTCTGGATGACTATACTAGTCACACCACCACTAAAAGCAGGCTTACTAGGTAAAGTGCAAGATTTCTTTGCAGTTACTTTCCTTTTTAGAACGGATCTTACCGAGAGTGTATAATCAGAGTACCTGAATTCATTATTTGTGTGCGCGGCTATAATACCGATGTGTACGATTAGATTCATTTGAATACAATTTAGGGTTTGCTTTTTCATCTTCAGTTTTATTTTTTGGAAACATATTTTTTGGAAGTTTTTAATGTCCTAGGGATGGGCACTTGTTTGTTTTCAATATTTTGCTATTACAAATAACGCCGTGGCAAACGATTTTAATTTGTGGATATGTATCTTCCAGGTAAACTCCTGCAAATGGGCTTCCTGCATTGAAGGGCAAGTGTGCGTTTCATTTCGTGAGATGTTGCCACGTTTCCTTTGGTACAGACTGTACATTTGAGTTTTCATAGGTTCTGTTGGAGAATGCACTTGAGACTTCAGAGCAAATGAGGTCGGACATAGGAGATCACTGTGGCCGTCAGACGAGTGACAGCCAGTGCTTCATCCAATGGCAGTGAGACCGGAGAGGGAGATGGGGACTGGCTGAGAATGATCAGATGTGGGATAAAAGAAATAAAAGGACTCCAGAGTGTTTGGACTAAGGTAAGGAGGCAGTTGAGCATCCACACTAAGGCAGATGTATTTCTGTGCATGCACGTGCATATATGTGTGCGTGCATATATATGATGGTGCGCGTGGGTGCATGTGAATGAGCGTGTTTTTGCCCGTGTGTGTGTGTGTGTGTGTGCGTGCACATGCACACATGTGTAAATGTGTTTGGGAAACAGATGTGCAGAGGCCTGGAGCACAGGGTGGGCTGGGCTGGCAGCAGTGATCCCCTGGCACGAAGAGGGCAGTCAACACCATGACCGTGGCTGAGATCAGTATGTCCACTCCTGCGTGTCCCCAGCCTCTGGATGCACAGGGAAAATGGGGCATTTATTTTACCTTTCTCAGATATACGTGTGGACCTGGTGCCTTCGACTTAGTTGTACTCACCTGAAAGGGTAACTGGAAGTTGAGGAAAAGTAGAGCGAGCACATTATGTCAAAGTGTAACTGACTGCAGTTAAAAAAAAAAATGGATTTGACGTTTCCCGGCTTCTCAGATACCACACAGGCTTTAGTAGCCCCCGCAGGGGCGGGTGGGTGCACGCTGGCCCCGATCGGAGGCGGGGGCCATGAAACAAGCTGTTGGCTGGGACCTCACGAGCCAGTCCTGCGGCGCTCTGTTTGAGACCCATCCTTGCCCTCATCCTCCAGCAGGCCTGTCCTGGGCTGACCCAGGCACGATAAAGATTGCTCTTGGAAAAAAGTTACTTGCCAGAGGCTGGGAAATCGGTTCACTGATAGGCTCCTGTGGGATCTACAAAGGTTCCCTGGAAAGGGGTCCTTATCTTCCATCAGGAAACATGCTCTTCATTTCTAGAGGCCACTTTATGTTTGGCTAAAGGTGCAGCCTTGGGTATTCATGTGCAACTTAACTAACAGTGGATAAATCCCCATTTTTAGAAGCTTATCAGAAATTCTGTTCTCTGCACACATGTAACATACTAGCATATTTGCAGTAACACGTCAGGGATTGGGCATTGCTGTGCTCCTTATGCTTCAGTTACTCAGATCATTGAAAAATTCCTTCAAGCACCAACTCAGCAACAATAAAACACAACCCCCGTTGGTTTTCATTCATTCCAGTGCAATCTTTCTAATATGCTTTCCTGCCTCCCTATACTGTGTCTAGGGCCCATTACTTTGTTATTTCTTAATAACTCAGTAGAATTAACACAAGGACATTAGCCCGGCCTGGTTGTGATTATTGAAGTTTCTGTTCGCTCTCTTCAAGGTTGGCTGCCATTGGCCACTTCTCTTCCCTTCCGATTTGCTTCTAATAGCTCTTTTCACACCAGTAAAGTCCAGTCATTCTCCTTGGTTTGCTGGCTTGAACATCCCGTGGGCTTGGACACAGCTACCCAGTCTGTAATAGCGTTACCACTGTGTGTTAAATAGGAGTCACGAGACTCTGAGAGACTTCTTGAACATAAATGCCTGACTCGGGTTCATGGCACCGTTAGTGAGGGCTGGGAGATTCCCATGGAGAGTGAGGATGTGGAGAAAGTGTGGCTTCTGGAAATGTTCCTTTTCCTCAACCTGATAAAACCTACAATGTAACTGACCAGAAATAAGCTTTGGGTGGAATTGCTGGTATGAATTCTGTCCTTTGAGCAGGTGGGGATGGCATGGGCAAGCCCTCATTGTTGTCTGGCCGGCGGAAGAAAAGATGCCACCGACTGGGGTTCTGAGTTCTTATCCACCCCAGATTCTATATCACTTCTGGACTGTAGGGACTTGGGCAGGTTAGAAATTTCTCATCCTCCTGTCTCCTCCCTACAAATGGAGCTCTTACCTGCCTTGCCCAGGTGGCAACTGTGGAAACACTTCATATAAAGAGTGTGGTCTACATACACAAAATACCCTCATCTGCACTTTGCGGATATTTTAAATGGATGATAGACAAGTTATGGTATTCCATTTGTAACTTTTCTCAGCTGCAGCACATGTGGGACGTTTTCTTTCCATCTACAAGTTCCCCTTTCTCCTCTAGGGAGAACCTCTCTCTGCCCCTAAGAACTTTAAAAGGAAATATAATGCTGTTTTTAAAAAAATCTGAAATAACGCTACCCCCCCCCCCCCAACCATGGGCTGCAATTATCAGCAGCCAGAGTTTCATTTCTCTGAAGGTTACCTGCCGGAGGAAGGGTGTGAACTGTGTGGGCAAAAGCAGACAGCTCAGCTGTCCCCCACTGTCCTCACCTTTATCTCTATTATCCTCAAGAAAAGAATCAAGGGGCTGGTGTGCATTGGCTGGCTGGTAGGAAGTTGCTGGCATTTGACCACTTTTAACATGCAGAAATGCCAGTTTCCAATGATTTAACCTAATGATTTCTGGGGAAAGGGAATGACTCGCACGGTTCAGGGTTAGTCAATCAATACTGCAGCGTAATGCTGAACCTCTCATTTTTATGGTTGAAAAATCTAGGAAATAAACCCCAGGAGTGCCATGTAAATAAATGCAAAGGTAATAAATACATAGCATTTCGATTACTCTATTCTCCCTCCCCCACGCCCCCCCCCATTCAGTAGATGCTGTTCTTTCTAGAGTCCAGGATAAAGCCACATGTTTGTGTGGAAAACAATGGGAAATTGGACTTGAATTTACTCTGTCATTTTAATATACTGCCCCCTTTACTTGACAGCCAGGTTCACTGAAGGTTGTCTTCGGAGCACTGCCGATCTGCTAAATAAATAATGTGCCGGCACAGAACCTCTCTACGGTACATCCCAGGGGCTCATAAGTACACTGTCACAGGAGAGCGGCAGGGTGGTTACTCCATCTTCATTTCTGGCTGACCCATAAAAGGCATCCTCCGTGTTGCTGATTATGAACTTGTCATCTGATTTGAAGTTATGTCACCCTAAAGCAGGGAGTTTCCTCACAATAAATCTCATTTTTAATCCAGAACTGCAGTGGGGAAAGCCTGTCTGCATAGTTTAGAGGAAAGCGGGGGGGGGGGGGGGGGGGGGGGGGGTGGAGGGGGGGGGGGGCTGGAACCCAATAGTAGGAAGGCAGCCTACCACTCGTGTCTGCTGGGTGGGGGTGCCCGGGG
>NW_022589725.1:30806817-30898205 GCF_004348235.1 Phoca vitulina
GGGGGGGGGGGTTGGGGGGGGGGGGGGGGGGGGGGGGGGGGGGTGTGCTGGAATTTAATAGTAGGAAGGCAGCCTACCACTCCTGTCTGCTGGAAGGCATTTCTGGGGTACCCATGGGTGTGAGGTCCCAGGGAGGGAGAGAGGTTGGGTGGAGGGAGGGGCTCTGTTTGGTCTCTTTCACCCTCCCCAGGCCCCCTCTCCTTCCTGCCTCTCCCAGCCCTACTCTCTCCCACCTTCCCATCCCTCTGGAGTCTCCTCTCCACCCCCACCCTTCTCTTCCCTGTCCCCCTCCAAACCCTACCCCTCCTGTACCCTCACCCCCCTCCCCTTCTTCAATCCCCTCCCCAACTCCCACCCTTTCCCTCCTCACCTCTCTTAATCCCTTCCCCCACCCCCCAGCCTTTTCCATTGAGCTGAGATTCCTTGTGGCTCTTGCTGGGGTAAAGCCCATCTCTGTCTGGGTTTCGGTCCTGGAGCTATAATCTCGGCTGGCATGGGTTTTATAGAGACATGCCACAGACTCCTGTTTTGTTTTCTGGGCTCACCAAGGAGAGGAAGGAGAATTAAGCAGAGAAGATAGGAAAACTAAAGGGTGTTCTCCTCTGGTTCTCTGTTCAGGCAGGTGCTGTCTCCAGTCAGACCAAGGGCCTGGAACCCAAAGAAAGGAAATAGGAGATGGGAGGGAAATTGGGTGAGGGGGAAAAGCATAGAGGGAAGGGAGGAGGGAGGGGTGGAGGAAAAGGGGAAAGGAGGGAATGGGGAGGGGGAGGAGAGAAAGGGGGAAGGAAAGGCCATTCTCCCAATTGATTTGTGTGGAAATTAAAAACAGAACCTGTACTGCAGGGTTTCTGCAGCCTTCAGGGAGAGAGTTAATGGGGAAAATAGTACAGAAAAATGCAGCTGATCCATGTTAGCAGCCCTGCTCCCTTGAGATGCTCCTGCCCCAGCCTGTGACCACACACACGTATGCCTGCACATGTCCACACATGCACACATGTTCACACACATGTACACACATGCACATGTAGGCAGGCACACACATACCTGCATGCATGTGCACATGCACTTACAGGTACACACAGGCCCACACTTGCACACATTATCACACACATGCATGAAGGCATGCACACATACACATAGAGACACACTCGTGTACAGATGCACGCACATAGAGACACATGCCCACTGGCACATGGGCACACATGGACCTACACAGGCACACACAGACTTGGATACATGCACAAACACTCATGCACGTACACACACAATCATGTGCACACATGCACACACACACACACAGACACCATCACACCCTGCCCCATTCTTCCTGTTTTGAGTCTTGGCCTCTGTGGTTGTCTTCACCCTTGATCCAGGGGTGGGATCTCCACCAGGGTCGTGTCCTCTCATCCTCTGCCTGCCCTCAGGACCCCAGCCAGTCTTCTACTTCTGCTGGGTATGAACAAAGAATACCTTGGACTTTGGGGTGAGGTGGAACAGCCTTTATACACCTGTGAAAGTTTGAACTGACCAGTTAATTAGTGGGAAGAAAATGTTGACATGAGTTCAGCAAGGCCTTGGGTGTGCCCTTGGCTGAGCCTCCAGCAGACGTCCCAAGGTCATCACGGGAGCCTCCGAGAAACAGATGCCAGAATAGGATGAAACATGCAAGGACTTTCCTAGGGAAGTGCCTGTAAGGGGGGGTGGAAAGGGGAGGGAAGGTTATATGAAAGTGTCCTATGGGATGGCCCTGCAGCCCAGGGAAGGTTTTGTAGGACCGTCAGGGAGTCACCGAGCCATCGCTGGCCCTCACGGGAGTCCCACATCTCCTGGGGATGGACCTGCCTTGGTGTCCCTGCCAATGTGGCTGTGGATCCTGTCATCCCATGGTCAGTGGGCGAGTTGTGTCAGGTACATGGCCACAGAGCAGACAGAGAAAGAAGTTCATTGAAACTTTGCCCCAAGTCAGAAGCAGTGACCCAACTCCCTTTTGTACTGATTCGAAACAGAAAATCAACAATTCATTCAAGAAATAGGTTCACTTTTCAAATAATGACATATATGGTCCAGTAGTCATTTGCTAACAAGAGTCTGAATTCCAGGGGGTTTTCTCTGCGCTTTCACCTGGGCAACATGCAGGCACTCCTGTTATCAGCACCGAGGAATGCCAGCGCTTTCAACTGGGTAAGGGAGCTGGAAACAGGGAGGTCTTTCTGGACGGTGAAGGATACCCTAAACATTGTCCAAGGTTATAGAATCATTTCATTTTAGGATCTTTAAAAATCAGTTTGAGGTAGGTTGAGTGACCTGGCTGAGGGGAGATACTTTGTCATTCTAACTTCCCCAGCAAGCCTGCTCCCCTCATGCTGGGGTCAGTGAAAGGCACTGGTAGGGTGACAGGAAGTAGAGGTCCTTACATGGAGGACAAAGAAGTGCTGAGTATGTCCATATAAACACAGCCCTTAGCAAAAGCTGACCCCAAAGCCAGTATCCTGAGAAGATTAGTAGTCCCTTGACATCATTTTTATGAAACCAAACAGGTTTAGATGTAATTTTAAGGATCATCCTAATAAACAATGGAAAATTTCAGAGTTTTAAAAAAATGCCCAATCCATCATAGAAGACAAGAAAAAGTGCCTGCATATTTCTGGTCTTTGGTTGTTCTTTTTCTGTGACCATCTTTAAGGTAACCTGTAGAGCTTTCTCTCACTGCCCGCAATAATTCAAGTAGAGGCAAATGACCCCACAGAGAATTCCAAGCTAAGGTCTGATTCCAACACTACACACATATCTCAAGCCCCGAGACATTCATAAACAAAGGGGGAAAGAATCAGCCATAAACATGAAAGGAAGTTTTCATCCGGGAGCTGGGGTCTCTGGTCTGCCCTGGTAGAGAGACTGTAATGTGACGCTGTGGGGACCCACTCATCTGTGTTGCCTCAGCTACTGAGGAGAAAGATTTGCCAGCTCTTAGTAGCCAGATGCATTATTTAACATGCATTCACCAAAGCATCTTAAAACATCGACGTAGTGCTGTAAATTATGAGAATTTAAATCCATGTGGATGTTGCAAGCTTTCGGTGATGAAAGGTGATGGTTGTCACTGTCTGCATCTTCAATCATTTTAGAAGGAGTATAATTCCCTTCTTCGGGTAGTTCTAGTGAAGATATAGATATTTTATCTCACCTCTCTAGGAGGTGCTCCTGCTCAGGATTTAATGGAATATGTGCCTTCCAGGGGGGTGCATCACGTGCAGCCTTTCAAGTGCTGTGTGGGGCACTATGGCCCCACATTTTATTAGTCGACTAATGACACGTGACCAAATCCTTATACAGAAAACATTTACATTTTATTTTCAGACTTTGGGAGTTGAAACTGGGTCAAATCTCAGAGTGCTCTTACACAAACTAATGAGGTTACAAAATCCAGATCCTCAGAAATCATGCTTGCAGTGGTTTTAATGAATGTTCCACGGGGAAAATGCACCAAGATTTTTTGTTTGAATCAGGCACTGCCTAAACTTAGGTCACTTTGGGTAAATTTCCTCCAATATGCAGAGTATTAAACTTGCACCTGCTTATCTTTGATTCTTTTGATTCTTCTTTCAGTCGTAACTGTAGGATTTGTGTCTTAGAAAGCACGATGAGGCCACCCAGATTTTTCTCCTGTCTTGTAAGACATGGGCTTGGAGTTTGGTGAGAGTGACTTAGTAGAGAGAAATTCCCATCTTGGTTTAAAATATAATGTGTTCATAGATAAATGTGAGGTAGGGTAGGGCCAACAGTAGATGCAGACTGCCATTGAAACAGCTTGTTCCTCGCCGTTCTGGAGAGAAGGGGGCATTCCACACCATTCAGGGCCACCTGGGGAAGCACCAGGGTCAAGAGGGTGAGGACACATCTGCTGGCAAAACCTTTATTGTGGTTTCCATGGGAAGGAGTGGGTGAAGCAGGGTAAGCAGGCTTAGGATTTGCTAGTTTGAATAATTTCAGTAGACTCTGGGGAATAGGAGCTGTCCCTAGTTGTCTAGTGCTTGGCCCTGGTACCAGATTAGGGCAGGTGGATAGTGGCCCAGAATGTGACAGGGCACTAAAGGAGGTGGACTTTGGATTGGTTTACATTTGAAAAGTGTACTCCATGTTTACTATTCATTACTCATACGTTTACTCAAGGAATTGGCTTCCCCTGAGAGAGGCTGTCCCTCCAGGGTCAGCATGGCCCCAGATGTCAAACTATTAGAATTTAGAAAATAAAAGACATGATTAATGCATATCTCCAAGCTGAAAATCCTGTGGTTTATCAAACAAGACAAGTAAAGATTTAGGGCTGCATCTATGCTCACAGAAACCTTCTTCTGAGGGAAATTTTCTTGATATTGAAACCAAGAAATGACAGAACCTTATTCTCCCATGGAGGTCCACAAACCTGGCATTCACCAGCCCCTGCTGGTCATGGAGTCAAGAGGCTCTGTACATAGAAGTGGGAAACTAAGCAAGCTACAAGACAAAGGGGGGCACAACTCTGAATTCAAGTGCACGATGAGAATAAATGCGAAAATGTTTTTTCAGATGGCCTCAGCCCAGGAAAATTTACGCTGCAGGAATAACATTTCAGCTGGTGGATAAGATGGAGAATATTGTAAAACTCCAGCCTGTACTGTTAGCATTGGTGATGAATGACCTTGTTTTGGAGAACGTGCCATCTGCTTAGAAAGATGGGAAGGTGAGCTGTTGGTAATTCCTGCAGTGTAGCCAGAGCATCTGTCCTTTTTTCTTTGCATGCCTTCAGCAGCTCACATAGCTGCCTCTTGGTGGTTATCTGCTCTTGGCTAATTACAGAATGAAAGACTTACAGTCTTACAGCTAGGAAAGCGAGGAACTACCCTTTCTCTTTTTTCCTAAGAAAACGGAACTCCTCTCCTGTCTCATTGGAGAGTCATGGATGCAGGGGAGGGAAGATGCTGACTGCACACCCAAAGGGAAGGAACCCCTTCCCTTCTTGCTGACAGCATATAGATATTCCACGTCTTAGTTTTGGAAGCTACACAACAATCGGGTCAGGAGTCCCCTTTCCTTTGTGTTGCTGCTAGTTCCGGGATGCTTGCATATCTTTCAACAGCTGCTTTTTGACCAACTAATCCAGTTACTCTGACATGGGATTTTCACGAATAATGATTATAAGAGGCTGCCCTCTCTATTTGGGGACAGTCTATAATCAAGAGATAAGAGACTTCTAAGTCAGGCAAGCCAGGTTCAAATCCTGGCTTAGCCACTTAGTAGTGAGACAAATTTGAGCCCATTACTCAACTTCCTTGAACCTGAATTTCCTCCTCTGCAAAATGAACGCAATAGCATCTACCCTGTAACTTCATAGAAAGGTCAGATGATACTGTTTTTGAAGGCCCTGCCGTGTTGTAGACTTATTGTTTGTATATTTTTTAATACTTCTACCCCAAACAACATACAAAAGTATTTTAATAAAAATATATTTATTGTCACGATTTATATTTTATGCTATAGCAGTAAGTACAATTTCAAGGTGGAATATTTTGGGAGGAGATTTATCTGCCCAGTGAAGATGTTAGGAACCCAGAATGATCTACTTGACTAGATGTTGTGTTCACCCATGGGTACTGGCCCTATTGAGGTATTTCAGGGCAATTAGTATGTGGTTTACCAAGCTGTCTGGCCAGGCACAGGGTGACCCATCGGAGTCCCCACTCACTCCCGGCGGGCACTATCCGAAGGTGACTGCCCTTTTCTCAAGTGTCCCATGAGAGGTTGTGACAGCTTTCTTTATCTTTAGGGTGTCTTCCATCTGGAACAGTCAATGGTTATAGGAGAAACAGAACAGAGAGGAAAGTTTTATTCTACCACATTGTAGTGGTCACCCATCCTGGTTCCCGGAATGAATGGAAAGAGGACCTAGATGTTCAGTTTGGTCACCTGAAACTCCCTGTACCAAGTGACATAGTTGGCCATAAAATCTCCTTCCTACAAATGCTGACTTGTGCTTGGTAAGGAGAGGTTTGAGGTCTCCTCTATTCAGGTACAAATAAAGAGATGATAGTAGGGACGCCTGGGTGGCTCAGTTGGTTAAGCATCTGCCTTCAGCTCAGGTCACAATCTCAGGGTCCTCGGATCGAACCCCACATCGGTCTCCTTGCTCAGCGGGGAACCTGCTTCTCCCTCTGCCTGCAGCTCCCCCTGTTTGTGCTCTCTCTCTCTCTCTGACAAATAAATAAATAAAATCTTTTAAAAAGAGAAAGCGAGGACACCTGGGTGGCTCAGTCGGTTAAGTGTCTGCCTTCAGCTCGGGTCATGATCCTGGGGTCCTGGGATCGAGTCCCACATCGGGCTCCCCACTCTGTGGGGAGCCTGCTTCTCCCTCTGCCTCTGCTTCTCTCTCTCTCTGTCTCTCATGAATGGATAAATAAAATCTTAAAAAAAGAGAGAGAGAGAGATATAGTAGCTAACATTTATTGAGTACCTGCCATGTGGCAGATGTGGTTCCAAGAACATGACACACATCAGCTCACTCAGTCCTCATACTCTATATGAAGTGAGGACCATTATTAGGGACACCATGTGCTAACACAGTGTAGCACTTGGATTTGCCCAGATGAGGAAACTGAGGCCCAGAGAGATTCAGTGCCTGGCCCCAAGTTACACAGCTGGGGAAGGGAAGCTGCAGACATGGATTTGTGTCGAGCCACTAATAGGTCTTCTGTCTGACCGTGATTCTTCAGAGGCTGTGAGTAGTCTCCTCTGATTTCCTTTCAACAAGCCCAGCCAAAAGGGCCCAAGCAGAATTTCATCTCCTGCTCTTGACACCATGGAGCCTGACTCTCTCCTCTGTGTCTCTGAGACTTCTCTGTGAATGTAGAAAAGAACGCCTGCTCTCCATGGGGTGAAGCAATCCATGTGGTCACGTGGATCAGAGGCCCTGCTACCCACATAGGCATCTCCAGGGGATGTCTTCCCTCCAGGTTCAGGCTGGCTGCTGTCAGGAACTTTGTGGCCAGTGGCCAGCTGCTGGAGCAAAGGCCCCTACATGGTTGTATGGCTGCACTTCTCATTGTATTGGCCTTGCTATCCCCAGCCTCTAGAAAGACTCTCTTCTCGGCTCCGGTTAGAAAAACCCCAAGAAAGGGTACTGATTGGTTACAGCAGTTGCAATGGCCAGGGAAGTGAGGGACTATTTTTGGCCCAGCATCAGCCACATGTCCACCCTTGACCAATCATTGCAGCCAGAAGAGTGGGGTCCCATCAGAAGATAGCAGCCCTCTTTCTGGCTGACAGGATTAGAGGACAGGTGGGGGATGAGAATTCCCCCTGAAAAGAAAGAGGTCAAGTTCCAAAAGACAGAACAGAGAGATGGGTAGACAGAATAACAACATGAGCAGCAAATATGGAAAAATAGTCCTCAGAGGGTGTCTCAGAATGAGACAAACTGAGAGCATAACCCTCTGCCAATATGTGGCAGAAGTTTTGGCACTGGGTTATTGGGGAACTTCAAAAGGAAGAAGAGGAGTAAAAGGTGTGTGTGAGGGCTGATCAGGGAGCACGGAGGAGGGGTTGGCTCATACACTGCAGCTCTACCAGTTTTCTTCTGCTCATCAAACTACTTGAGCCTACTCACCACAGGGCCTTTGCACATGATGTCTCCTCTTTTGTAATGCTCACATTTTCACACTCACTGTAGCTACCTTTTTTTTTTTTTTACCTTTCATACCCCAGGGTAAGAATTATCTCCTCTGAGAGGCTGATTTTGAGCCCTTGATTAAGTCAGATTCCTCTTTTTCCTTCTCTTCCATAGATCCCTCTTTCCTTCAGAACACTTACAATAAATTTTAATCATTTATTGAATTGTTTCTTTGTTTGGCTCCCCTGTATATTGCCAATGCTTGACAATCGGTAAGCACTCAATAAATATTGCAGGAATACTGTCCTTGTAAGAATGATGGTTTTATGGGATAATCAGAAGCAAATGGGCTGTGCCAGTGTGGAGAGGAGAGAAAGGAAAGAGGATACATAGAGGAAAGACATGAGAGTCTGAGAGTCAGAAGTCAGAAGGAAGCGAGAAGGGACTGGGCCAACGTAATGCCCTCTGGGTTTTAAGGAACTCTGGGTTTCCTGGAATTTTCATGTGGGGTGAGGGTTTAGGCAAGTTTATCTGAGTGTCCAAGATGGTGATGCCAGAGGGCATCTGGGTTATCATGGCATGACCCTGCTCCATGGTTGGTGTGACTGAGAGATGGGTTTGCAGATGGCTGACATATGCCAGGTGGGCTGTGGTGCTTTGTGTGGTGTGGGTTCTGTTCCCTGTCTCCATTCTCCCCTGCCTTCTTCCCACTGCTCTTGGGGTGCAGCTGTTGGCCAGGCCTGCCTCTCACATCGTGATTCCAGAAAACTCCTCACCGCCACTTCACACGATGGTGAAGGCACATCAGTGAGGCCAACACAGGGACCTACTGTATTTTCAGGGCAGTGTTCTGTGCACACATCTAACTCCCAAATTGACCCAATGGAGGTTTCCCTGAAAGGCTCTGGCATTGGTGCCCCAAGAAGTCTCCTCACTTCAAGGTTGAACCCAGTGGCCCCCTGTTTTCAAAATGTGAAATGATCATTGGGAAAAAGAAGTCAGTTGAGCTTGGCGAGTCCCCAGTGTCTGGGCACCATCCGCTCTGCTGTGAAAGGAAAATGCTGGCTTTTAAGCATACAAAAGGCATCTGATGGAGTTGGGAGAAGTGGCTTTTCACCACTTTCAGGAGGGAGAAATTGAACTTTTAAAAGGAGGCCTTCATTTCAAGGAGGTCTGGTTTGTACAGGGACTGTTTCTGAGTGACGTAGAAAGCTGATCTGGGAGACCTCCCACATTGGGTTCCTCCTGACCCATTGCCTGTTTGGAGGTGACAGGTAGTGTAGACAGCAAACCACTCCTTGGTCTTTGCCCCTACCTATCCCCACCACAGAGTGATTTGCAGCCTTCATTCCATGGCTGACCAAAGTACCTTCATCATGCCCAGAGATGAGTGCACAGCCAGAGTGAAGATGTTGTTTGGTTATGGCTTTCTGGAATTCAAAGCAGCTTCCTTAGAAAATTGGGCTTATTACCTCTAAGTGAGCACTCCTCTCCACAGTACAGACGTTCCTATTCAGCTGCTGTTTGTGTCTCCACCATGGCATCCACTGTCACTGGCAGGCGTGATGCCCCTTAAGCACACCGTGGCTTCCCTTAGGTCTGGGACCCCATCCTGTGTCAAGCGAGCCATGTGATCCCACTGGACAGCCATCCCCTGTCTGAGGGTCAAGCCTCACTCATCTTTCACTTTGAAGGCCTATAGGAGCATAGTACCAAAATTTTGTCTTTATATTGTTTCTTGTTTTTATTTAATTTCTTGTTCTGTAAAAAGAAAAACCCACACAAACAAAACCATATATGGGGAGAATAGCATAGCGCCTCTCAAACAGGTAGATTTAGGGGGATTTCTCTCTTAGAGATGTACTTGTGAAACACTTATGAATGACTTCTATCTCATGTGATTCTGTACACATTTTGTTGGCATATGTAAGTGACTCCTTAGGACCCCACAAGAATAATGATTAGTCATAGCCAAAATTCACCAAAACCAAATCAGAACCCATTTCCTTCCAAGGACTTCTAAATCTCTTGCATTCTTCCTTTTTGTTTGTCCATAAATTATATCTACCTAAAGTCAGAACAACTGATGGATTTAATCTGTGTAGTGGGTAAGTTCAGAGATCTCTGAATGAATCAGAGCTTATTAAACAGAATGGCCTCACTGATCTGAGTGTCTGAGTTGACAAAGAACAAGACCTTTCCATGCGGACATGGCTGACTTCCTTTGGGGAGCAGGAAAGGAGAGAAAGGTTGACACTGGTTTTGCATTTAACCAGCGTTGGGTGGTTGTGTGTTGGAGGGGGTGATGTTAGTGGCTGGGTTCTGATTGGTGGATGTAGGGGTTTTATTTCCACATAAGAAGTACGTATTCCTATGGATTTTTTATATGTCCCTCTTTCAAATATAGGGAAAAGAATCAGACCTAACTTTGACAATTTTCTTTGCTAAAATATATGTGAATCCTTGGGCATTGAAATCAGACATCACTCTGGAATTTGTATTTTCTTCCTGTTTTGGTAAATTTCACTTATTTCAAAGCTCAGAGATACCAACTGTAAATTTAAGAGCAACAACATACCCCATACTTTGCTTCCAGCATACCAGAACCATCTGATCACCTGCCCTCCCGCACAACTGCTGAGCACCTGTTTGTCAGTTAGGTGATGAGGCTCTTGTCTGTAATCTAGGAGAGAGCTGGTGGGATGGGTGGGAGAAAAGGGATAAGGGTCTAAGGAGCTGTTATATCTCTGATTGTGGTAACTCTCCAAAATCCTATGCTGCAGAGCTAATGAGGAAAATAGTAACCCAGCCCTGCAGGCTCCCAGTGAGAGCCAAACTGTCTTCAGCACCACTGACTTGGCTTCTAAACCATGAGATCAGAGAGAGAGAGATGGTGGCCACAGTTGTCATTCCCATACTGTGCTAAGCAGAAGAGATTAATGTACTTGAAAAAAAAATCCAGAAACAGTTCCTGGAGAGGCCTGGCTGGGTTACTCTCTAAAGAACGAGTAGAGTTTCAACAACTGGAGATAAGTCTAAGTTCAAGAAACAGTGTCAGAAGAGGTAGAAGGAGACAATGGTGATGGTGGCCAGGGCTCTGCCAGGTATCTGAGGAGGCTGGATGGAAGATGAAGTCACAGGCCCCCGGGGTAGAGGGCGCTATTGCCAGCCCAGCACTGGGCTCAGACAGGAATTTCATCAAATGTGGTTGGCAGGTGCGTTAACAGCAAAGCCACTGGCTCTCTGAGCGAGAAGTAGGCTGGATCTCGAGACTCTGCTGTTATTGGATGTCACATCTCATACCGGTAACACTGTTTCAGACCAGTCTGTGCAATAATGCCTGGGCCAGGCCATTTTTGAAATTTAGGTTGGAATCCTTAGCCTTCCTGCTGTCCACTGAGCCAGGGACAGGCTGACCTCTTTCTGGGCTGTCCCAACCTCACCCAGTAGGAGCCCACTTCTAATCTCAGCTCTGATCCCGACAAGCTGTGACCTGGGTTCTCTCACCTTCGTGGGCCCTGGCATCCCCACCTGGGGGCCGGAAGTAATGACCTTCGGTGACTCACAGCCAAGTACAGGAACCTCATGGCCTGCTATGGATGCACAGCTCTCCTTTCCAGCTGAGGAACACTGTGCATCCAGAAGGAAAGGAGCTAAGGTCAGATTGGGCTGAAGTTGGTGTGGACTCACTCAATTCACAGTCCCTCCTTAACGAACCAGGGCATACTTCTTAGAATCCCAGGAAATAGAAATACATGTATAAATTTAAAATATGTATGCATGTATATATGCATATATTTAATGCTTATTTAAGATAGTTTAAAAGACTTTTAAACCTTTAGGTTTATAGAAAATGGGTGGAAAACACCATACTCCCCTTCACTTCCACCCCCCTTCTGGTAACATCTTGCATCACTGTAATTCATTTGTTACAATTGATGAATATACAATGATGCAACATGATTAACTAAACTGCGTGGTTACCTTAGGGTTCGCTCTTGGTGATATACAGGTCTATGAGTTTTGTCAAGCGCAGTGTCCTGTATCCACCATTACAGTATCCTCCAGAATAGTTTCCCTGACCTAAAGATCCTCTGTGTTCTGCTTATTCATCACTCCCTCCCCCCAACCTCTGGGAACCACTGATCCTCTTATTGTCTCCATAGTTTTACCTCTTCCAGAATGTCACATAGTTAGAACCATATAGTAGTCTTTTAATTTTTTTATTTTTATTTTTTAAAAGATTTTATTTATTTATTTGACAGAGAGAGACAGTGAGAGAGGGAACACAAGCAGGGGGAGTGGGACAGTGCTGAGCAGGGAGCCCAATGTGGGGCTCGATCCCAGGACCCTGGGATCATGACGCGAGCTGAAGGCAGATGCCCAACGACTGAGCCACCCAGGCACCCCCATATAGTAGTCTTTTTAGATTGGTATCTTTCACTTAGCAGTATGCACTTAAGGTTCTTCCATCTTTTTGTCAATAGTTTGTTTCTTTTTTTTCACTGGATAATATGCCACTGTATGGATGTACCATAGTTTGTTTATCCATTCACCTCCTGAAGGACATCTCAGGTGCTTCCAAGTTTTGGCAATTAAGGATAAAGCTGCTAACAACATTTATGTGCAGGTATTTAAGTTTTCAGTTCATTCAGGTAAATACCAAGAAGTACAACTGCTGGATTATATGGTAAAAGTATATTTAGTTTTGTAAGAAACTGCCAAACTGTTTTCCAAAGTAGCTGTACAATTTCACATTTGCACCAGCAATAAATGAGTTCCTGTTGCTCCACACCCTCACCAGAATTTAGGGTTATCAATGTTTTGGATTTTGGCCATTATAAGAGGTGTATAGTGGTATCTTATTGTTGTTTTGATTTTCAGTTCCTTAAAGACATATGATATTGGGCGCCTGGGTGGCTCAGTTGGTTAAGCGACTGCCTTCGGCTCAGGTCATGATCCTGGAGTCCCTGGATCGAGTCCCGCATCGGGCTCCCTGCTCGGCGGGGAGTCTGCTTCTCCCTCTGACCCTCCCCGCTCTCATGTGCTTTCTCTCTCATTCTCTCTCTCTCAAATAAAGAAATAAAAAAAAAAAAATCTTTAAAAAAAAAAAAAAAGACATATGATATTGAGCATCTTTTCATATGCTTATATACCACTTGTAAACCTTCTTTTGTGAGGTATCTATCCAGGACTCTTGCCCCTCTCTTAATCAGGTTGTACATTTTCTTATTGTTGAGTTTTAAGAGCTCTTTGTATATGTTGTCTAACGGTCTTTTAGCAGATAGTCTTTTGCAAATATTTTCACCCAGTCTGTGGCTTGTCTTCTCATTCTTTTGACAGTATCTTTCACTGAGCAGAAGTTTTTAATTTTAAAGAAATCCAGCATATCAGTTATTTTTTTCATGGATCATACCTTTGGTGTTGGATCTAAAAGGTCATCCCCCAACCCAAGGTCACCTAGATTTTCCCTTGTGTTATCTTCTAAAGGTTTTATAGTTTTGCATTTTATGTTTAGGCCTATGATTCATTTTGAGTTAATTTTTGTGAAAAGTGTGATGCCAGTGTCTATGTTCATTTTTTTGCATATGGATGTCTGGTTCCAGCACTTTTTGTTGAAAAGGCTGCTCTTTTGCCCTAAATTGCCTTTGTTTCCTTATCAAAGATCAGTCAACTGTATTTGCGTGAGTCTATTTCTGAGTTCTCAATTCTATTCCATTAATCTATGTGTCTGTTCTTCCACCAAAAGCACACTTTCTTGATCAGTGTTGCTTTATAGTAAGTGTTGCAGTCAGATAGTATCAATTTTCTGTCTTTGTTCTTCTCCAGTATTATGTTGACTATTCTGGGTCTTTTGTCTCTCTGTATAAACTTTGGAATCAGTTTGTTGATATTTGCAAAATTATTTGCTGGGATTTTGATTGGGGTTGCATTGAGATTGTAGATCAGGTTGGGAAGAACTGACATCTTAATATTGAGTCTTCCTATCCATGAACATGGAATATCTCTATATATATTTAGTTCTTTGATTTCCTTCATCAGAGTTTTTTGTTTTCTTCATATAGATCTTGCACATGTTTTATTAGATTTATACCTATGTAGTTCTCCTTTTTTTGGGTACTATTATAAATGATACTGTGTTTGTAATTTCAAATTCTGATTGTTTATTGCTGGTATATTGGAGAACAATATAATTTTGTATATGAACTTTGTTTCCTGCAACCTTGCTATAATCACCTATTAGTTCCTGGAGTTTTGTTTTTGTTTTGATTCTTTGGGGTTTCTTGCATCTAATCTCTGAAAAAAGGCAGTGTATTTCTTCCTTCCCAAATCTGTATGCCTTTTATTTATTTTTCTTGTCTTATTGAATTGACTTGGACTTCCGGTATGATGTCAAATAGGAATGGTGAGCGGGGACATCCTTGCCTTGTTCCTGATATTAGGGGGAAAAGCACCTAGTTTCTCCTCATTACTTTTACTGTTAAATCCTCCATGTGACATGGAGTTGTGGGTGCTCTACCTATATTCCCTTGCCACCCACTCTTCCTTGTGGAAGGGCTTTCTCTGGCTACAGAGCGGATTCAATCCATATTCAGGAAAGGCCAGGAATGCTGGGAGTTAAGAAAGTACCTATTTTCTCACCATTAAGTATGAAGTTAGCCATAGACTTTTTTGTAGTTGTTCTTTACCAGGTTGAGGAAGTTTCCCCTATGCATAATTTGCTAAGAGTTTTGTTTTGTTTTTGTTTTTTACCATGAATGGATGTTAGCTTTTGTCAAATGCTTTTTATTTTGCATTTATTAATATGATACGATTTTTCTCCTTTGGCCTGTTGATGTGACGGATTACAGTAATTAATTTTTAAATGTTGAACCAGCCTCTATACCTAGAATAAATCTTACTTGGTCACGATGTATATTTTTTTATACATTCTTAGATTGGATTTGCTAATATTTTATTCAGAATTTTTAAATCTGTGTTCATGAGAGATATTCTGTAGTTTTCCCTTCTTATAATTTCTTTGTCTGGTTTAGTAGTAGGGTAATTGGTCTTATAGAATGAGCTAGGAAATATTCTGTGTACTTACATTTTCTGGAAGAGATTGTGGAGAATTGGTATAATTTCTTCCTAAAATATTTAGCATAATTCACTGGTGAACCAACCTGGGCCTGGAGCTTTGTCTTTTAGAAGGTTATTACTTATTGATTCAATTTCTTTAATAGATACAGGCCTATTCAGATTGTCTGTTTCTCCTTATGTGAGTTTTGGTAGATTTTATCATTCAAGAAATTGATCCATTTTATCTGAGTTGTCAGTTTGTGGACAAAGATGATTCATGATATCCCTTCATTATCCTTTTATGTCCCTAAGATCAGTGGTGATGGCCCCTCTTTCTGATATTAGTGATTTGTGTCTTCTCTCTTTTTTTTCTTATATCATGGCTAGAGATTCATCAATTTTAACAATCATTTCAAAGAACCAGCTTTGGTTTTGTTTTCTCTACTGTTTTCCAGTTTTCTTTTTCTGCCATTTATTTCTGCTCTAATTTTATTATTTCTTTCCTTCTGCTTACTTTGGATTTAATCTGTTTTTCTTTCTCTGGTTTCCTAAAGTGAAAGCTTAGATGATTGACTTAGAATCTTTCTTCTTTTCTAATATATGCACACAATGCTATAAAATTTCCTCTAAGTACTGCTTTTGCTGCATCCCACAAATCCTGATAAATTTTTTGTGCATTTTAATTTTACTTAAAACACTTTAAAATATAGAAAAGCCCCAAGATAATTTAACATATTCTGTGTAGTCACCAACCAGAACTGACTTTGTCAGTAATCTTTCATTTTGTCTCTTTTTAGTAAAAGTCAACACAACACTACATGTGATATGGCTGTACTGTCCTTGTCACCAGTCCTAATCACTCCTCGCCCACCATTCCCAGAAACAACTACTATCATGAAGGTGGTGGGTTTCTTTCCAATCCAGTTACTTCTTTTTTTTTTTTTTTAAGATTTTTATTTATTTATTTATTTGACAGAGAGAGAAACACAGCGAGAGAGGGAACACAAGCAGGAGGAGTGGGAAAGGGAGAAGCAGGCTTCCTGCTGAGCAAGGAGCCGAATGCAGGGCTTGATCCCAGAACTCTGGGATCATGACCTGAGCCAAAGGCAGACACTTAATGACTGAGCCACCCAGGCACCCCAATCCAGTTACTTCTACTGACTTAGATGACAGCCTCAATTTATCTTACATCAACAGTATGGATGCTGGCAAGGAGAGCGGTCAGTACAGAAGATAGCAGAAGCAGGATTCAGTTATCTAGTCTGGAATGCAGAGATGTGTATTCACGCACAATGCATCTGTCTTAGTTTAGGTTCTTCTAGAAGCAGGCGCAGGGTCAAGGATTCAAGGACAAGTAATTTGTTTGGCATGCAGCTTGTGGAGCAGTGAAGTTAGACAAGGAAGGGAAGAGCACCAGGAAAGAACACATCATCAGGGCAGTTGTAACTAGCAAATGGAGCCCTGGCCCTCTGGGGATATGGGAGGCAGCACAGAGCACACATGAGAATGAGGAAGTGGAATATTCACCACAGCTCCCATCAACCAGTGACTGAGAGGGCTTCCTGGGTCCATTGAGCCCCTAGAATTTCTGTCCATGGACAAAGTTGGCTCTGACAGCCAGAAAGAGCCCTTGGGCACAAAGGTGCAGGTGCCAGCAGACAAGAGTCAGGCAGGTGTACTCTGCATTGGTCAAGGGAGGGGATGTGGTTCACCCACTGACAGCACCTGTTAAAACCTCTCATTAAACATCTCTTTGCTAACACTTAGCTTATTTAATAATTATGTCAAAAGAAAAAAAAAAAAGGAAGAGCATGTGTTGTGTGCAAGGTCCTGGGATCTCATTCCATCCTTGTAAGAACGCTGCAAGGACGGTGGTGTTACCTTTTCCCGGTTGTCCAGATCTGGAAAATGAGGCTGGCCAGGCTTCAGTGTTCAGCAGTGGCTGAGGCCAGCACCAGAACTCTGACTCACCTGTCAGGACCCCAAGCTGCCTCTCAGAGAGAACATTCAGAAAGGGAAAGGCTGTGGTGTCAAAGGAAGCTTATTTTGAGCCAACTTTTAGAGGGCAGCGTACAATGAGTGCTGGGAGCCTTTTAATTAAACACTGAAAAGCACAGGAGATTGAAAGTAAGCTGCTTCAATGGGAAAGCTAATATTTACAGATTAAAAAACATGTAAAAGTCTGGAAATGCAGGTCTCTCATTAGGGGTGATATAATTACCAAGTGCTCGTCTCCTAGCAATAAGGACAAAGATGTTAATTCTCGGTTCACAGTTTGCCTTTAGGCGGGTCTTGGATTTGGTTGCTGATTGAAGCCTGTTGCCAGGGGACATGTCTTTGGGTGTTCTGTTGGAGGCAAGTGTTCCAGGCATCACTCTGGGAAGGAGGGAGTTACCCTTATTCTCTGCATTCAGGTGATTTGGGTGAGTCCTTTGAGCAGCAAGTGATGGAAGGGAGACTACCCTTTATGTGACCTTGACTCATTCTAACAGAATTTCTGCCAGGGAAATCCCCTGGGCTAAAAAACAAAAAGACTTCAGGTTAGCTGCTAACCAGCTGTCAGACTTTGGACAAGTCCATGGAAGTTTCTGGATTTAGTGACTTTTAGTCCATCCTGTTCAGCTCTAACAGTGCATGGCAAACAGGTGACTACATGCATGGAGCCTGCATCAAAAGCCCTGCATGCACTCATGGTGCTCAGTGTCTGCCACCAGTGGCTGCCACTAGTTCGTGCCACCTTGTATCATTAAGTGGGTTCCCCACCAGGCCACGCCTGGTGGTTCACTACAGGGCTCCATTGTTCGACATCTTCCCTGTGACTTGGATGAGGCCACTGAAAGCATGCACACCCATCTATGGATCCCATAAAGCTGGAAGGATGGGCAGAAATGACCTTGTTGAATTATTTAAGATAGTTGTAGCTTCTGTAATAGGTAAGACCTCAAATTTCAGTGGCTTAGCACCATGGAAGGTCCTTTCTTATTCTTGCAAGGTCTGATGCAGTATCCAGCAGACACCCTTCCATACAGTGACTCAGGGACCTAGGGACCTCTGTCTTCAACTCACCATCTGCTGGGACCTCAGGTATTCCCCTCCACAGCAGATGGGGAAGAAGAAGGGGTGGAGGACCACAAGGGAGATTTGAAAGGGGCAGGCTTAGAAGTGGTGCATATCACTTCTTCCCATGTATTATTGGCCAGAACTCAGCTATGTGGCCACACATGGAAGGTGAAGTGGATGGGCATGCGTTTTGCTGTTGCTATCGCCAACTCTGCTTCAATCATGCAAGAGCAGAAGCAGGATTCACAAAGGTCTGAGAGCCTTTAATAATGGGGCATATCTTAAAAGATGAAATTTGGTTGAGATTAATATCTAATGTCAGGCTCTTAGTTTGGTGAAAGCCTTTCTACAGAAGTATTAGATGGAGAAGATGTGGCTCAAGAGCATCACACTTGTAAGTGGCTCTTAGCTTCCTTTGGTCTGCACTGTATATACTGAGTAGCTAATGTGTGTCAGGTGCTATGTCAGGTCTGTGTGGCAGGCACTGTACTGGGCATTTGCATGCATTATCTCATTTTCGTAGCTACCCTTGGAGTTGACAGTCCCCTCATCCTCGTTTTACAGATCAAGAATACAGGGCTCAAGGAGACCAGCTAATTTGCCCAAGGTCACATGGCTGCTATGGGGCAAATGAGATTCAAGTCTATGTCAGCCTTGTTCAGATTTCATGTCTTTCTAAAGGTATAGATTTCTGAAGCAGAGTGGAGTAATCTTGCTCTCCTCCCTGTTAGGTAGACACCCTGGGATATGCATGGTTGCTTTCAGTGCCATACTCTGGCAAAGGGGGAAAGGTGAGCTCAGGAGTGAGGGGCAGGCATGATGTCAAAGCCCTGTTCTGCAGGGGAGGCTGGATGCCTGGTGCTGTTTGATCTGGAGAAAGGGCATTTGGAATGGCACTCCATTTACCTGCAGGAATGAGAATCTCAGTGGACTATTTTTTTAGAGCCCTGAGCAGTAGGACCAGGACCTGAACAGGTACAGTTCGGGGAGGCCAAGTTCTGTTCTGTATAAGAAAGAGCATTTTTTGCCTTTTTAAGTTTTAATACAGAGACAGAAAGATGGCAGGTTCACTATCACTGGAAGTATTTGGGCCAATGCTGGACATGATTTGCTGGTGGTGTTTTGAAGGAATTCAAATACCCCTTGGGGGTGATGGCCATTTCTCAATGATGCTGCTCCAGGACACCCCAGTGCTGGATGGTCCACTTTCTCCTTTGCATACCCACTGTGCCCTTGAATGAGCTTTGTTGTTGCACTTGGGACACCTTAGTGAACTTCATTTCTGCAGTAGATGTAATGTACCTTCACATCTCCAGTGCTTAGCACAGAGTGGGGACTTAATAAAGGCTTATGAATGAATGTTGGTTTGGATGGTAGGGACACATGATTTCTTGGGTCCCTTCCAACCCCAGGATTTCATACTTCCATGCACAAAATGAGCCCCCCTCCTCCCAGCACTAATCAGTGCATTTAGCTCCTCCTGCCCTAGCTGGTTCTGAGTCCTGGGGGAGATCCACTGAGTCTAGGGGGAGGTCACCTCCTCCTCCCCAGTGCAGGGTCTGGGGTCACAACCAATCCTGCACAGGCCAGGATGGCAGAACCTAGTCTCCAGACCCTCAGCTCACAGCTAGACACAGTGCCAGACTCAGTGCTTTGAGATTATTTTTGCATTACTAATAACAGTGTCCGTACTGATAGTGCCCACATATTGGATGCTTATTATGTGCAAATAACACATGGTTACTTTGCACAACCTCTTTTAAATCGTCTTTATAATCTACATTTTCTAACGTAAAAACAGAATCCTAGGTTTCAGAGAAGATACATGGTGGATCCTGGATGCAAGCCTGGTCCTCCCAAGGACTGTGTTTCCCTGGCAGGATGTCACACAACTTCTCCGAACTTCCATGAAATCATAGCATCAGACAGGTTTTGATTTGCCCTTTCTCCCCAGAAGCAGCCTTTAATGGTTGTCAACCCTGGGTCAAGGTTGTGTTTGTGCCAATGGGTAATTGGATGAGGCCCCCACTGTTGTGGTTAGAGGTGTGAGATTGGACTCAGACCACTTTTGGGTCCAATCTAGGCCCCACCACCTAGCAGCTTGTGCCAATCACATAGGCAGTTGTCAAGGATTTGATCAGGTAAACCACACAGAGCCACTCAGCACAGTCCTGCCACCTTGCAGATGCTCCATAAATTATCAGTATTGGAGCAAGAGTGAAAGGCTGGAGGTCATTTTTCCTTTTCTGATCTTTTCTTTTTTTAAGGTTTAAGTATTTTATTTCATTTTATTTTTTTAATTTTAATTCCAGTGTCATTAACATATATTAGTGTCAGGTGTACAATGTAGTGATTCAACACTTCCTTAATGGAGGGGAAGCCTCACTTCCTGGGATGGAGTCACAACAGAGCAACCATCCTTCGGCCACCCTGTGTGGGCCATCCTGGATTGGAGACACTCAGGGACTCTGCCTGTATTACCCAGGATCCCCTGAAGGCAGAGCCCGAGATAAGGACTCACGTGGTTTATGAGGGGAGTGATGGCAGGAACTCGAAGTCGGGGGCAGATGAGTGGGGCAGGAAGGAGGAGGCCCCAGTCAAGGGAGCAGTGTTGAGTGCGTTGCTCGGGGTGAAAGGGGTTCCGTGGCGCTCAGGTGGGTAGAACATCCTGCGAAGTTGTCTCCCTACAGAGATGGCTGCGAGGAGGGTTCTCCCCCAGCCCCTGCCCCCCGTGGCTGAGGCCCACTCCTCTGCACGTCCAGGGCCGGAGCAGCCTTGCTAGGCTTTGGGAGAGCCCAGAGCAGAAGGCCGAGAGCTGTTGCTGGTGCTGGAGGTGGGACTTTGCCAGGAGAGCCGCGGTATGCACCTCAGCCACAGCTGAAATAGAGGGCCCAGGGTCCACTGGCCTCCCTGCCCCTGGGAGGGGCTACCTTTTCAGGAAGCTCACCCTGATAGTGGCCTAGGCGGGGGCTTTGAGTTGGGAACTGGGAAAAAAGCCTCGGCCTTCATCAGGAAAATGGAAGGTCTCAGGTCTTCCCATCTGGGGTGCCCCGCCCAGTCAGATGCCCAAGCCTGGGGCTCGTGTGCTGAACTCTGCCAGTATTCTCACACTGTGGATTCTCTCCCTGTCCTTGAGCTTGCACGCTCCACCAGCTCCATAGTGCCTGGCACATGAGATGAATGAGAACCTCTTCCTGGTGGCCATGTTGGGGGAAAGGGGAGGAATATATTTCTACTGTAGGCTCTCTTGGGAGCCCCGCCTTCCTACCACTGCTCTATGGCTAGAGGTCCAAACTCTGTGCCAGGCAGGCAGAGAGCATTGCAGATACTCTCTGTGTTGAAACTTTATTGGAAAGAAACATTATGTAGAAAAGAAACATATGTACATAAAACATTATGTAGGAAATGAAATGCCTTTCTTTTTTTTAGTATTTGTTTTTTATTTTTTATTTTTAGAAAGAGGGAGAGCATGCGCCACCTGGAGGGGGGCGTCATTGGGGGAGGGGGAAGGGGCGGAGGGAGAGGGAGAGAGAATCCCAAGCAGGCTCCACACCCAGCATGGAGCCCACCTCGGGGCTTGATCTCATGACCCTGAGATTATGACCTGAACTGAAATCAAGAGTCTGATGCTTAACTGACTGAGTCACCCAGGTGCCCCAAAGTACCTTTCTTTTTTTTTTTATAACCTTCATATTCATTCATTCATTCATACACTACTTCTTGAGCATCCTCAATTGTCCTAAGGAACAGAGCTCAGGGGTCCAGTCCTCAACACATAAACTGTCTGGGGTGAGGGGGCAAAGGTGTGTCAGTTTGAAAAGAACCAAGGTTGTGGTTCAGAGGAGCTGTGTCTCCACAGGTTAATGAGATCATAGCACATACCTTTCCTCTGGCTCATAAGAGGTTAGATGATGAAGCTTCAGAGGACATGATGGGGGATCCCTTCCACTAAGCAGTAAACTGGACTCACTTCTAACATTCAGACAGCGGTCAACAGGCAACATCCAAATTCAAGGCAGCTCTCAGTGACAGATGGGGCTGCATCCCCTATGCTTGTTCTGTCTTCTTTCTGCCCTCACAGCCAATATGCTCCTCATTCTGATGCCATCTCCCCGGCCCTGTAATGAGCAATGAGCAATCTTACTGTGGGGAGGAGAAGGTGGGAGGGAGGTAAAGAGGAATGTGCACAGAGGAAGGAAGCCTTCCTTCTGTGCATGGTCACTCGTCACGTCCTGTATCAGAAGGTTGTCATCTCGGCACGTGCCCATCCCCCTCATCATACGGTAAGTTCTTGAGGTTAGTGACCAGCTTTCTTGCGACCCACTAGCCCATAGAACACTTTCATGCAGACTGGAGAAAGGTGCCCCTTATGCTAGTGGAAGCCTTGTGGTCACTGGCATAGTAAGAAAATGGCACCTTTGTTCATGTTTTTTTAAGGATGCCTTTTGGAGGGGACTTCTGGGGTTCATGCTAGTGTTCTATTTCTTGACCCAGGTGCTGATTACATGGATGTGTTCAGTTTGTGAAAATTCATCAAACCAGCAACTTACGATTTACATACTTTCTTAAATGTATGTGATACTTCAGTGACATTTACAAAAACATAAGAAAGTATGGTTTTTAAATTTTATTTATTTATTTTTTATTACTATGTTATGTTAATCACCATACATTACATCATTAGTTTTTGATGTAGTGTTCCGTGATTCATTGTTTGCGTATAACACCCAGTGCTCCATGCAGTATGTGCCCTCTTTAATACCCATCACCAGGCTAACCCATCCCCCCACCCCCCTCCCCTCTAGACTCTGAAGAAAGTATGTTTTTAAAAATACACTTTCCTCTGTCTTGGCTTGGCAAGGGCACCCAGTTGCTTCTTCGGCCAGGGGCCTTTGTGCACTGCACATCCTCTGCAACTGTGCATGGCTGCCCTGACCTTACTCAATGTCTTATGTTTCAGGTGGGCTTCCTGAAACTGTACCTGGCCTCCAGCAGGTCATCTTGTTAATGGGTGTCTACTTGATCTGTTCATCAGTTGTATTGAGCCTCTGTGGCCCTCTGAGTAGAGACAGCTCTTTATCTCCTTCATTGCTACTGACAACTCAGCTGTGTGGCCCAGTGGGGATGTCACTTGTGCGAACTTGAGAATTTTGTCACTTGAGCTAATCCTGCTTTTGCAAGAGCAAATGGAAGGTTGGCCAGCAGCTCCCTGTGTATGAGACATTTTGAATGATGGCTGCAAATGCATGTAGGGCTGGAAGAGTCTCAAGATCATTGGGGAGTTTGCATTTTCAGCTGTTGATAAATAACTATCAACTGGTTTCTTAGTGACTCCATCCCTTTCTAGTGCTGTTTTCCTCTTCCCTGCACGCCTGCCTCAAGAGTGGACTACACACGGTCTTTGTCATGTAACTGGATTCTCAGATCTCAGACCACCAAAAGAAAATCAGATTTCGGCTCATGTTTTTTTTTTCTTCCTAGCAGTGTTCGAGTGGACTTTCAGCCCTAGTAAAGTAAAGATTTACCAAGAGCAACCCTCCCCATCCTTATTTGCTTTTCTTGACATCCTCAGTCTGTGCACATGTCATAAGACAGGAGTCTCTGTGTGGCTATTTTCAGGAGCCCAGACCACATCTCATCACAGCCCAAGAACATAATTCAAAGAAGCCCAGCTCTGCTCTGGGGAAACATTGCGTGTGAGAGATAAGACACTCGGGGCTTATCCCACAAGTTTATTTCAGCCACAGACCAACAGTTGAGACACCAAGGGGAAGAGATGGTGTGCTTTTTAAAGAACAGGGTTAGAATTTTCCAGGGGGGTTACGATTTATCAAAGGTTCACGTCAGAACCTACTATCTGGCCATCAGGCTCCCAGCAGTATTTCTGTCCTTATTGTATTTACTGTTGTCAATGGCAAAGTTTAAAAAATGGAAAGCACAGGGCTAATGTGGGATCTGAGGGGTGTGTCTGGGGGGAGGTGAGGTGTTGGGGAGACATATCATTAGAGAGGCAGGGAGGATGTTGAGAGAGGTGGGATACTCTGGATGCTTAACTGGAAAAATTGAGGTACTTGGTGGGGCTGGGAAATAAGCAGAGGACAGCAGCTGACCCTCAGTGAGAGGACCCACTGGGAGCCTTAAGCTCTGCCCATCCACAGGGCATCATTGAGGGGCTGCCGGTAGATCCCTGGTATCACTCACCCTGATCCAGCCTTTGGAGAGAGAATGAGCTGATGCACACAAGGAACATACTGTCCACCACCAGAGTCCTTTGGGAGCCTGACCAAGTTTTCAAGGTCCTTGGCTGCTGGTCTCAAATGAAAAACTGCCAAATGTCCCAGGAGGTGTGAGGAGTGGTGGGGGGGTGGTAGGTTATGATGGCAGAGAGGAGCCTGGAGACAGGTGTCGAGCATTCAGGTTCTGATTGAAGCAGTTTTGCAACATTTGCTTTAGATGCTTCCGGTCTCCCTGGGCTGCCTTTGCCCTGCATGTGCCCGAGTCCCACCTTTCTTCTATGCAGGACCGCTGCATGCTCTCACTCCCCTCTGAGCTGCTCCCTCTCCCCAGCTCACGTACAGGCCCTGTTTCGTCCCTGTCCAATGGGGGCATCAAAAACATGCTCAGGAGAGGGATTTGAGGGGCTGAGAGTGTTCCCAGGCTGCCCTGTCTGCCTTAAACAAGACTAAAAATACACCTGAAGCCTTCATTTACTGCAAAGCATTTGGAAGAAGGATTGCTAACACCACCGACAAGGCCCCTTTCCATTTTACAAGGCACTGTCCCCAAATGTTAATGAATTACTCCTTTCAGAAATCTGACCACCTTGGTAACATTACCATCTCCTAGTTCAAAAGGCGGAGATGTTGGAGATTACCAAGTGTACTCAAAGCCAATGATTTAGAGACAGCTCTGATGTAATTGAATATTTATGGACCCACAGCGTGGGGAGAGGCTTGGCAGCCACCTTGTGTACTTCCCAACCATCTAGGGAGTTGACTGTTACCAGGTCAGTGAAGGCAAGATGCATCAATGTTGTGTGGTCCTCAATCTGTGACCCCCTAATTTGTGATGGATTAAAGGTTCACAGAGGGCGTTTTTGGCACTGGTCATTAATAAATGCTCCTGTCATTAATAAATGTTCCTGTTTTGTGATAGGATTTCCAAGTAATTCAGGACTATGAGGTAGATATGGGGGGGGGAGTTCTTGATTACAACATGAGATTTGTAGAATCTGTTATTATTTTCATTGGAGGCCAGACAGATAACTGGGCATGAATACAGTTAATACCTGGTGGACAGACTGCTTCAAAAATATGATTAATGGGGGCACCTGGGTGGCTCAGTTGGTTAAGCATCTGACCCTTGATCTTGGCTCATGATCTCAGGGTTGTGAGATGGAGCCCCTCATTGTGCTCCACACTCAGCAGGGAGTCTGCTTGAGATTCTCCTTCTCCCTCTTCCCCCCTCCCCACCACTCTCATGCTCTCCCTCTCTCTCTCTCTAAAATAAATAAATAAATCTTTTTTAAAAAACGTGATTAGGGCGTCTGAGTGGCTCAGTCGGCAGTTGGTTAACTGTCTGCCTTTGGCTCAGGTCATGTTCCCAGGGTCCTGGGATAGAGCCCCATGTCAGGCTCCCTGCTTAGCAGGGAGTCTGCTTCTCCTCCCTCTGCCTCTCCAACCCTGCTCATGCTCTCTCTCTCACGTGTGCACTCTGCTCTATCTCAAATAAATAAATAAAATCTTAATAGCCTCAGTGTAGGGAGGGTTCCTCTATCATGGCACATCCGCACTTGGCTCTCCAGCAAGTTCAACATTTTCCCAAATGATAGTGGATTAGAAAAGTCAAGCCATAAAGAATTTCAGCAAAGACATAAAAGGCATAATTATCACATTTGCAAGAGACCCAAGGGTTGTAGTGGTAACCACAAAGTGTAACGAAGGACCAAGATGCCAGGCTGTCTCCACAGCCTGCAGATGGAGGAGATGAAATTTAATTGGGATAAGCGCAGAGTCCCACATAGACGCCCCAAGACCAACGACACAAGTGGGGGATGGTGAACTCTGGCTGAAGAGCACTTTCGGTAGAGTGCTTGGACCTTCTGGTTTTGTTCATGTTCCTACGATCTGATGTGCCTGAGGATGTGCAGTCCTAGAAAGAACCCAGGTGATAGCATTGCTGTCAGACCTCCCTCTCTTCCTACCCCCATCTCTTGCTCTGTGTAGCCTTGTTATCAGCAAGGAGACTTTTAATGCCCCCTTGAACACTTCCTCCTCCTATCTCAAGCCCGTTCCTGAGCCAAGTATTCGTAAGCAGAATGGAACCACCATTGTTGGTCACTGAAAGGCTGGCTGTGAGAACTCCTCAGCTGAGCAGAGTCGGGATCCTGATAGAAAGGAGGGAGTGGGGAGCGGGCTGCCGGGCAGGCAGCCGAAAATGCCAGCGACTCTTAAGATTCGCTAGTTCTTTTTTATTTTCCGTAGAGCCTACTGCAGTGTTGGATCATTGGTGGGTCGATTAATTAACTATCGGCTTCTTCATCTTTCTCCCTCATGGTGTTCTGTGGTCATGGCTGTGTGCTCAGCCTGAACATAGAACAAGCTGAAAATGCCTGGGACTCAGTGCTCCAGGAGCAAACTTCACCAGTGCTGTACAAGAGTTGGCAGATAAATGCCAGCTTCCTTGCGTCTTTGTGGGAACAATTCAAAGGTGACTCAGCATCGCCTCTCAGAGTGTCCTTGGTGGGGTTGCCCGCTGAGGTCGCAAGCTGGGGACTACACCCTTCCCTCCCCTGTCTCACTTCCCCACTGCCTTCCTGCCGCTTCCTGCCACCACTCCTCAAATCAACTGCTTATCTCAGAGTCAGCTTCTGGGGGAACCCAGATGAAGATAGAGGCTGAATAACTAGAACTATATTTGGTTGGGACATGAAAATGACAAGTGTCACCATCACATATCAATTCCTTCAGTGACATCTAGTAGGCACCTGTTATATACAAGGAACTACACTCTATGTTGGACATTCTTACACAAGCGAGTGAGCTTGAGTTTATAGTGAGTATCCTGAAGAAGGTCAAGTATACAAGTCCCACCCTGCAAGTTCTCTACACGGCCAGGCAATGCAGTGTCCCCTGAGAATCCTGCCTTCTGCTCTTCTTCTCCATCTTTATTCATAAAACTCTTTCTTAACCTTGAAGGAGAAATCCTTAGGAAAAGAAACACGGTAGGATGCTCTTGCTTTGGGCCCACAGTTAGGAAGCCTATTGAGGAATGTGTTCGTTCCCTGGCGGAGCGAGCCCGCATCCCATTCTTCAAACCCTGCCGCGTTGTCTTATGATGGCCAGCGTTTCAGTGACCACACTCTCTCCCGAATTTTCCCTCCACAGCTAGCAGTGGCTCAGAAATCCTCTGTCCACCTACGAATCCCAAACCCTGGTTACAGGGCACGGCAGGCTAGTGGGAGCAAAGAGTAGCTGTGGGCAGTGACTTCAGCTTGGTGGGGGTGGGGATGGGGGCTTTGACCCGAGAGTCACTGCCATGTCCGCGTCACCAGTCTGGGGATGTAGCATGCTCTGGCAGGCACGTTGTATTCGCAGACGCAAAACACAACACCGAGACTTTGTGCAGAGCCTCCCCGTTAATGTCTTGGAAGCTTAAATATTAGAGTCTGAGCTTTCTCTTGGGATTAATATAAGGGGAGGCGTGTGCCAGATACGGCTCCTCCATGAGCTCTGTGGTGCTATAAAAAGAAACACTGCAAAGGGCATCCAGAAAAATGTCTCAACCCAAGAAAAAAATGAATAATGTAGCACTTACCAACATGTGGCCTGGGATGTAAAGGGAAGCCCTCATGGCATCATCCCAGATCTTCTTGGAGTCTCACATTTATGACCAGAGTCTCTAGTGGAGGCAGGGAGACTGTACACAGGAAGGCAGAGTTCTGGGGCCTGATTTACTGTGTGACCTCGGGCAAATCGGTTTACCTCCCTGGGCTTTAACTTTCAAATGAAGGCATGAGACTGGGTCATTTTCAATCAACTTTCTTTTTTTTTTTTTGCATGATACAAATTCAGGCTATACTATAAATTATTCATGGCCTCTTTTTTTTTAACTCAAAATGAAAATGCTTTATTAAATTCTATTTGAAAAAAAAATGTGTATTCTAACAATTTAGATGTTTCACTTCACTGAATAGAAGAACACCAATGAGAAAGTCCGTGCTCTAGTTTTTACCCTCTGAAATGTTAATAGCTAGGCATATTTGAGAAGTGGTAGAGTGGGGGAAGCTTCCCGGTGTTCTGCCCTAAAATGGGCTCTCCATGCTGTCTTGTGAAGCTAGGCAAATGTGTGCATCCTGATGGCCACAGATCACTCATCATGGGACCAAAACCCCTCTGAGGACAAATACTCTCTGGGCCTGTGACTCTGGCCGGCTGTCGTCCCAGCTGGAGGAGGGTGAGGGAGTCAGCTGGGAGAGCAAGCCAGGCAGTCCCCAGAGAAAGAATCCCATGCAGCTTCTCCGGAATTTCCTCCAGCTCATGGTAAGCGAGAATGGCAGCTCAAGCTATGAGGCTGGGAGGCGGCAAAGCCTCAGGACTAGGTGCCCCCAGGAGAATCCCAGAGAATCTGGGGAGCAGCAGTGGATGTGTTCCCCAGATTTTTCCTCCCCAGAAAAATCCAGATTGCACACACTCTGCAGTTATATAATTATCCTGTTATATGTGACTTCTGCACACCTGGGTGGGTGGGGCTGCCGCAGGGGTCACGACATGTTCTGGACTCATTCCTTCCACATCCTGTACAAAGGGTGCTGCAGACCTGCCTGTCACACCCGCACGCGCGCACACACACACACACGCACAAGTGAGCACACATACACACATGTCCACACACGCACATACCTGTGTCCGTGTATGTGTGTGTCTGTATCCTCTCCATTCCTGGGCTCACTTGAATAAAGTCCAGAGGCAGGCTTCCTACACAGCCTTTAAGTGTAGCTATGTAAACATTCTTTTTAACCAACTCCAGCCTTATATTTGGCATTAGTCCAGGCTGGTTTTTTAATTTTCAACAGACCGGTTCTTTCACATCTAAAATGTGCCACATTAACCCTTTTTTTAATGTTCAGTAGCATTAAGCACATTCACATTGTTGGGCAGCCGTCACCACCGTCTGTCTCCAGACCTGTTTTCATCCTGCAAAACTGATATTCTGTCCCGATTAAACCAGAAATTCCCCATTCCCCTCTTCCTCCCAGCCCCTGACAGACACCATTCCACTTTCTGTCATTCTAAGAATGTGATGACTCGAAGTACCTTATAGAAGAAGAATCATATGGCTTTTGTCTTTTTGTGACTGGTTTATTTCACTTAGCATAATGTCCCCTAGGTTCGTCCATGTTATATAGCATGTGACAGGATTTCCTTCTGTTTTAAGGCTAATCAACGTTCCATTGTATGGGTATTCCACATTTTGTTTATCTCAGACTGTTTTTCACTGCTGATTGAGCAGTCTATTTCATGTTGTTGATATATACCCTGTGATCATCAGTGTTCAAAATAAGAATTACATTTAATTCTGTGGGGAGGTGGAAAAAAATTGGTGAGTTTTTACTCTGTGAGCTTTATCAAGGCACTTACCTTGATGGACTTGAGAATTGTTACCTGTAGACACTGGAGAACTTGGGACTATTGGACACACTTGCCTTGGCTCATGAGAGTGGTTCAAAGAGTAGTATTATAGTCAGACTTGCTCAGAACTCACTTCTCTCCAGCATGAGCCCAGGGGTCATCAGAGTATCCTTAGGTTTTGGAGGACTCAGGTGTGCAGGGTTCAAGCGTGGTGGGTGATAGATCAGTCTTGGTTGACTTGATTGGGTGATGAACATGGTTTATTAAGTTGGGTTGCTTTTAATGGAAAGTATATACATTCCAATATATTTAAAGAGATGCTGACCATAACCCTGAACATCCAGGCCAGTCTTGTTACAGTTTCAGCAACTTCTTCCCATTTAGTGCTTCCCTAGTAGCATCACTCCCTTTAAGGCTCCATCAGGTAAAACAGCCAAGTACAAATGGATTTCTTGCAAGACTTCCTCATATTAATAACCTACTCATGGCCTTTCTTCATATCTTTCAGTTGTGGGAGGAGTGGGAACTTGGGCATGTGCCTGATACATTCTTTTAAGTTCTGGATACATTTGAGACACCATGTAAATATTTATTGATTTTTATTGCACAGACTGGATTGACATAATGCAATATTAAATAGATTCTTAGTCCTGGATGGAACTTTAGAGAGTGGTTGTTCTTCTATCCAAATACAATGTGTGAGCTTTGTTAAATATTTAATAAATGGTCAATAACTATTTCTTTTAATATAACCAATGTGATGTCTCTCTGGAAGTTGAATGTAGATTTGTGATCTTCAGTAGTTGAGAGAGACTCGGGGAACTCCTGGGAGTATCTTCTTGATATCAGCCACCTCCCACCCTAGCACCACCAAGGCTAGGAGATGGCAAATGCCAGACAAGCCTGCAATTTCTGCCATCCCTCAAACGTTAATTTTGCACATACAAATCATCTGGCATCTTGTTAATCTGCAGATTATGACTCAGAAGGGCTGGAGTAGAACTGAGGTTCTACATTTCTAGCCAGCTCCTAGGTGATGCCACTGCTGCTGGTCCTACCACTCTGCATAAGCAAGGCTCCTGGCAGCACAGGTGTATAAGAGGAGCAGGGCTCGGACCAGCTGAGTGTGGCATCTAGGGCACAAAACATAAGGGGGCACCGGCTCTCAGTGTTACTTATCCAAGGGCACTGAGGGCGGCTCTTCCTCTCTGGGTGTGCAGGTGGAAGGCTGCCTTGACCCCAGGGGCCTCCTTACATTCTGTGCCCCAAGTTCCTCTCTCACCCCACACTAGTCCTGGCCCTGAAAGGAAACTTTTGGTCCAGGGGATTGGGGGCATGATGTGCTGCTCTAACCTGCATTACCCTCATGGACCAGTGCAGTGGAAATGCCTGTGTTTGATCAGAGATTCCCAGTCCTTCTTGCTCCCTGAGTGGATTCTGGACAGCCAGCTAGGCGCACCTAATGATCCACCACCTAACCCGGTCAGGGCAGGGCTCCCACGTAGCTCAGTGTGTCCTTTTGCTGCCTGGCTGGTGCAATCTTTTAAAAAGAACATGTTTTCTCCTGAGTGCTCCATGGTGCACAATGCCCTCCATGGCAGCAGGCTGAGGGGATGCAGCGTGAGTCTGTGGTGGGGCCATGCCTTGAACCCAAGGGAATCCTTCACTTGCTGTGTCTTAACCACTTCCTCAGCTGAAGTGAGACTGATGGAGCATGCTCAGTGTACGCTGTCTTATGTTGATGTTTTTCCCTCCAGGTGCTTATCGTGGGTAATTAGGCTCTCTGCCACATGTTAGCCATGTGACGAGTCACTGCAAAGCCCCTACACTCTCCTCTCTGCAAGTCTCTAACTCTCCAGTGAAATCAAATTACCCGAAAGCAAAAGAAGAGAGAGATGAGTGGTCAGCTGACAACAGCATAGCATGGGCTTTCCTGGATGGTTCTGGTGAGAGGTTGAGGGTAGGGGGGGCGGCAGGATGTACATCCTGCTGGAGTCACATGACAGGGAAGACCAGACTTTGGTTTTTCTCAAGCTAAGAGTTCATTTCTCAGCCTGTAGAGGGACTGGAGAACCTCTTCTTATCCTATACCCAGGTCTGCAGGTCCCTGAAAAGGACGAAGTGAGGCTAATGACTTCCACACCTGAGAAACACCTTCAGCATCCCCTGCTTTTCCAGATGCTGCTTCTCCACTCACATTGTGTTCATTCCCCAAGGAGGAACTTGGGATACTAAGTCTGAGTTCACTTCATGTTCTCTAGGTGGTCTTGGATAAGTCCCTTGTCCTCTGCCTCAAGTTTGGCAGAAAGGTTTGGCTCTTATTTTCTCCACCAGAAGAAAAATGGGAAAGGAAAAAAATGCATAGACACATATACACATATATGCATATAACCATATAGCCATACACATATTATATATATACACACATATATACATTGTATGCATATAATATGCATGCCTTGAACATTTTTTTTATTTGCCAGATACTTGGCTAAGTACTTTACCTACATATCTCCTGTATATCCTAGCAGCAATCTTAACAGGAAAATACCAATACTCTTCTCCACTTACCCCCAAGAGGTGAAGTAAAGTATTGAAGGTTGAACAGTTATGAAATGGCTGATCAAGGATTCGAATCTAGATGCTCTGACCCCAGTGCCTGGAATCTTAACCACTATGCCAGTAGTTCTTATATGTCTGAGTTTGGGTTTCCCCAGAAGCAGAGTTTGCTCTTTCCCTGAAAGTGCATATAATTTACTTGGGAGGTAACTTCAGGAATCACTGATGGATGAGTGGAGAAGTGAGACAGGGGAGGAAGGCAGCCAATACAGTTTGCTTTATCCAGCCAGTTACCTCTTTGGACAGCTGAAGCCCAACCCCACTGGGCGACTCTGGGAGACAGAGTAGAACACACACACTTCAGTGTTACCCAGCCTGAGGGGTAAGGGAGCCGGGGTATTTGTCCACCAACTCCCGTTATTCACTGAACGATGTTCATTCCCTGGCTGTCCAGGGCTGCCATGCACACAGACAGAGAAGGCTCTAGCAGCTAGCAGAGAAAGCTAGCTCGCATAGGTGCTGTTGGCATTAGGATCATCCCACACACCTGCACAGGTGCTAGGTGGTGAAGTGAGTGTCTTATCTTGCCCCACCCCCTGAAACCTGGGGGAGAGGAAGAGTGCCAACTGTCCCTCTCTTTTGTTCCCATTTCCAAGGGAAAAGAGGAGCCAGGTGTGTAGACACAGCTCTCAGTTGAATCTCAAAGGCCAAGAGAAGCCCACAGCCCGTGGAAGCTATCAGCTTCCCACCCCTGGGGCACCCCCCAGGGCTTTGTGCCCTGTCCCACTCCTGATTCTTTTCTCTTCCATACTCTCCTGCTAGCAGTCACTGAGTGATCCTACAGAAATCCAGATCCATATTTATCTGAATATGCCAAGGGCACATGCAGAGCCCAACAATGTCACTGATGGAAGCCAGATCAGCTAAAGTATAAATGGTGGGAAGCAGAGAAGAGTAGTAAAATGACTGTTTTCAGAGCATCAGAGGTGGCCAGGGGTGTCTTGGGAGCTCTAGCACTTGAGGTGCCCGTTTAGAACTGAACTTCAGAGAGGTGGAGAGGCGCTCTCCCCATCCAGCCTGTGTGGCAGGGGAGTTGTGCAAAAAGCATTTCTTGTTTCTTGTGTTCTGGAGCAGGGAACCAGCAGGTGGGTGGCTGTGGGCGCCCTACATGTCTTGGGTCCCGTGGTGAACCTGAGTCTCTGGGGACAGGTGTTGCTCTCCCAGAACATTCACTTGGGTCCTTTGGCTTTTGGAGCATGGGTGATGTGCTCTCACTGTGTTCAGGAGGGCTGGTGGAGGGCGAAATACTTCAGCCTAGTTCTTTGGGCTTCAGCTCCTGCCCTGACATCTGGGCCATATGCCTCACACTCCCCTGCCTGTGGTCTCTCACTTTGGCCCCACTCACCAAGGATGTACTTGACGCCAGTGATCTTCCTTCTTGCAGCTCTCCCATTGCACACCACTGAGCCTACATCTTGGCAGCTGATGCCACCCCCCACCCTTGCCACAGCCCCCTGCCTTTGCAGTAGTCTTAGTGCTGTTCCTCAAAGGGTCCCAGTCCTCTTCTCTTCCAGGCACTCGGATGACCTCCCCATGTCCCTGAAGCCAGGCATTGTCACATGATGTGTTTTCAGCAGAAGCGCGGTGTGTTGTCCTACGTGGGAGCTATAAGAGCCAATGGTGGTTTGTCATGTCCTCCTTCCTTGCTTGGCTGGTTGCGGAAGCAAGGGTGGAGATGAAGCCTCCCAGAGTGATTTCTGGGAGCACAGCCTCCTGCTGACCCACACTGGGCATGTGGTGTGAATGAGAAATAAACATGTGCTGTGGTAAGCTTCGAGATCCCGAGTTGTATGTCACTGCAGCATAACCTCACGTATCCCGGGTGACACAGTCTTTGTTAGGTGCAAGTTTACCTGCAAGGTAGCCCAGTCTTTCTCTGTCAGGCAAACCCAAGTTCTTGATTGCTCCGCCCATGCTCTTCCCAGAGTGACTTGCCTCCTGACTACGGTGGGCTTGTTTCCTTCCTCGGGTCTGGACTCCTACTGGACACTTCAGGCACTCCCCAAAATGTGTTTGAAGAAATTCTTCAGGTCAAGTCTCTTAGCAGTGCCTATCTCCCTGAAAAGGTCCCTCTTGTTCATTTTCAAGCAAGTGCCTCTTACCATTGCCTTAAAAAGAAAGTATCTGTGCACAGAGTTGGTATTCTGTTTGAAGAATTCCATTGTTAATTAGGGGGAATCACTGACAAATCCCCTACACCATCACTGGTGATGTTCTCAGTGGTGAGAACAGTGGGTCCATCTTCCCCGATGGACCACTTTGCAGGTCTCCCAAGGGCAACCATTAGTGTTTTTGTTCAGTTCACAACATGTTAAGAATGCTTTTCTTGCCAACATAAAGAGAAGTAATCCATGGCTTTTAATAACTGTGTGGCATTTCCCTGCATGGAAGCTCCATGTTTATTTACATTGGTGTCTCTCGTGAGGCCCTTGATTCACTGCCAGGTTCCCTGGGTCATAAACATCACTGCATCCTTGTTTGTCCACCTTGCCTTACAACAGATTCCTAGAGTGCTTGCTGGGTCCAGTAACGCCAGTATTTCCCAAGGGAAGTGGTGGACATGGGGACAGCTCCCTCTGCCAGGACATGCGCGCCCACCACAGTCCCTCCATTTTAGAGATTTTGGGGCACTTGGGTGGCTCAGTCGGTTAAGCATCTGCCTTTGGCTCAGGTCATGATCCCGAGGTTCTGGGATCGAGCCCCACATCGGACTCCTGCTCAGCGGAAGCCTGCTTCTCCCTCTCCCTCTGTCTGCCGGTCCCCCTGCTTGTGCTGTCTCTCTCTCTCTCTGTCAAATAAATAAATAAAATCTTAAAAAAAATTTTAGTCTGGATGGAATCACGTTGAAGGTGCGTATTCACATATTTGTGTGGAGAAACCCCCAGAATCCCTCCACCGAAGCACTGATCCCTCATCGTGGTGTTTTTCTAGTAGTAAATATCAAGATACAGGAGAGCTTTTTACGTCTTTTCCATGATTTGTTCTGCGACAGTTGCCTGGGCGAATGCAGAGCATGAATGAGACATCGGAGCAGGAGAGGGAGCGAGAAGAGGGGTGTGGGCCATCAGACGTGGTGGGCGCCAGGGTGGGCTTGGCCAGGTCACAGGGGCAGCTGAGTGCCCTGCTGGGAAGCTAGGACTTGCAGACAGGACCCCTCTCCCCTCCTGCACATGCAGACTGAGAAATTAAGGAGAAGACCCAGCTGCTAGGGGTGGCCTGGAGACAGAATTAGGACTGAGAAAGGCAAGGGCAAGGAATGGGAAGGGCTCACCCTGGCCTGCTGGAGGTCTCGCAGGGAGGGGGCTCAGCTCGAGCTGCGCTGGCTTTGTCACATGGCTCTCCCCGAATCTCTGGGAGGCCGCCCCGGTGAGGGTGGGAGGCGGCCCTGGGGCTTTCTCTGTCCACTCTCACAGCCCTGCTGAAAATAGAAGGCCATTCACACGGCATCCACAGACCTGGACACTCACTCCTGACTCACCAAACAACTGAGAAGGAAATCGGGACACACTGTCACCAAGGCCATCGGGAAGTTAATGGTTTTCTATTGGCCTTTTTACAGGTTAATAGAAACTGTAAAAAGCTGCCATTGCAGTGGAAGGTTCTTCATCACATGGACTGTCAGGGCAGGCATGGTCTCTGGGCCGACCCTGGCTGCTGGAGGTGGGCTTTCTTGCCTCCTTGGAGCTGCTTCTGTGACTTGCCTACAACTCACCCACCTTCCTCTATGATCGCAAGCATGTGTGCACACCCCCCCACACATACCTGCACACAGGTATGCATGCACACTGCCAACGGATGTGTGTACGGATGTGAACCCACTCACGTGTGTGCCCAGAAAGACGGGGGCAAAGGGAGAGATGGAGTCAGTTGGGAAAGCAATGACCCGGTGAAGCTCTGTCTTGTTTAGACTACCATGCGGAGAACTCAAGTGCTCGCTCATTCGTTTGCAGTAATTCTTCCTCCTGGGCCTGGTTTCTGGGGGCCTGTTTGTTTGTACTTAGTGTTGTTAAAATTAACAATAATAATAGCACATTCTATGTACGGAGTACATTTGTCTCAGGAACTTAAGCCTTGCTTTTTAGCAAGCCTTTAAATATATTGAAGCTGAGGTGGTGGGGGGGGGTGGAGGTGAGAGCATGCCCATTATACAGATTAAGAAACTAAGATCCACAAACACCATGAGTTCCCCCGTTCTTCATCCTATTTGTTAGAGAAAATATAACTCCGTATTTTCACCATATGTAGAAGTTTGGGTTTTCTTGAATATAAAAACCCAAATTATAAATCAGCATAATTTCTGTAAAATGTCAAACGATGGCATTATTTCAGGCCGATCCCCTCCACTGCCGCTCCCTACAATAGCTCTTTTGATCAAAAAGTCTCCTGGCCGCAGGAAAGATGCTACAAACCTCTCCTAAATGGGGATTAAGTAAAATACGCCCCAGAAAAAAGGACAGTGAGCATCTGTGATGCCTGAAGAAGACACGGGGAAGGGAGTCCAGCCAGAACCACCTCTTTTTTCAGCCTCTATGTGGTGGAGGTGGCTTGTGGGTGTTCTGTGTTTGCATCGGAGAGCAAAACATAATCCCTGCTTGAAGGGGGAAGCCTCCTATGCTTCTGGAATATTGCCCTGGTCATCCTTCCCTCAAAAAGTAATAAAGTATATGCATTTTCTGATTAGGAACAAATGTCAAAGTGTCCACCATGATGGACGTCTCCGATTTCCATGGTGCTGATATATCGCGGCGGGAGCTCATGAATCTTTAATGGCTGGCCTATATTTAGGGGCTTTCAGTTTCTGAGGGCGATAAAAGGTTCTGCAGAGATGGAGTTCTCCTAGTGTCCTGTCTTCTGCCAGGGCTAGTGCCTATTTAAAGCACATCTCGTCTTTCTAATGTACAGACTTTCTGCTGACCACGAGAAAGTATCCTGGACCTGAGATTAGATTATAAGTCCTTTCCCCAAAAAACGTGTTGATTAATTTAGGCAGCAGCATGATAATGATTATCCATGATGGGTCAGGCCTGTGCTAGTGGGTCAGGTGCCTGGCCTCTGAGCTTTTATTCTAGGCACAGGAGATGGACGACAGGCAAGAAGACAAATAAGGTAATCACGGGCTGTGATAATTGCTGTGAAAGATATAAGCAGGGTGATGGGACATGTTCTAAGCACAGCAGTGACATACCCTGATTTGCATTTTGAAAGATCACTCTGGCTCCTAGGTGGGAAAATGGATCGTAGGGGGACAGACATGAAAGCCAGGACGCCAATTAAGAGGCTGTTGTAGGGGTCCAGGGAAGAGATGGTGATGGTGATAAAGGTGGCGAGAAAGGGAGGATTTGCAACATATTTGAGACTGCAAGACAGAACTTGCTGGTGATTTGGACAGGATAGCAGAAGAAAAAGAAGCAAGAAAAACTCCTAAATATACAGCTCAACAACTTGGCGGATTGTTGTAACATTTCCCAAGACAGGGAAGATCGAGGTGTGAGTAGAAGGGGCGGGTTTGGGGAGAAATATCAAGTGTACTGTCATCTAAATGATCTAAATATGGATATCATAAGCACAGATGTGCCTAGAGTTCCAGCAAGAGGTCAGGCCTGGAGATACCCCAAATGGACAGAGACATGAGCTTGTAGGTGGTATTTGAAGCTATGGACTGACCTGGAAAGACAGCTCGGTTAGAGAATGAACCCTCTGATCCATCACCACTTGGAATCCAGTAGGAGAGGTACAGGTGATGGAAACCAAGGAGTGACCAGTGAGGAAGAAGGAAAAAAGAGTATGGCATACTAGAAGCCAAGAGAGGTGAGGAGGGGTGGCCGCCACCAGGGACATGGGGTCAGAGAAGCACTCGATGAAGGGTCCTATACCATGGTGCCTGTAGAAGCTTTGACAAGGGCAGTTCTAGAGGGAGGGTGGAGGGTGTGAAATGGGTTGAAGGAATCAGTAACTGAGTCAAAAGAGAAAGATGAGCAAGTTGAGCTTACACTTTCACAAGTTTTTCTTTGAAAACTGAGCACAGAAATGGGACAGCAGCTAGATATAGGATGCTGAACAGAGGAAGGATTTGTTTGTTTTTTAAAGACTTTATTTATTTTAGAGAGAGAGAGAAAGAGTAGGGGGAGGGGCAGAGAGAGAGGGAAAGAGAGAATCTTAAGCAGCCTCCCTGCTGAGCTTGGAGCCTGATGCAGGGCTCAGTCTCACAGCCTTGAGATCATGACCTGAGTCGAAACCAAGAGTCAGATGCTTAACCAACTGAGCCATCCAGGTGCCCCAGGAAGGATTTGTTTTTAAGAGATATTTTTGGGTGGAGATTCTATGGCATCTTTGTTTGCTGACGGAAATGACGGAGTAGAAAGGAGGGGTTGATGTTTCAGAACAGAGGGGAGAACAATAGGGGTAAAGCTGTCAAAAATCAAGGAGGGGGTGGCACCGAGAATACATGTTCACCAGTCTTCCTTCTAAAGCAGCAGGGATGTTCCCACTTTCACAGCAGGCAAGGGAGAATATGGGTGTAGACATAGGGAGGCTTGGGGATTTGGTGGAGGAAGACGAGAGTCTGATTGCTTGTCTTTTTTCTGAACATAAGATAAAGTGTTGAGCTGATGGAGAGGACGTGTTTGAAGAGCAACCCAAAGAGCAGGGAGCAAATTCACATAGAAAATGTAGTCTAATTGCCTGGCTTCCTAGGTGACCCTTGGAGTTTCAGTGGCCTGTCAATCCAGGTGTGTCATTTTCTCTGGCCAGATAAGTTGCTCAGGTGTGGCCCAGAATAGGTAGAGAGTTGGACTAAACCACAATCTGAAGTTTTGCCCCTTGAGTACCACGCAAGATGTGAGGGGCAAGGAGGTGAGGGTATTTGAAAAGGAGGAATAAGAAGGATAGACAAGGCCATGAAGAAGGAAAGGTGATGGATAGTGAAAAAGGGGTTGTGGCAGTTGGGGTTCTAGAGTAAGTGGCCTGGACAGCTTTGGGGGTGGTCAGAAAGGATGCTTGAAACCAGGATGTTGAATGTAGTGATGTCATTTATGATGACAAGAGTCAAGGCTTAGCAGGGACAGAGAACATGAACATTGGGGATAATGAGGTCAGGAAGGGGAGAGGTCAGGGCTTTAGATGGTTGTCCCCCTGGTTGTTGATGTCACCATGATGATGACAGGAGCAGGAATGGAGAAGCAGGGACTAAGCTGGAAGTTGAAGAGGGAAGAGGAAACATGGTCTGGAAGCCCCAGTTGGGGAGCTTTGATGGAAATAAAAGCTATCTGGAATGCTTGAGTTATCTCACTGTTTGGGCTTAGAGCCGTGTTTTACTGTGTACTGGAGAAGCTTCTTGGAGAACATGTCCCCAGGCTTGAGGACTCCCAGCTGCCCCAAGGGACCTACAGTGCTGGAGAAATGACAGCACCTCACCGTGCTTAACAGGGAGCACAGCATGCAGCTGTCCCCACTGCTGCAAGGCCAAGTCCATGATCACACAGTGCATTCACCTGGGGGCCTCGGGGGACCAGGGCACCTGCCCGGCTCTGCCCATATGTCCCTGTGTGACTTTGGACCTGTGATGCCACCTCAGTTTACTCATGTGTCATGTGAGAGAGTAAATGTACTCCTTGATCTGGAGCCTTTTTTACTCTAGCCTTCCATGACTTTTTCATGTCTGCACCTGGCCTGAGGCCTCTGTCTATAGTCTTGAGAAAAACCAGCCACTTCAAGTTGTTTACATTGACAAAGGACACCATCCATTTATGAATATTAACGATATTAACACACTAAGCCCACCGAAGCATGTCACCTTTCCACCTTCACCTCTTCAAGCCTAACAATATTCCTGGGCAAAAGGGATGCCCATCGCACTGCTAAGGGGTATCTGTCCACACAGACGTCCTCCCTGCAACCTCGGAGGGGCTCTCAGGTCTGCCAGTGATGCAGCTGGCCATCCAGGTGGCTCCCACAGTCCAGGGCTGGATGCGTGTGTGTGGAGAGGCCTCGCTACCCTAGCCTCGCTCTGTACCTGTCTTGTCAGACGGGGGGCAGGGGGGCTGGGATTCAAACTAGGGTCCTCCATCCTGCCCACAGAGGTGAACCCAAACATTGTCCCTTTCGTTCCTACTGTAGAACTGCTGACGTATGCTTGGCGTGTGGCTCAGAGGTTGAGAGTGCCCAGGTTTGATTTAAGATAGGGACCTGGTGGGTCCCTGAGCGGGGCTCTTATCTCAATGACTATAGCTGTGGAATTGGAGGACTAGCTCTCCTTCTCTGAGGAGGGGTGGGTTGGAACTAGCAGGCCAGGCTGCCCTGCCTGGATGTGAAGAGTTGCTCCGACCCTAAAATGTGGGTCACATCCCAGGCTGGGAAATGACTGCTCAGATACACAGCACTACGGGTGTACACTGAGTGTGCCTACGCGTACGTGTGCACACACGCGTACACGTACGCAAGTCCGCCCTTGACACTGCGGGTGTGCCCTGAGTGTGCCTACGCGTACGTGTGCACACACGCGTACACGTACGCAAGACCACTCTTGGCTAACATCGAACTCAACAACACACAATCCCTGAAATTAGACCCCGAGGAAGACCAGCCCGCTCTGTGTCACCCGTGCCTCGCCCGGGCCTTGAATTAGGTAGGTCACACGTGCACACATTTCTTCACTGATTTGTGTTTTCTTCATTCACATGTGAATGATGTCAAACCCACATAGCCCCAGGCATTCAGGGAGGTGCAGGCTAGTGGAGGCGAACACACACACACACCACACACACACACACACACACACACACACTGGCCACGATGCAGATGTACTAAGTGACATGCGATACCCATCAGCAAAACACCACGGGAGCTCAAAGCAGGGTGGACTTCTCCCCGAAGGAGGGCTCGGGAGAGGCTCCAGAGCCAGGTGGCATGGTGCAGGCAGGGTCTGGGGAAGGGCAAGGACCCAGCAGAGGGAGTGTCAGGGCCTTGGGGTCACATCAGGGATTCCGTGCCTGTCGTGATCTTTCTGGCTCAAAGTATCTTTGGGGAATTTGAGGGAGAAGCAGAGTCAAGGGGGGGCCTCTGTGCTGATGCCGCACATGGCCCTCTGGCTGGGGGTGTCTGCAGCTGTGGCATCGCTGGGACGCCCTCTTGACAGGGGAGCCCAGATTTGCCTGGTCTCCGCCCTCGACTGCTGTTCCAGTCACTCCACGAATGTGGTCCTGAAACATCCACAGAAACTGCTTCAGATTTCAACCTTAATTAATACGTCATTAAGGTTGAGTTTAGCACCAGTTTCTTCCCTAGGGTTCGCTGCTAATGCATTTCCGCTCTTGTTCTGGAAGCCAGGAAGTCAGGTGCTATCTCTGTGAACACTTCTGGTGTTGACTGCACGTATGGAAGTATGGAACTAGGGCGTGAGGCAGGGGAGTCCTGGGAAATTGGCTCTCAGAGACGGAAAAAAGACCGGTTTGTGATTTGTAGCCTTGGCTGACTTCTCTGGTGTAGATACCCCCACAGTGGTCAACGTCACAGTAGGAACGATTTAACAAGTGGCTTGTAAAATTTCTGAATGCTTAACATATGGTTCTAGGGGCTGGTGCCCCCAGCCCATCACTGGGTGGTAGGAAGGGTGTGTGAAGAAATGAAAGCATATGCAGTCAGGTTGGAAAAGTTTCCTTCCCTTGCTGTCACAGTAACTCTGACAGCGTGCTCCATCCACAGCTGCTACTTACCTACGGAATTGTAAAATAATAATGTTGGTATTGTTTAAGCCCAAAACAATTTTTTTAACTGAGTGGATACAGCCAATTTACCTACACCCAAATTTCAAAAGTGCTTTTTTAAAATACAGCAACATCTGAAATTTTTTTTTATAAAAATAATAGTCTGCAAATCTCTGCATGACAGAGATTATTGCTTTGCAAAGGAAATTACCATGTACCATGTACATCTTTAAATACCAGGTAATCTTGGGGTTTTTTAATTTTTCGCTTGTGCAACTATTTAGCTTACTGTTTCTTTAAAAATTCCTCTTGTATAAAGCAGTGGTTCTTAATTTGGGATCCAAGAATCCTTGGAAGGAGCCACTGGGGTGACAGTTTAGGGACTCTGTGCAGATTTCATCATATTCTTCAGTATGTCCATTACTTAGACGGTGATGGTCTGTCACCCGCCACGGGGCTCTGTCATGTACGTCATAAATGCATGGGTGGTCAGCTCTGCGGGTCCAAGCAAGGCATTTTCAAGTTTGAGGACACATTTAAAGTCGGCGCAGATTCAGTCTGTGTAAACAGTCGCCTTTTCCTGCTAGAGATGCTGGGCTTGCCCTGGGCTTCGCAGGGAAGGTGTACAGCAGAGTTTTGATGATGACAGTGATGTGACACCTCAGCTTTACTCACATATGTGGGGAAGGAAATCAAATGAAACAGAAACCAAGCTAAAGCCAAAACTCATTAGCCCCCTTCATGCACGAGGCCGCTCGGCTTGTTTATGCCCTCAAGCCTGAGGGTGTTACACTTACTCACTCACCAGGGCTGTGAAGGACAGTCCTCCATGACAATATTCATTGCCACGGTGGGTCTCTCAAAAAGCTGATGTCCATCTCCTTGTGCATCGGGAGAACCAAGGCCTCTGCACCTGGCCTTCCCAAGGACGGAAGGATTTTCTGCTGGAGGGAGGGGACTGTGGCTGGCCATCCCCTCTCCTGCTGCCAGTCGCAGTGAGGTGCACCATCCCTTTCCAGTCACGCGCGTTCACGCCCATGAGCACACAGACTACCCAGGCCCTTGGCGGGGGGGTCTCCCTGTCAGCGTCACTCTCACACATGTGGAGAGGCCCCGCGTGTCAGCAGGAGTGGGACCGCTCCTGAGGGAGGACCCCAGGAAGGCTGAGGAGGGCACAAGGAGCCTTGGGACCATGGCATGGAGCACTCAGCCTCCGGGGTCGCTGCATCGGTATTGGGGCTGAAAGGGCTTGCCCGGCCATGCAGGACTCCTGCTGCATCTGACACCGAGTTAGTACTTCTGGCTTCACCATGCCTCTCTAACCCCTAGAAGCCGAGTTTTGCCATTTTCAGAACCAAAGATGCAGGACCAAAGTGACTTGGTGGGGCAGGGTTTCGCTTATACATTTGCTATGGTTATACATTCAGCAGTACGTGAAGCCTCACGTCCACGTGACTCTTTGGGATTTTATTTCATGTGTTTGTATTTGTCCACGTGGTCCTAATTTAAAGAGAGGGGTTAAATTCAGTTTGTCAGTCATTGATCGTAAATGGAAAACTCACCAAAACAGAAACATTTTGCTTTGTAACTGTTTGCTGCATCCTAGGTATGTGGGATTCTCCCAGGTACCCCCGGCAGCTGGATTATCATGATTTAATAAATGCCCTGTGTTGTTAGTCAGCCAGCCAACCTCTGCCTGCCTTGCTCCAAGTGCATCCCTGAGCTGTTTGGTGGGTGATAATTTTGCAGTTCTCTGTGCATTAATTCATCTCATCTTCTACAGAAGCAATGCTTTCTTTTTTTTTTTTTTATTGTTACGTTAGCCACCATACAGTAAAAAATTCTGAGTGAACAATACATCTTCATAGGGTTAGTATATAAATGAACTATATTCTGAGGAATATGATCATTTCAGTCTCAATATAGTTGCTATTTGGGGAATATAGTCTCTTTAGTGAATTGTGTTTCAGAACTAATGGGATAATTTCTTTTCTTTCCTCTCTTCATCCTCAGGACTTTAAAACACTTGTTCCTTAGAACTCTGTAGAATAAGTTAGACAAATATTATTTATTTACATTATAAAGGTGAGAAAAGGGAGCCACAGAGTTTATGGAATTGGCTAAGGCATGAGCTCTAAATTGTTAACTCACAGTCTACTCCAGTCTGCCAAGGGGAAATAATGATTGTAGTGACAGTCATGGTCCTAACAATGACAGCTGGCCTTCCTTGAGCACTTTCTGGAACTGTGCTTAGTCCTTTGTGTGGCTTTTCTTTCATCCCATGACAACCTATGAACAAATAAGTACTATTATTATTATTATTCCCATTTCCAGGGTCACACAGCGAGCGAGTCACTCACCCATAGCCAGGCAGCTGGGGAGCTGGGAAGCCAGAATCTGAACCAGCTTTCCCTGACCTTACTCACTGCCTTCTAGTAAGTTCCACATAGGTCTTAGAAGACCTACAAGACCATACAAGACCTTCCCAGGGGAGCTGTTGTCACTGCCACGGACGGTCTGATAGCTCCGTTGCAGAAGCTGGTGAAGAGCTTGGGGACATGCCCTCAGGAAGGTGCAGGAGCGATCAGGTTGGTGCAAGCCTTGGCACCAAATACCTCTCCCTGTCCTTTCCAATCAGATCAGTCTGTAATTCGGTGGTTGGGTCTGCAGAGACTTCTAATTAAAAGATGGATTTTTTTTAATGAACTTTTATTAATTCAGCAATCTGACTGAATGCTGAATTGCCATTTTTGCTAATAGAGAAAATAGTTTGGTTTATTTTCCAGAACAGGGAAAGTCACTCAACTTAATTAAACTGTCTGAGGAGATTTTCTACTTGTCTTCCTCAACACGGGCCCAAGAGTGCACTTCATAAAGCCTGTCAGCCGTAGTGGCAACTCAAGTCGAGCTTTCCTTTTGAAGTTGGGGTGGATTTGGTGTCAGCTACTTCTAAAATTCCCGGTGTGGTCTCCAGTGGCCCCCATCTGAAGCAAAGCCCATGATTGCTACATGATTTCAGATGATCGAGAACACCCCCAAGTCCACGGGGGTGGGGGGTTCTCCCACCACCCCTGGGCAGGGTAGCCCAGGAATGGTGGAGGGTAGCATTTATTTCCCAATAGCTTAGAACTTCATCACAACCCAGATTTTAGGCTCTATTAGAGAGCACCATGAAAAGAAAATTATTAAAAATTCAGACCTGCCAAAGAAAATACTAACTAAATTTGGCAGTACATGAAAGAAGTATTTCTCATGAGCAGGTGGGAGTTATCTTAGTGATGCAAATATTGATTGATGGTAGAATATCTACCAATGCCATATTTTATAGAGATGAGACTCCGTGGGAAAAAAACATCATGTGAAAAAAAATATTTGATGTTAAAGGGAAGGGCATCTCCTGATGTCAAAAATACTCTCTCTCTCTGACACCAATGGTTAGCAATGGAGGTGACCAGGAAGCATACATGATATGTAAAAATCACATCCATAACACAGTGTCCACCATGACCATTTTTATTTAACGTATTTGCTTTTTAAAAGGTCCTGGTGAATAGCTATTGTCAATAGAAGGATGAATATGATTTGCAGATAATATAATTGTATACCTAGAAAATCATAAGAATTACTGATAATCTCTTAAAATTAGTAAGAAAGTTCTAAGTAGTCAGACACAAGATGCAGAAATCAATAACTTTCCCAAATATTGACAGTGACTATTAAACAATACATTGAATCTTTTATTCAGATAATAGCAATAAAAGAGAGGTAATATAACATATTAACTAGGATTAATTTTAACAGTGCACACCTTTATAAAGGAAACTTCAACATGTATCTAAATAGATAGGCTGAAACTGATAGGACAGGAACTTAGTCTCTAACAAAGGGAACAGAACAGCCTTGACCGAGGCAGAAGGGAAGGATTTTTAGCAAAGTGCATGGGGAAATTGGTAAATTACTTGGGAAGACTCAAGTTAGAGTCCCACCTCACCGTATATATAAAACCCTCCCTGCTCTCCCACCACTTTCTCAGATCCAGAGCAATCCACTCACAGACAGGAAAGTATGAACCATCTACCCTTCCAGCCTCTTTCTTGCTAGAATTGCAGCTGGTTATGTGAATGCACCCAGAACCTCATTTTGAGGAGCAATTGTTATAAATCCAAGATGCTAGTGGTTAATAATGACAAGCCTGAGCTTGCCTTGGATGCAAATCCTAGGCTTGATTAAAGACGGATAAAGGCAGTCCTGCTGTTCTTACTACTTAGCAAATGACTTCATTTTTCTGCTGTGCAATATAAAACAGAAATCTAAATGTAAAATGCAAAACTTTAACTCCTAGACAATAACACAGGAGAAAAATCTAGATGGCTTTGGGTTTGGTGCTAACTTTTCAGATAAGACCCCAAAAGCATGGTCTGTGAAAGAAGATGGTAAGTTGGACTTTATTAAAATGAAAACCTTGAGCTTGTCGAAAGACACGGTTAGGAGAATAAAAAGACAAGCCACAGACTGGGAGAACATCTTAAAGAGTAAAAACACGGATCTGATAAAGGGCTGTTATCCAAACTATGTAAAATTCTGCAACCTGCTGTTGGAGAGGGCTGGGTGAATGCATGTGGAGGGCAGCTTCAGAAGAAGAGGGGAACACAGTGGAGAGGGTGCAGCCTTCACGGCAGAGAGAAAGGAGCAGGTGGGGGGGGGTCATCGTCCAGGTATGGGAATCCAGAGCACATAGAATTCCAAAGGCAGTCCTTGGAGGAGGGATGCCAGCACTACAGGCTTATTAATCCTCCTTTTCTCTGTTTGTATCACTGTCCTCACTCTTCTGGGCATCGTGCGGGATTTTTAGGAGCTGAGTCAGAAATTGTCAGAAATGATAATACAGGTGAGGGCTTATTTCCTTCCTGTGGATGAGCCCCCAGAGTGTCGGCTGGGGCATGGACTGGCACGCAGCCGTGGAGTATATAGGACACCATGGTAAGGACTCTGGTCCCCACTTGGTTGGCCGCTGAGCCGAGTCAGGGTTCTTATCGGGGTGGAAGTGAGCAGGAGAGATTGAGAAAGGATCGTTTACGACTGGAGAAATGTGTTTGTCATGGCACAAGCAGGTGGGCCTCCTAAGGACCTGTCCCCTGTGGGGCTAAGGAGAAGGAAAGCTGATGGGTAGAAGAAATTTGTCAGGAAACAGCCTTCCTGATTGGGAAGCTGGTTGGACACAGACCGGGGTCAGCTGAGTCCAGACCTTCTGTTGTGCACCTGTGTAGGTGTTGCTGCCATTGGCAGAAATAACGAACGTGGGAGAAAGATGCAGGTGTTTGCAGCTGGAGGGACCTTCAGGGAGCGGGTTGCTGATTTAGTTGAAGGCGAGCTAAATCCACAAAAAGGAGGGATTTTAATAGCAGATAAATTAATTACCTGGAAGTATTTTTGAGTTACAAAGTTTCTCTTCTACTGTGTAGGTGTGTGCTAAAAAACTCTGCAGAGAAAGAACAGTGCTTAACCCAGAGTTAAGAATGACAGGTACCACAGTTCTCGAATCAGGGAGGGTCTTCAGCCAGTGGGTCAGCCTTCTCCTGGCCAAGCTGGCCTTGCCTGTCAGGAGAGTACCACCTGCCACGTGCCTGAAAATCAAGTGTCTGTGACATCACAATCAAGGCGAATGGCTTGATTATCTTCTTCCCTCTCTGACAGTGTATCCCCTTGGCCAGACTTATACATGAATATAGTATAAACTCTGTATACACTGGATACCGTATGTAAACTGTATATAATCTGTATAGTATAAAACCATTTAGACTTGATGCCAAAAGAAATTAAATTACTGATATTACAACTTAAGGGTATTGGAAGTGAATGAAAGAATCTGGTTGTCATTTTCACAAGGGACAATCTATAGAGGGGATAAAAAGAACCCTACAGAGAAACAGAATCCCCAGGTGCCTGGATATTAATTCTCTCCCTTGAAAGGCTTTCAGGAATCCCATCCATGGGGTCAGCAAGGAGTTCTCGGTCATTCTCGATTATTGCCGTCTGTCATCTTGATTATTTGTAGGGATTTCATTTAGTGATCTGAATCTGGAGGTTGTCCATCAGAGCCGGGAGCCAGGGGATGACCTTGTATGGCTGCTTCTGGTCCTGTCCTAGCCTGCCTGCATTTGATAAATGACACACCCCTCCTCCCACCCCTTGGGAGAAATGAAGTGCAGGCTCAGGGCCTTATCGATTTTCCATAACAACTGATGCATCTTTAGGACTCTATTTTTATTTCAGAAGTGGCCTTCTGACCCGATTCAGGTCTGTAAATCAGCTGACAAAATGTATTGCATGACCCTTTATGCCATGGCTTTTTCTTATATATGATGTGGAGAATATCCTTGGGGTTCAGGTACACCCCCTTCTTCACTGGAGGGCATTTCTGAACTTTTATTTCAAGGATTTTTTTTAGAGGGAGAATGACGGGACCACAGCCCTTGATCCGTTGTGGTTTGACAAGTGAGGCTCGGAAAGCTACAGTGTGCTCCAAATGTGACTGCACTCCTCTCACCACCAGCTATTTCTTAGCCCGGTTGGGGTAAGGGTGAAGATTTCCACCAGGAGAGTCTGGCCTCTGTAAGAGCCGTCCACGGATAAGTTCAGGCTCACCAGGCCATTCCCATTATGTGACAAGGAACTGGGCACCATGAGTATCTTGAGGGTGAGAACTGAATCAAGTTCCTCTGTGTCCCAAAACACAGCCCTGTGCCTGGCACCATCAACTCTTGTTGGCTGAATGGGGCCAACACCAAGACTCCTTAGGAAACGAAACATTGTTGATGCCCTGGCCATAGAACCTTCGGTTCCCTCCTTCGGAAGACCACTCTGCTGTCTTGGAGCTCGTTATAGGTTTCGGACGACGGCGTGGCCTTCTCCCAGGCTTCTCCCAGGCCCGGGCCAGGTTCGCTGATTGGCTACCCCTGAGTGGAGAGGGCAGAGTCCAGAGGGTCACAGCCCGGGTCACCTCAGTGTTCTGCGGCTGACGTACATGCACACACACACCAGGGTCCAGTGGGTTCAGCACCTACATCAGGAACGACTGACTGCAGACAGGTCGTCAGGTTAACTGCTTGTTGCCAGTCTTTCACTCTGTCCATTACCTGCCGCTCTTCTTGGCTTTGTAACTGCTCATCATTTATGTTTGTGGGAGGAGCCCCCACCTCCTGACCGGCTTTCCTGACATCACTCTTATGTATTTCAGATGTCTTCTGTGCTTTCCATTCTCATAGATAAGGAGAGAGAATGTTCCTACTCATTTCTCTTAGCCTTAGCCTGGGTTCCCCAAGGAGCAGTCCCTGGGCAAAGATTGCAGGTGCAAGAGGTTTACATGGGAGCGACCCCAGGGAACTTGGTGGGCCATGGGGAAGTGAGATGGGAGGGGAAGGAAATCAGTAAAAGGTGCATCAAGGAGCAGGTGGGGTTCAGTCCCACTAGGGAGCTCTGGGAGGTGGTTTGTAACCCCAGCTCCCATCCTTCATTGGCTGGGGCTGCCCTTGGACCATTAACCCCCAGCTCTCTCGTCTGTCCCACTGTCCCACCTGCAGGATGGGAGATAGCCCCTGGGTGGAGAGTCTCAGGCTCTTGCATGAGGGCTGAGTGCTCCGGACACACGGCTGGGACATGAACAGCACTAGCTACACTCGGGTTTTGAGGCTTCAAAGCAGGCTCCCATACCTGCTTGCTCAGTGGACTGGGGCAAGCAGGCCAAACTCTGTGAGACTCAGTTCTTCCCTCAAAAAAACAGGGCCAGTTGTGGTACACCCTCATATGGTGGTTGCCAAAACTAGGAAACACATATAAAGCACATGGAGCCTGGCTGAGAAAGTTCAAGGACGTTTTAGCCATTAATGGTGCCATTACCATACCTGCCTCTCGCTGATTGTTTTGGACTGAAATTTGCTCATTGCAGTGTGATCAGGTGTCTGCAAAAACATGCAGCAAGAAGTTGCAGTTACTAGGAGACAGGGTGGGGGGTTGGGGAGTGGGTGTCTGGCCTTAAGATGAGTGAGCCTTATAAGGAAAGTCATTTCTCCTCTTTAAGCCCATTTTCTCATTCAAGAATTTTGGACTAGAAGAGGGTTCTAATCACTGATGAGTCTGTGGAATGGCTGCTTGTGGAAGGCTGCGCTTCACTCCCTCCCAAACCTTGCCTTGGGAACCATATTTATATCACTGAACACACAGCTGCCTGAATTTCCTTTTTCAAAAAGAGGAAAAAAATGGTGCCCGATTTGGGACTGTCCAGCAGGTTGCCTTGCTGACAGGTGGTGGGGTCCTTAGCTCTAGACTTGGTTCTGTGCCTTTGTCAGACAACTAGCCCACTTAGCTCCTGAGCCCCTGCTCACAGACGAGTCCAGAACATTCTGTAGACCTCACACTCAGCTGTGTGCGGGTCTCGGAGAAGGAAAGGTTCCTGAGAGGACTGTTGACTTACCTGAGCTCCCTGGGTCAGTGGACTCAATCTGAGAGCTGCATTTATTGCTCAGGAACATTCGGGTCATGGGAGACCTATCTTTCCTGGCAGTGAGGCTCTGGTGTTCTCCTGGAAGGCTCTGAACTGAGTTTAGTAAGAAGAATCTGATAGAATTCAACAGATGCATATTGACCCCCCTGTTTAATAAAAAGCCTCTGAAAATACTCTGGCTTCTTGACAGGAACGTTAGAAAGGCTTGCCTTTCCGACGACTTACCATCTACTCATCTTGTAAGATTTCTTGTGGCTACACATTCAGTGAAAGAGCAGTCATTGGTGGGGCGTGCGCCGCCATTGTAAGGGGTGCTCGGGAGTCAAATATGAATGAGAAACAGCTCCTGCCTGTGAGGAATGGCCAGTCGAGATAAAGAAACAGATACTAGAGGCAGAGCTTTCAAGAGAAGGTAGTACATTGCCATGTCTTGGCTTGTCAGTGTGCAGGATGTGGAAAGAGATATTGAAATGATAAACTGTATTTATTGAGCAATTACTGTGTGCTGGACACTAGTTTTAGCACTTTACATACATTAGTGCTTAGCTTCACACACACTCTGTATAAAGTAAAGGAGGCAACAGTCACAATTTTAGATGAGGAAATTGAGGCCCAACATTGCCCAGCTGGTAAGAGGTAGAGTCGGAACAAGAATCTGGAAGGCCTGGCTTTAGACCTTCCTGAAAACCCATCCTCTTGATATAAGAAGAACCTGGTAGGGATGGAGAGAACAGGCTGAGAGAGCTGGGTCTGGGGTGAGGGCATCAAGGCTCAGGAAAAGGTGGGCCAACTGTGATTTTCCAGTTGGGTGCCTGGGGACATTCATGGCCCTACCAGTCCATAAGGTGGATACAGGATGAGAGCCTAGTGGGTGGCTCCGAGATGCGAGATAACAGACTGGGTCTGAGTCAGGATAAATTGAGTGAGATGTTGGTGACATAGTGAGGAGAATGTCCAATGGTAGGGCGCCTGGGTGGCACAGTCAGTTAAAGCGTTCGACTCTTGGTTTTGGCTCAGGTTGTGATCTCAGGGTCGTGAGATTGAGCTCCGTATTGGGCTCAGTGCTGAGTGCAGAGCCTGCTTGAAATTCTCTCTCCCTCTGCCTCTCCCCTCTGTGTGCTTGCTCTCTCAATAAATAAATAAATAAATAAATAAATAAATAAATAAATAAATAAAGACTGTCCATGGGGCTCTCTGGTGAAGTCAGGAAAGTCAAGGCAGCATTTTAGTCCACCCAGAGATGCCAATGAGTGTTCACCAGGCGACTCTCCCACATGACACTCTTCTTTGGAGGGGACACTAGGGCCTACTGTATTTGCCCCTGCTGTCATAGCTCTCCTCTGAACTCTAGACCTAGCTGACACCCCCTCCTGGAAAGCTACCCTCCACACATCCAAACTGACCCTTTGACCGTCCCCCCAACCTGGCGCTCCTCTCAGGTTCCCATTCTCTGAACACCCACTCATTGCTGAAGACAGGGAGCTAGACATCCTCCTAGAGCCACACCCAGTGTCATCCACTAACAGATCCTGGGGCTGTACCTCCTCACAAGCTCTCAGATCTGGCCACGCATCCTCCACAGGACTGCCAAGCACTTCTTCCTCTCTCCTGGACGGTGTCGTTGGTCGCGTGGCTTCTGTCCCCTCCAGTGCTCCCACCACACAGCAGCCACAGTGATCCTTCTACACATTTAAGGCCATCATGCACCCCCTTTTGGAAAATGCATAAATGACTTCCCATTGCTCCCAGGGTAAAGGGCAGCCCTTCTAGTCTGGCCCACCTGGCCCGCGTGGTCCGGCGCTTCCCTGTCCACCTCCCCTCTCTCTGCCTCCCCCTGCCTTTCTCCCCTCCAGCCTCTCTCTCCTTCTTGAATCCACAAACACATGTGGGTATCCCACCCCCACTCCAGCATTAATGAGCTTTTTGTCTTATCAGTTTGTCCTCTGCATATTTCCTGTTTCCCTCCTACTCTTCTTCCCTCCCTCCACAGGCAGAGGAATCCCAGCCCTCCCTTCATGAGCACTTGGAGCCCCAGGAAGCATCTTCCTGTGCTCATCACAGTTGAAACTTTATATTCCTTAGTGAACTTAAATTGTCAATTACTAGACAATAATCTCTCTGTACCCCAGTGCCTGGCAGATGGCAGGCACATAACAGGCTCAACGGATGTTATCTGAATGAATGAATGAATGAATGAGGCAAGCTTGGGAAATCTCACTTCTCTCCCATTTGGGGATTGTTCTTGCCTTCTGTGAGGACAGACCACATACCTTGCTGAAATATTCTGAACAGCGCACACTCTTCTGCTGAGGAAGGACGCCTGGGCAGAGTTTGAGGACCTGGCTCAGCCGATGCAAGGCTCTGCAACCGTGTGCATGGAATTGAATTGCAGAGTTAATGATTCAGGGTGAAGACCAACTTAGCAGACGGGAAGTGTGCTGAGTTCCAACAATGCACCATGGGATGGCCGGGGTCTTCCCCTCTCTGAAGCGTGGCAGAGCCAGCCCAGCCTTCTGGTTGAACTCACGTGTCAACACACCTTCTGTCTCCACCACAGGGATCGGGGCTCTGCAGCAAGAAATTACCTACTAATGATTAGCTTGTTTGCTTGCAATTAATGACTGCTGAGGGCAGGCACACCAGGGCCAGTGATCAGTCCTGATTCATTGATCAAACTGTCCCACTGACCAGGGACTCCGGGAAGCACCTGCACTCAGTCACCAATAATTCCCCTCCTACCCGTTGGAAGGGTTGACATTTAACAAGCAGTAGCTCCTTGGCAGATTTTTGACTGAGCTTGGCTTTCCAAAGTAGTGGGAAAGGGGACCAAGAAAGAAAAGGAGCTATTTGCAACGGAAACAAAAGGAAAAGAGATTCTAGAGGCAGCCAGCCTAGGACGCTGGACACAGAACTGGCTATCACATTTCAGTGGCTTGTGGGACTGCATGTGTATGGTTTGACCAAACCTAAATTTAGGGTTTGGAGTATTTTGGCAAGATCTTAAGGGTAGGTAGCATTTTTACCAGATGTACTAGCTGTTTTTCTTACCTCTGAGGTTAAATGATTTTCCAAATGCCCTGAGAAGCTGCCTCCTTTGTGCATGCACCAGAGTCGCTGTATCCAGGAGCAGGAGAGAAACCAATGGGTCAACATGGCCAGGGGGCTGAGCCAGGTGCCCTGGGGCCTGAGCTTACGCAGCCACTGTGTCGGGAGCTTGAGAGGGGCTCTCTCTGCTCATGGCCCAGCCTCTCGAAACTGCCAGGCCAGGTTGAGTCCACACTGTTAGGCCTGGTTCCACCTTTATTCTGAGGTCACCTCGGAAGGCAAAACCCTAGAGTATGGTAGGGTGCCGAGGACAGATTCAGTGATAGACTTAAAGGCTGAAGAGAGAGGATTCCTGGAAACTGAGGCCCCAAGGGTGTTAAAGGGTCAGCTGGAAATAAATGGCATTAAAACATACTGAAGGAATTAAAAATAGAATTACCATATGATCCAGTAATTCCACTTCTGTGTGTTTATTGAAAAGACTTAAAAGCAGGGTCTCAAAGAGATATTTGCACACCCCGTGTTCATAGCAGCATTATTCACAGCCCAAAGGGGGAAGCAACCCAAGTGTCCACCAACAGTTGAATGGATACACAAAGCATGGTGTATATGTACAATGGAATATTATCCAGCCATAAGAAGGAAGGAAATTCCAAGACATGCTCCAACATGGATGAACCTTCAGGGTATTAGGCTGAGTGAAATAAGCCAGCCACAAAAAGACAACTGTTGTATAATTGCACTTATATGGTATGCGGTGCCTAGAGTGGTCCAGTTCAGAGATGGAAGGTAGAATGATGGTTGCCAGGGGCTGGGGGAGGGGGGGGATGGGAGGTCCTTATTTAATAGGGACAGAGTTTCAGCGTTGCAAGATGAAAAAGTTCTGAGGATCTGTTGCACAGCAATGTGAATATACTTAACACTACTGAGCTGTGCACTTAGAAATGGTTAAGATGGCAATTTTGTTATGTGTACTTTACCACAGTTGAAAAAAAATGAAACCTTAAAAAAATACAGAAAGATACACAATCCATCAGTTATAATGAAAAGTGCAAATTAAAGCTGCATCGAACACCATTTTCCCTGCATCAGAGTGGCAGAGGTGAAGAAGCTAGAAAATTTACTGTGCTGGGAAGCAGGCACTCTCATACATTGCTGGTGGGTATAAAAATTGGTACAGGCTCTGGAGGATATTTTATTTCTAGCAAAGTTAAAACATGTGCATTGCCTTTAACCATCGATTCCCCTTCTGGGAGTTTATCCTATAAATATACTTGCCCAGGTACACAAAGGAGCATGCAGGGAAATGCTGCAGCCCTGTTTGCATAGCAAATGACTGGAAGCAGTCTAGGTGCCCATCACCAGGGTACCACCGAGGAGATGGGTCTTTCCTTTGCACCAGGCAGTAAATGAAGCAGCTAGGTTGATGTCCCCACATGGAGAGTTTTCCAAGATGTGTTAAATGAAAATAACAGCATGCAGACCACCGTGTTTCATTAGCTACCATTTGTGTAGAAAGAAAGGAGGCCGGATTTATGCCTTAGTGCTCATATGTGCTTAAGAATATTCATGCCAGGGGCCCAAGAGGACTGGGCATCCTGGTAGTCTCTGAGCCTGGAGTTGGGGTGACCGGGGCCATCATTCCTTCTTATATCTTCAGGGATTCCCTTCCATAAACTTGTGTTCCTGATTCTAAACAATTACATGCACACATCACCTAGCCATCCAGACATATGTACACTTTCAGAGTTGGCTGTGATAATGAAGGCCCAAGACCTAGCAATTTCTCCAAGAGGCCTGTCTGGGCCACGGCTCTGTGGGCCGGACCACCAAGATTCACCCACTTCCAGAAAATGCCCCTGTCCCAACAGTCTCCACATTGCCAGAACCAGTCTGGAATCTTCACAACCAGAGATACATGTGGAGACTGCACGGTTCAGGTGTCCCTATCTGTCATTCATAACTTCTTCTGCATTTACTGAATCAGTTTTCTTTCCTCTTAAAGCTTCTGTGATTGTTCTCATACTGGAAGAATGAGTTTCGGTTGTGAGAAACACAAAGGGGGTGAAGCAGTGTGGGGGCAAGATCTCTTGAGGGTGTGCAGCAGGGTTCATGCTCATGGAACTTTGGGTTCCACACCCATCAGGGAGGGAGAGAGGAAGACACAGAATGTGGAAGACAGGCCAGACTGGTGAGGGGCTCCATTGCCACAGATCTGCTCTGAACCCTCTCCAGGAGAGGGTGTGTTCCCTCCAGAAGAGAGAGAGACAGACAGAGAGCACGCCATCCAGGACAGAAGAGAGAGTGCTATCCAGGTGGCCAGAGCAAACACCTTTGTCTCATTCAGTTGTCCCCAAACCGTGCTGCCTTCCACATCTGGGGTTAGCCCTGGGGGTGAACCATTGAGGACCATTGAGGACTTTGGATAATGGACCATGTTGCTACAGGGACTGGAGCAGTGGTGATTGGGGGGAGTATGATGGGGCAGGGACAGAGTTGACACTCAGAGGAGGCCATGGTCCAGTCCTGTCTGTGCCGTGGACTCCTGCCTCTTTGAATGGTACTTAAAAGTACGGACACTGGGATGAGTCAAACCTGGGATTGAGTTCTGGCTCCGGATCCTTGAACATGGTTATGTAAGTGCCTAATCCTCAGTTTTATTCATCTATGAAGTGGGGAAAATAATATGGATACATTCTTCATAGATGAGTTTGGAAGATCTGTTAGCTAAGTGTGGAGAATTGACTATTTTCTTACTACCTTTCTTTGGCATCTCCCATAGAACCAAGCACTCAGGACACGGGAGATGCCAGAAAGATTCCTCTGGGATTGAATTAAACACCCTGGAATATGCTAAGAGGGTCTCCGAGCCTGGAGGTGTCCATACTATTGGGAATCCTCCTCGCATCCTCCAAGAGGTGTGGGGCGGGGGGGCTCTGTCCCCTCTCCACCTGCACTTCCTCTTTTCCTTTCCCTGATCATTGTTTTCATTTTCCTCATCCCTTTGTTCCTCACTGCCCTTCAACCAAATCTGATTGGTTTCCCTGGCACCAGAATCAGTACTTTGTAATAATGGTGAGGACAACAATGGCTCTTTAGCGTTTCCAAACCAGAAAACGTCTTTGCCTGCTTTGGTAGATGGGGAAACCAAGGCTCTGAGGAGACCCCACGGCTCAGCTGCGGTGGACCCACAGCTTTTTGGAGAACTCACACTAGCCTGTGGTGCAATTGAGCATCCATATTAGAAGACATCAAGAAGTTCCATCTTGAATCTGTCACAGTCCCTAAATCCACTCAGTCACTGAGTGCGGAAGAGGAAGACCAAAATCTGTACAGCACACCAACCCACCCAGTGAATTTAGAGGATGAGACATAGCTACTGAATTCTGGAAATATTTGCTGATCCCCAAGGTGCTGATACCACTCCGAGGTCATGAAGCTCTGTGCCAAGCCTCTCAGAACGATGTCTCTTTGTGGTTAGCTGCCTCTTCAATTTTATTGTCAAATTCCCTATGGAGTTTTGTTCTGTTTGTTTGTCTTTTCCTGATGAGGCTAGATATGTGGGATGCTTCCTTCTTCAAATTTAGGCTAAATTGAGGGATGTATCCACAACCCTCTCTGCATGTTTATGTCATCACATCCCAAACAGTCTCTTAGGTCCTCGTACCCCCTTCTCCAGAGACTGATGGGGATGGGAAGGCATCAGCAAGGGAAACCTCGTATACACAGCTCAAGAAATTAGCATGGCCTGGGGAATGTGACTGTTCCTATTTACTCTGGTATTTGCCCCATGGATACAGCTGCAGTTATGGGACCTCAGGCAGTGCTCAGTTCCCTCATCTGGGCCAAGCAGAGGCCAGAAGACAAGTGCTTTGGAGCACCGAGCTGGACCCCTCACCTCAGCTCTGTTCCCTGCTCACCTCCGAGGATCGCTTGTACCTCCTCCTTCCTGCCTGGAGCACTTCAAGGACGAGACTGAGAAGTCACACAGGGGGTCTTGATGTAGGAAGGTAAAACAAAACCAGGACAGTGTTTCGTTATAGAATTTCATGGGTTAAGTTCTGTTCTGCATCATCCCGTGACGCCATGAAGAATTACTAGACTCTCAGTTCCATTCACAGGGACTAGTAAGTAAAGACACAGCTCCCTTTCTCAATAGGATTGACCCACTGACTCTGTGAGCTTTTTAGTTTCTCAATGTATGTGAGTTTCCATGTTTCAGAATCCTGAGTTCAGATCACAGGTTGTAATGGCAAGTATTCCATTTTATTTTATATTATTTTAATTACGATTGCAGAAAAATCATGACTACCTGATTACATAATACGTGACCCAAGAAAATTAAGTAACACCAAGTAATATATTCAACAGAGGCTCATATCCTGTTTTCAGTTCATAATTTACATTTACTAAATACCTGAAGTGTGGTAGATATAGTCTAAACATTTACATATTTTGCTCTTTTATGAATTTTTTCCTCAACTTATTTTGTCAAAGGAGCTCAAGGGTCTTTGGAAGCAAAGTAAAAGTGAGGTGTTGTTCCAGGAATTCTATCAGCCAGAAATCACTATTCAGAGGCACCAAGGTGTTTAACAGTGAGTTTTAACTTGTTGAGTTTAATAGTGGTGCTGAGGATCTCTGGGTCCTGAATTGTGTTTGGAGCATGAAAGAAAAATCAAATTATGTCCAGAAAAGTGTTACTGCTGAGTGTACTTTATAGCATGTTGTCTTTTTATTTAGATGGCCTGCATGTTAACACACAGTAGGTAGCTCTGTCTTTCTGGAATGTGCCATTCCCTTTACCATACTGAATAACAGAGTTTAATGCTGCCCCATTGTCTTTCTGAATACAACACTAGATCCTGGAACCTTTGGGTAGAAGGTAGTAGAAAATATCTCTGGGAATAAAGTTCCTATCATCTGTGGGTGTGCATGTGATCCTGAATTGCTGTATTTTTTTCTCACTTTATAAACTGCCAAAGACTGCCAGGGATCCCAGAAACTACGCTTCCTGATCATCAGTGGTCCCGGACTGGTCACATAAACAGTTGCTGGTTCATTCAAACTGTCCTCTTGACCCCAAAGGCCCCCTCTTCTCCCATCTGTCCCTAAGGACAGTAATGAGATGGAACTCACAGCTTGTGGCCCTTTGGGAATGGAGAAAGTGGCTCCTGGTCTACTTCCCCAGGACAGAAACTCTTCTCAGACTCGTGAGAAAGCCGGCAGTTGAAAAATGTCTCCTGACCCTCACTCCATCCTACTCCATCCATAAAGCCCAAAAGAGAGGCGGGTCAGAGCCCGAGGGTCCTATGGACTTCCTTTGTTGCTGAACTACCTAGCTTTCTGGGGAAAGAGATTTCTGGGGGTTATCATCTGAGTATTTAACTACCTTAAAAAAAAAAAAAGCTTCAAGACCTGGACACCTGCTAAAAGATAACAATGATTTAGTGACTGACACAGAGCTATTAAGATCAGGAGGTAGGGTGAAGATTCTACTGAAGACGCTAGTGTTGAAAATGAACATTGCCATTCAGTTTGGTTGTTCCATACCCTTCTCTCCAGGACCCTTTCCCCAGGGACACAAGATTGCATGGGCTCTTTGCACAAAACAAAATGGGATCTGCCCCTGGGGCACTTGAGAACTTATCTCCTCTCCCTTGTTCTTTGCCTTCCCTCAGAGGTGTTAAAAATATGCATCTGTGGATGTTATATGGGTGAATGACTGGCTCTGGGGCAAAAAATTCTCTTTCTCCCCTCCACTCCCTAGTGGCACTTTTAAAACTCAGATTGTCTCTGTTTTTCTTTGCAGTGAGCAGAGTGTTTTATTCATATTTTAAAATGTGGAACTTTAATAAAATTCAGTTTTGCCTTTTCCCCACTTCCCATGCATTAATAACTCAGTTATGCTAGTACCCAAGTACTAGCACCTGTACTTGGCCCTGCTGTTGCTCAGGGAGGATGGGTCCTCACTGCCAGCCTTGAATTTGGATGACAGCATTACCAGCACCAACTGCCTTCCCCCAAGACCCTCATCTGAGCTATATGGGGCCATCCCACCAAATGGCATTAACTCTTTCCTGCCCTTCAGGTGTGTCTCTCCTTTTTCTGCTTTCTCCTGGTCATTGTTTTCTCCTGTGCATAAATTCTCCCGCGACCCTTATATTTTTTAGCTGTATCATTTATGTAACCAGCCTCTTCAGTGCTCCCTTCCCCAGCCTCGTTTGCCCTGTTCCCCAAGTGGCTGAGCCAACTGTCTTCTATGCCCACAGTTGTAACCTCAGGGCCGATGTGCCCAACCTTTGTGCCTGAAGGACAAAGGCAACCTGATGGGGACTGAGCTTCTGGTCCTCCTGGCTCTTGTGTCCACCCCTCCTCTGTTCCCACTGTCTGAGGATGGGCTTTCCCGAAGCAGCCCTGAAATGAGGATTTGTATGCTATCTCTAAGGACGGACAGGGAGTGGGGCAGGAAGAGGAAAAGAAGGAACCAAAGTGGGGTGTGACCTCAGTAAGAGTCCTGCCCAGGGTGGCTTCCCCTGATCCCATGGTGGCTCTCAAGTATCAATTATGCCCTCTGGCTGTCCCAACCCCAGGCAAGTTTGCTGCCTCTATGAGGGCCTGGGCAAGGGAAGGGTGATGTGTTAGCAGCCAGACTCTTCTGCAGGTGCCCTAGGGCCATCCAGATGCTAGTTGTGGGGAGCTGGAAGCATAGGAAGGGGGTGCACATCCAAACGAGGGGGCTGACAGGTCTCCACTGTTGTCCATGGTGAACCAGGAGAGAGGCAACTCTGGGAGTATTTCCAAAATAGAGCCTTGTTGCCTTGACAAAGTCATACCTGTTCTTCCTTATCCTCTCAGCCAGATGCTTTTTTTCTGGTAATTAGGACAACATTGTGGTTAAAAGTGTGGGTTCTAGGATCAAAGGAAACTGGGCTTTAGATCTGGCTCTGCCACTTGTGGCCGTGGGCAAGTCATTTGCATTTCTGGAGTCAAATCTTCACATCTGTGCAATGGTGACAGTTCCATTTATCTGCCAGGGTGTTTGGAGGACCATTTGAGACAGTGTGTGCATGGCCTACCACCAGGACCCAGCCCACAACACCCACTCAATACATGAGAGGTCTTAGAGTCACACATCTTGCCCAGTTTGAGAGCAGAGGAATTGGGGAGGTTAATGCTACTATAGGACCCTCACTCAGTGTGGACTTTGACCCTTGAATTTTGAGGCCAAGGTGTCCATACTTTAGCTGCTTGTATCCAATAGTTACATGTTTGCCATGGACAATTATTTCCTCTATACTTTTCTTAAACTCACTTTTTTAAAAGATTTTATTTATTTGAGAGATAGCGCAAACAGGGAGAGGGGCAGAGGGAGAAACAGATTCCCTGCTGAGCAGGGAGCCTGATGCAGGGCTCAATCCCAGGACCCTGAGATCATGACCTGAGCCAAAGTCAGACACTTAACTGACTGAGCCACCCAGGCGCCCTTAAACTCACTTTCAAAAAAAAATTTTTTTTACTCCCGACAAGAATTTTTTTTTAATTTTAGTAAATCACAATGTTAACTTTCCCAGCTTTATAGAGAACAAGATTACCCAAGTATACAGAGTTAGAAATTTATTTTCATGCCAAAAATCCCTGTAAGATGGCTAATTGTCCCTTTCTGCGGATATATCCAATTATGGTCACTTACTCCTGAATCATTCCAATGCACAAACAAGAAAATTCATTCGTGGTAGAGGGGATGAAAAGCAGTCATGGACAAACATCTGCACATACATAGACAGACATCATGTATGTGCACTGCCCTCCTTAATCCATTCCAAAATTGTATCAGTAGAACAAGACTGTACAATAAACACTCTTGCTTAAACATACACACATAGACACCGGGAATACCCTGACAGTACAAGTTTGGGTGAATTTCAGTGCTCATGAGAAACAAACAAACAAAAAAAGGCTTCCACACCACTATAAATACAGAATTAAGGAATTTATTTTTAAAGGTGATTTTATATGTCTTCCGTAAATGAACACAGATACTTTTATAGTAACATTAAAATAAGCATTATATAACTATCGACACAGTTTGTTCTTGTGTGGCCCAATATCATCTCATGTACCCCCCAAAACACCCCAGGCATTCCTGCTGATAGTACTTTGTTCATCAAATGCTATCCAACCACAGCGATGGACCTCAACAGCCCTATAGCCCGGGGAGCCATTACAAGTCTGTTATTCCTAATCTTTCCGATAACGTTTGATATTTGATTGCTAGTGTCTGACTCCAGGTAGAGAATTATTTTTGGACCCCAAGGTTGCTGGTGGGGCTGACAGGTAGCTCTCAGAATTAAATGGTTGGGTCTGGCCTCGTCGTCACCATGGTGACAGGAATCAGCACCGGCTGACCAGGTAACCAGCTGGGTGGGGAAGGTTTATAGGTGTGAGCCATTTCTTTGTCAACATCTCAGGGTCTCGCATTCCCGTCCCCTGAGTGGGTCACACCAGCAGTCACCATCCCGGATGTCACCTCTGACATCTCAGTTGGGAGGTGCTGAAAACCATGGAATGTAGTCTACTGTACGTACCTTGGAAGAGGCACATGATGCAATGATGTATTTAAAAAAGAGAGAGAGAAAGATAAGCAAACAGGTTAAGCATTGCCTGTTTACTTAGTGAACATAGCGCCTGGTGCAGAGTAGGTGTTCCAGAATTTTTATTGAACAAATAAACCAAGTACTAAAACCATTCTGCATCATAGGCAGGCATCCACTCCTGCCAGCAGTATCTCCCATTTTCTGTACTCTTTAGGACCAGGTCAAGGATAAAAGAGTAAAATAATCTGGAAGTGCAAAGCACTGTTGGAATGTAAAGGGGTAGGTGGAGGGGTGGGGAAAAGGAAGAGGTTATGGGAGTTTCTTGGGGAAAGGGGACCAATCAGAAAATGGGAAGGGTCAGGAGTCTGAATTAGGGGTCCAGTTTTGGGAGCATGCCTGTCATGTCAGCTGTCTGCTCAGGCGCCGCCCCAGCCCTCCCGCCCCTGAAACACTGCAGTGCAGCTGATGAGGGGCGGGCAGCAGGCGGTGCACTGTGCTGCCTGCCTCTTTGGGTCCTCAGAAGAGACGTGGTTTGTTGGGAAAATTCTCTCTTGGGCGTGCTTGCTGTACACTGTATCTCTTGGCTGTGGCTCCTTTGGCCTGGCTTGCTGCATTCCAAGTTAAAATAGCTCACACTCCTGGGTGGGAACGACGAGCCTCCCCAGGACCTGGGGTGTAGATCTGTGTGGAGGGAGAGAAAATCTGCCGCTGCTGTGCTTCCCTTTGATGGGCATCTATCTTGGCCACCGGGCCAGCATGTGACAGCAGACATGCCGGTTGTGTTATATGAATATCTAGACCCTGGCGCAGCCCATCTCCTGTCACCCCCAATCAAATCAATCATACATGTGGACAACATTTTAAATTTTTTCATCCTTGCCATGAAGGAGAGCAGTATTTCCCTCCAGATGTCAAGGTGGGAGTCCTGCCATAGAGAAGCACTTCTATGGTGATAGGGCTCTGTCTTCAAGAGCTACAGAATTAGCCAAGGAAAGCTTTGCAAACACGAATCTTTGGGGCATCTCAATAAGGATGCCTGGTTTCGTCCAAACTCATTACCTTCCAAGTAGTGGAATCATCTGGGAAAGAAATCTCTTATTAAAATCTAAGACCTCCTCAGAATCCATCTGCAAACTTCAAAGGGAGATTTGGGGGAAGGAAATCCTACCCAATTTTAACTATTCCACGGATGTTTGTAGGGGGTTGGAGGGAAGGAAAATCGTTTCTTGGTGCCAAATCAGAATCTGGTTCTGTGCTATGGGTCAGTTTCCAGGGCACACTGCCTGGGCAGCAACTTTTCTCAGGCCGGGGACTTAACTTGGAACAGAAAGAGCTAGAGCCCCTGGTCCAGCTCTGGGCTGCAGTGATTTGAGGGATTAAGAGAGGCAAAGCTTCCTTGGGCCATCCCGGAGTGCACAGGGATTCACCTTTCCCAGATGGTGTGCATTTTCCATTTCAGTGAGATGCCCCATTCCCTTGGAGTCTTAGAAGCAAAATCCAGCCCAACGGGCTATCTCAGATGGAGCCCCTAAGACTAGAGATCCTTGTGCAGGGGTTTTATTGATGGAGAGTTCTCAGGAGAAGGCAAGCAAGAGAAGCAGGATCAGGTAGGAGGACGAGTCAGCAGAGCTGTGTTCTCAGCTGGAGGCTGGCCTCCATCTGATCCCACAGGGCTGTGGTGCATGAATAGCAGCACGGAGCTGTCCCAACTTGAGGCAGGACATTGGTTGCACCCCGCTCTCGGCGGGAGGACTTCATCTTGCAGGCATTTAGGGTGAGGTAGCACCCATTCACCGAGAGCAATTCTCAGGAGAACGCAAGCTGAGCCATTAGCAGGCAGCATTTTTGCCACCAGGCTGTGGGTGCACCAGCCTGGTGAAGGAGATCCTGAGCATGCATCAGAAGGTCCACTCCAGTGGTACACACTCATCCTGTTGTCCTGCTTGACTTCCCACAGACTGGGTGTAATAAAACCACAAGCTTTTGTTACCTTTACAAGGAAGCACCGTTCATCAGTCTAAGAGATTCATTTTCCTTTCCAAACCATTATACCGTAGCAGGTTTTAGACATGTTTTATAGAGGGATGGGGAGGGGAGTGGATGCATAAGTTAACATAGCTGGTCAGACATTATTGCCTCCCCTAGCATAGAGCCCCACCAGCCATGGATGTAGCCACTCAGCAATTCAGCCAGGCTTGTTAAAAATGAGGGCATAAAAGGAGCTGATTTCATCCATTTTATGGTAGTATCGTTCCCCCCCCCCCCCCCCCCCCCAGGAAAGTCAAGGTTGGCCAACATGTGTGTGGTCCATACCTTTTGTGTGGAAGATGTTTTCAAGACTTTACTCCCTTGTATATGCCTAGTCTTGCCCCTGACCACTACTTACGCTTCTTGTCTTTTCTCAAGCTCTTGCCTTTCTGTTATTTGGAAGTGGTCACAAAAAATTACAGCCTTTTCCATTCTCAAACCCAAGCTGCTACGTTCTTTCACACACATACCCCATGAGGTTCTAATATCCAGCTCCTCCACAAGATCCCAGATTTGGGGCTGGATGTTCCGTTGTCACCTGAGTCTGTTTCCACTTCCAGTGGGACAACCACAAGCTCCATTCTCTTGACTGCTTGGATCTGAGCTTCCTGGTAAAAACAATTTTTTAAAAACGATATGACAGGAGAACGTAGAAACATCTGGAATGTGTTCAAGACCAGTGAAAACCCTGTAAGAAGACATTCTCGCTGCCTACTCTTGGTTCAGACAAGTCAGATGTGCCCCTGGGACACCCCTGGCTCCCATCAGCTGGCACCAGGCATGGAAACTTTGGCCACGGCTAGTTGTTTCTGTGGCTTCTCTGCTCCCCTTCTCGCCGACGATTTCCCAGAGCAAGTCCCATCTAGCATCAGTCCGTCCTAAACATCAGCCAGCTCATCTCCATGCAGCAAGGACCCATAGGCATGCTGCGATCTCAGTACAAAAAATGCTCATCCGCTGAGCTCCCATAGGCCCCCGAGGAATTGACAGGCTGATGAGTGATGTGTGTGGCTTGTTTGGGACCCTGTCGTTTGAAGGAAAGGATGGAATGCTGTCCCCATACCCGGGGGTGTGGGGAACAAGCTTCTGCCCACCACCCACCCTCCAGCCTCCACTCATGTGGTCTGGATCCCAATCTCTGTGGTGATTTAGTGCAGGATTCCTTTGGGATGATCAAGGGAATGTTTGTGGAAGAAGCAGCATTTGTGTGGTTCCTGGGTTAGCCTGGGTTCCCAGAAGCTGAGCCTGGCATGAATGTTCATGCAAAAGTGATTTTGAAAGTGCTCCCTGGAAACACTGGTAGAGAGTGAGCAGTGGGGCCAGGGAGGGAGGAGAGAGGAGAAGGATACCGTGTCGAGCAGACATGCAGCAGCCACTTTGGCTCAAGGCAGCCCTGGGTGCTGGCTGTCGCATATGAAAGCACCCAGGGAACGAAAGGAGGAAAATGGCAAAAGGATACGCAGGGAGGGGGGGTCAGAGTATGGATACAGCTTCAGGTCCCTTCTAGCAATTTCCAGAAGAGTTTACAGGAGCCATAACTGCCCCAGGTCAGTTCTGCCCCAGTGTCTAAAACCTCACTGTGTTGTAAGTTGGGATCTTTGGGGAACCCTGATACCAACTCTTTTCTGCCTTGCCCCTGTGGGTCCCAACACACTAAGCAGATACTGGGGCACCAGCATCCCATGGCCATAAAATGTACAAATGATAAAATGGGGCTCCAGGGCACAGATAAAGTGATGCAAAAGGTGCCAACATGCTTTCCATCAGGATGTATCTCAGCTAACAGGAAGATCTGAGTTAACTCTTAGCTTATTTTCAGTCTATAACAAATGCCAAGATGCAGGTAGACATTCCCAATACTAAACTAAGGCAAAACTCAGAACCAGTTCCTTTTCGGTAGAAGGGGTGGAAGCCATTTTGTCTGAACAGGAAGCCCTTAGATGGAAAAAACTATCCACCACAAGGCCTGCAGTGGAGCAGAATCCCAATGCATGCCAGAGTTACGTTCTCTAGCCCGAGGCTTAGTAAAAGCCTAATCAGGAACACTGGCCAATTTTAGTCTTGGGCCCCATTCTGGGTTCTAATGCACCATGAAATTCAATGCAATCCCATGTCCTTTCTTAGATTCTGGGTGAAGTCTTTTCCTTTGGAAAAGAAACAAAACTGGGCTTTGCATAAGTACGGGCTTGATCTCTCTGGGCCTGGGGGAAAACATGAACTAAGCCCTGACTCATGTTGACCCTCAAGAGGCCACTTGACTTAAATCTGGCCCCAGGATAGTTCTCGCTAGACCTCAGTCTCCCCCTCTATAAAGCATAGAGCTCTCGGGATGGCCATGAGGATTAGGAAAGATCATGTAAGGGAAACGGTGATACATTAACACATTAGTAGCTGTTTGTGTTTCCCTTGGAGAACTTGGCTGTTCATTCAAGGGGAAACCCATTGAAGAGTACCCACCTCGTTAGAACAGAGAATGGCTCTGCTCTTCCCACCTCTGTACCTCCGTCTCTGCTTCCTGTCCACTTGGAATGTCTCCTCTGCAGCCGTGTAAGCCCTTTCTTCTTGGAGGCTCCACACATCTGAGTCACCCATGCAGTCTTTATCCACTGAGCTGGCTCATGCTGATACTTTTCTTCCTGACCCCAAATACCATTCACTCTCTGATTCATCTTCATCTAGATAAATATTTGTTGTGAATATGGTCATAGATATAGTTCTCATTTTCAGATAGAGGTGAATAGTGGCAGGTTGCATCTTCCAAAATGGCCACAGCAATAACTCCAGGACCACGTGCTCTCCCAGAATCTTGTTCCTCCCCCTTGAGGCCAGCCGTACCTTTGTAACGACCCTCTGCATGACCTCCTAGGCTAGATCATAAAAGGCCATACAACTTCCTCCTCTAGCTCTCCATCTTGCAACTTGTGCCTTATAGCTCTGAGCCACCATGGGAGAAGTCCTCAAGCCAAAGAGACCCTGAGGGAAGGCCATGTGGAGAAACCACATTGAGTTAGAGAAAGAGGCCAAGGAGCCTGAGTGGTTCCAGCCCCCAGGTGTTTGAGTCTCCCCAGCACAGGTGCCAGAAAGGCAATGAGTAAGTGTCACGTTTCCAGTTCCAAATGCTAAATCATTGCAGTTGCATGAACGGCCACATTAGGGCCACTTACCCCAGAAATGTGAGACATAATAAAAGAAGTGTTGTTGCCTTAAACCGCTATATTTTGGGATAGTCATTATGCAGCAGGAGGTATGTATAGGATACATATGTGTGTATAAATGTGTATATATATATATACACACACACACACACACCTAGACATGTGTGTGCACATACATACATACTTATGTTTGCCTGTTACCATCCTCCAATTTGTATGTTTGTGAACTTAAATCTGACTTCTTCAACAGGTCTGTAAACTCCATGAGGGCAAGACTGTGTGGTATACTTCCTAGTTATCCTCTGCCAGAGTTAGAGCCGCATGGCCGATGTATAACCACTGCACCGTGCATCCTTGAGTGAAATTGACAGGGAAACATCTGGGCACACATCTGTGTCCCTGAAAGCTTGCCATCCTTACAGAATGCAACTGTGATCCTGAAGAAATCGGAGTCTCTTTGGTACTTGAGTCTTTCTCATAGGAACCCTGTATCTTTGGAAAGAACCATTTGCCTGAAATCACTGAGAGTAAGCCAGCCAATTTGCTTCTGTGTCATAGACTCAGGGAAAGACAACACTGCTCTCACCAGCCCCTCTACCTGTGGGCACTTGACAGCCAGCCTCTTGGAGGGGATTAGGCAAGACCTTGTCTCCTCGGTCCAGGACCCCTGCGGGATTTGCAGCTTCCATCTTCAGACTGAAAAACAGCCTGTTTGCCTGTCTCCTCATCTTAATGTTACCTAGGAGATCGGAGATTTTTTATGCAAATATCTGTGACAGTCTGGTCCTGCTTATTTGGGCTATGGCAAGAAAACTTAAATGTTGAAGTCTCTCATAGAAGAATAAAGTTATTTGTATTCCTCCCCAACAACAACAACAATAACAACAAAACCATGAATCTCAAACATCAAAAGGGTCATTTTTTAAAGAATTATTTTATTAGATTGTCTCCTTAGGTCTATATGAAATGCCCTGAAATTCAGTGTTTATGTGAGGAAAGATGGAGGAAGGAATGATACAAACTCTTCCATCCTTTGAAAGTCTGCCAACTCCTTTTACCCATTCACTGTATGAATTCACTGTCCAAGCAGCTCAGGTGAGCTGCACGCCAGCATCCTCAAGTACACGTTAAACCAGTCTTTGGATGATGGGGGCGGCAAGGGGTCTTCATTTTCTCTGACCGGCCTTTTCTCAAGTGAGCCCACGATTTGTCCTGCTTTACGACAGTAAATACATACATTTGCATCCAGCTTCTGTGACATGAAGACCGAGGTTAATGCATCACAGTTTATGTTGCCTCTGCATTTTTTTTTTTTTTTTTGGTTTCAAAATAATGATGTTGATTTCTTTAAGGATTTCTTTGAATGTGCTTTCAATTCCAACAATCCTACAATGACATGCAAGCACACAGAAAGACACAAGCTAGCCAGCAATGACACTATATTCTAAGTTCAGGGGTGGGGCGGGCAAAGGTCATTGACTCGTAACAGGGAACATGATGGGGTTCTGGGGCAAGAACAAAGTGGAACCTCTCCCTCCTCCTTTGTGGATGACTTCTCACTTTACGTAATATTTATTATTTTGTTCTTGACTAATTCAGGGATTTAGCAGAATTTTCCTTTTCTTCCTTTCAAAAAATTAAGCACTAATATGTTTATGTGCTTGATATAATGGCCAGATTTAGTCAGAAGTTTGATTTGCTGCCCACCTCTCTTTCCTATTTCTGAAGCTTCACAAATTTGTCTGGACTTGAAAGGCACTTATTAAACACCTACTTTCTATTGCTGTGAATTTCAATCTGCCAGCTTCATGTAGAATGTCAAAATTTGACACATATGGGAAAACGTATGAGAACCTCCAGACTCCAAAAGAAGTAGAACATGATTTCATTCCCTTGGTGGTAACTGGTTTCCAATATCCTTTGTCCCCTAACACATATTCTTGTCTCTGAGCCTTCGAGTATCACCTGTCAGAGACATCAGAACTGCCACAGATGCTTTTCTGGGTTGCCTTGACCTTGAAATATTTGTAGTTGAGGGCTGTGGAAGGCCGCATCATCACGTCCTATAAACTCTGCTGTATTGAGGACCCTCTTTGTCCAATCTCTGGTTTATCTATATAAGTTAGTATGCAATTAAATTACCTGCTGGCCCTTTATCAAATCTTGCCAGCCCATTCCAGTGACCTTCACTTTCCCCAGGTCCTTATTTACTCTTGGGCCACATGATTCCTTCAGGTTGCCTTAGTTCCATGGAGAACTTAATGTGGCTAATAGCAAGTTTTGGGGATCTTTAATGTGAATTTAGTTTCCTGTAAATTTCCTGCCACAGGTAACTGATATAGAATATATTCTGGATTTTGACTTCCATTAATGGTAGAATAGCTTCCAATGGTAGAGCATTGGATTAATGCTCCTGTAGGAACAATTATGGACTCTAGACAAAACAAAGAAAAACAATTGTTTAAAAACTCTGGAAAGTGAATAAAACAGAGACTGGAGGGAGTATGAAACTTGAAAGAAGAAAACCACACCTGTCTGCTTTTCCCCTGTGAAACTCCCTAGTGTTTGCGGTGCATGGGGGATAGAGCTGGAACAGAAAGCGGGGATCTTATTGGGCTGAGGTCTCTGAGATTGGAGTTTGGAGCTCCTGGAGAAGCTAGAAATTGGGGGGGGCGGCATCCCAGAAAGGAAGGATTCACAGAGGAGAAGCCCTAACATGCATATAAATTCCCCTGAAGTCCTTGACTGACCCCTGCACTCATGTCCATGCTCAGGGGCACACCGAACAGCAGGGGGAGACAACAGCTAAAAGGCTGGAATTGCATAGTAGGGATTTCGGGGCCATCTGCTCTGGAGAGACAAACTCTGGAGTTCAAGTCTCCAGTGTTTAAGGGGCTTGGTAAACAGCTCAGACTTCCCATTGAAATCCTGTGAGGATGACATCCCAAGATAAAGAGCATAATCAGAACAGACTTCTGTTAGAAAAAAGCCTAAAACCACCACCAGAGATAACCCTCCAGTAATTTAACTGCCTACTAGAACAAATTCAACACTGTTCCGAGGAAGGCAACAGAATCCAGAGTCTCTTCAGTGCATCATCTGTAAAGTCATATATACAATAAAGACTAGACATACATCAAGTAGATTCTAAATTCTTTTGCTTTAATCTTGTCTGCTCTAAACTGTAACCAGCCTTGCTCTGCTAACTACAAGACAGTATGGTGACCTTCTTGAAGGATCTTTCTTGGTCCTACTCTTGGTCTAAACCCTTAAAAGCCTAGTTTGGAGGACAAAGTACATTGTGAAAGCAGAAGGTATTTAGTCTGTTTCATTCAAAATTATAATGTGCCATCACTACAGCTAAAAAAAAATGAAGAAAAATTGATACAGGAATTACTTTTAGTCTTGGATTAATTATAATCTTCTCATAATTTTCGTTCAGATGGAGCCATCATATTTGGAATGTAGACTTTAAATGCACAAACTTAGTGAGCCAACAAAAAAGCCCTGGTTTCGGACCTACCCTTAAGAGAGTTTCAGATGTAATTAGATTCTTGAGTGTTTTGACCCAAAACTATAGGTACCTAATATTGAATATATGGCAACATAAAAAGGAAAATGATTTCCTCCAGGTAACATGTTAATTTTTCTTCCAAGGAGAAGCAGAGGTTGCCAAGTACTAAATGAGGAGTAAACACAGCTTGTATTTTGCCAGCTAAATTAGCCAGTAGTTTGTCTATTTATTTACATCTCTTCCTACAACTAACTGTGACTTTTTTTAGATATTTATTTCATTATTATAGACCAGATTTCAAGCTACTATATTTTAAGTGTGTAACAACCTAATGCATTTGCTTGAATATATTTGATATCTTTGGGAGATTGTATTGAAATACTTTTAACTTCCCCCGAACTTTACATAGATGATACTCAAAAAGAGATGCACATCTAAGGAAATTATGGCAGTAATCACTATGACTAGGAGCAAGGAGTGCCAGTTATTCTTTCATTTTAGGACTTTGTCAGCAAAGCTTCAGTGAAGGGAAATAAGAAGCATACATGCCCCCATTCCCATTCCCATAACCAATGTGACAGCATTGTTAATAGATCAAATTCCTCTCCCACACTGCACCCCATCTAAGACTCAGCCTAACAGCCAGTCATTACCACTCAACTGATGAACATGTGAGATGAGATCTATTTTCTATCTCTGAAACTGATGATTGTGGAATATCATCAAAGGTGAAAGAGAAAAAACAGGTTTTGAAAGGGGAAAACAGAGGAAAAACTTTAACTGTGCTTCTCACCAAATCCTGTTATTACCTTTCCATCTGTAGACCAACAGAACACTAAACGTTACTTCTAGCTCTGAAATTTGATGGGTTAACACTTTTTTCAAAAAAAAAAATCACTGATTTTGGAGTCTCCGGTCATTTAGCATGCACATTTCATCTCTGCTATAAAATAAACACATAAAGAGTGAAAATTGTCAATTTATATTCTCATGGGGAGTTACTACATTCAAAAAGAACTGCTTTAATTGCATTTGTCTTAAGAAAGCTTTTTCATGCACCCTCATTCCTTCCAAGGGTGCTGAGGAGGAATGGCCATTTATTTTAACAATGTGCATCCCCTTAAGGAGCTATGTAGTTGGTTTCTGTGCATGTCAGTTTGTTGGTCTGAATTTCTCTGCATCAGTAAGCAGACATGAGAGCATGAGAGATGCAACACCTGGGTCAGACCCTAGTCCATCCATCTACATGTACTCTGACATTGGCACCAAGGGACATTTTGAAGAACAGAGCAGTCCATGAAGGGCATAAAGTTCTGAACACCATAGGACTATATGCCATAAATATTCCATTTCCTTTAATGAGAATTCATAACTGATACAGCCATGGTAATCCCACATGAGCAACAAATACAGGTTGTAGGCTCTTGCCCCTACAAATAGGCCTCCTGCTATGTGCTGCCATGTTTGTGGCCTGAGAACACTAAATTAGTCATGGGATCACTGTATTTTCTACAGTAGCTACTGGCTTGGAGACATGAGCAACACTGATTTCATAGCTTTTTATTATTGATAAAGAAATATGTTTCCAGTTCATCAAATTACATTGCTGTGCCTTGCCAGGCCAAAAGTCTATGGTAACTAATGATTGGGGTTCTTTAGTTGCAAAGAATGTCTGTTCCCTTCCAGGAGAAAAGCTTGTGGGATGATTTTTTTTAAATCTCCTGCCAATATGGATATGAGAAAAAGAGCTCTGAAGTGGAAATCAAGGAACTTCTCATGGGTGTGTTGGATCAACTTCAGCACCATCAAAAAGGGGCAGACAGTCTTCCATCCTGCATTCAGGAGTTAGGTGGTTCCATCCTGTTGTCAACAAAGCAGGATGCATCATTCCCCTATAAATGTATAGAAATAAGGCCACTGAAAACTGTTACCATTATTGGGGGGGGGAATTTACATGAATATGGATGAGTCCTCTGCTGGAAAAATGAATCTTTGTTGAAATGGAGAGGTGCTGAAGTGCAAAATTCTTAGCTTCCCTTGTCTAAATATGGGTTCATCAGAAGGAGGCTCTGAGGCAGATTCAAGTACAGGTTTATTTGGGAGATGATCCAGATAGGGGAGTCAGGAAGTGAGACAGGGACGGGAAGGCAGCCAATCAAAAGAGTGTTATAAAGCCAATTATCACAGTGAGCAACCAGAGCTTAACCTAGCTGAGGGTGCTAGCAAACAGCACAGGACACACCTGAGAGTTATCTCACCCACGTGGTGAGAGAGCTGAGGTATTTATACACCCACCCTTTCATCAGACTTTGGTTGAGGGCTTCACCTGGGGGAAAGAGCGTATTAATTCTCCAGCATATCTAGCCTGCAGTATCTGAGCAGAGAACCCCATCTCTGCTTTGGGGAAAGCCCTCGGGCAAACAGATGCGGGTGCTGGTAGTTGCTTAGCATAAAAGTGGTAGGATCCCAGGAATGTGGGCAGTGTCCCAAGACACTGATGTCTTGGGAAACACCCCTTATCCATATTTCTCCTTCTCTACTATTTAATAAAGTAAAAGGATTTATCATTTGGTAATTACTTGCCTGATTCTAGGTACTACATGTTTTGTAAACATCATCACGATTAATCCTCATAATAATTACATAAACTGGTATTGTTTTCATCCTCCCATTTTGCACATTAAGAAATTAAGACTGAAAGAGGTTAAGGAATTTCCCCAAGGCCACAGAAGTCTTAAGTGGTGAAGGAAGGCTTCAGGTCCAGGTCTTTAGGCTCTTACAAAACCCTGGCTGCCTGTGGTAAACAAATGTCACCACATAAGCGTTTGAAACAACTTCTCTCAGCAAATTTGATTGGTAATATCTTTTTGATTGACAGCTTGATGGTCCCAAATTGAGGCTCTTGATTACCATACCTGTGGTTATATCCTCCTTCACAGAGATGCTGTTTATGGTCTCATTTCCATGCACACATCGACCCATTTGAATCCAGACTTTGTTTCTGGCTTTCGAAGGGAAGAAGTTGTGCCCTTCAAGGGGAAAAAAAAAAAGGTCAGTTAGCCCTTTCTGATACAGAAGACTCAACATGCTAGAAAGTCAGACCCCGATCATGATCTCAGGTCCTCCACTACCATTTGTGTGAACTGGGGCTCATGATTTGTCTTCTTTGGGTCTTGGTTTACTTATCTGTAAACTGAAGATAAAGATTCCTATCATAGAAACCATGATAAAGTGAAAAACAGATATTTACAGGACTCAATAAAGATTAGCTCCATCCTTAAATATTGGGATGATTGCAGAGAGAGCTGAATGTTCCCTGGCCTCCAACCTACGCTTTGGTCCACTCAATTGGTGACTCATCGGTGACCAGGATGGTGCATCCTTTGCCTTTCTGTAACTAGGGTTGAGTGGGGAACCCGGCGTGTGTGAAGGGCTGAGTAACTCTGTGTTTAGTTGCAAATGATTGATTTGTTAATACATTTTCCAATGTTGTTGAGACACAGATTCCAAAGACGACCTCCCAGCAGCCTGTAGTTCTCTGGGACATCCTGTACTTTCCCATTGCCATATATGTCCCACCCCACCCTCCACCCCCTCACTTCTGTGGCTTGCTGAACCTCACTGAGCGTAAGAGGAGGGCACCGAAATGTCTCTGAAACTTTTCCAGAGACTAAATATTTAGCGAGTTAAGTTGAGAATATATCCATTTTCACACAGATTCTTTGTGGATAATTTTGTTCAGGGGCCTTCAGTTATGACATATGTGTTCATTTAATCAACAAACACTTTTAATTAAGTGACTTTTCTGTGCTGGGCACCTCACTAGGCACTGGGAATGCAGAGAAGAGAAGGATAAATTCCTTCCAACCTTAATTGTCCTCCACTGGTCCATTGGAGAAGACAAAAGAAACCAAAAATTGATGAGGCAAGGCCTCATGTGCAGAATGCTGAGCACCATATTAGCTCTCGCATTACTCAGGGTGGGCTTGGCTACACTGGGTAACAAACAGCCCCAAATCTCAGTGGCCAAGAAAAGAAACATGTTATTTTTTACTCATGCTACATGTATAAAATGTGCATGTCAGAGGGGTGGGATTCTGATATCAGTTGCACAGGGAATCAAGCTGATGGAAGATTCATCCTGACGTATGTTTCCGTGAATATTTAGACAAGAAAATGCAAAGCAATGAATCAGACACTAGCTATTAAAGCCTGCCTAGAAGTGTGACATATGTCATTTCCTCCCATTTCATTGACCAAAGCAAGCTGCATGGCCCTATCTACCCTTAAAGGGAACCTAGAAGTGTATTCCTTCCAGGTCTCCAGAACAAGGAGAAATAGGTTATTTTTGAACAGCCCAAATAGCCACTCCCAGTTGCTAGGAGTTCTACTGAACTTTTTCTCCCAAAGCCATTTCTTAGTTAATAATTCTGTCTTGTGTTTTAACAAAAACCATCCCCTGGGAGAAAGTCCCTCTAAGTTTGTTCACACTTGTCTTCATGTGGTATTTATTTTTCTCTTTCACGGACCCTGGCCCAGTGGGTGCTGGCCACAGAGAGAAAAATGCAGGGTTCCTGTCTGCAAGGAGTTCACAGTGTGGGACTCAAAGGTGACTATAGTTGGGTTGGAAAACCACTTGTTGGGTACTTGTAAAGGACAAGGGCACCACAGAAAGACTCTGGAAGACTCCATGGGAGGCTGAGTACTACCACAGCTGGCTGATGGTGTTCTTCCAGTGTTAAAGCCAGGGGAAGAGGGAGCAGCAGGCTTTATGGGATGGAGCACCCAGATGGATGAAAGTGTCTAATGCAGAAGCATGAAGTCACCCATCATGCATGCGAGAAGTTGGGCAGTGTCAGCCCTAAATTCTTGGAGCAGCTCCCAAGAGGCCAGTCAATAAGATGCTCAAGGTATTTTCTTATGAAAAGTCCCCTGGGAACCCTCTTGCACTGTTGGTGGGAATGCAAGTTGGTACAGCCACTTTGGAAAACTGTGGAGGTTCCTCAAAAAATAAAAAATAGAGCTACCCTATGACCCAGCAATTGCACTCCTGGGTATTTACCCCAAAGACACAGATGTAGTGAAAAGAAGGGCCATATGCACCCCAATGTTCATAGCAGCAATGCCCACAATAGCCAAACTGTAGAAAGAGCTAAGATGCCCTTCAGCAGACGAATGGATAAAGAAGATGCGGTCCATATATACAATGGAATATTATTCAGCCATCAGAAAGGATGAATACCCAACTTTCACATCAACATGGATGGGACTGGAGGAGATTATGCTAAGTGAAATAAGTCAAGCAGAGGAAGTCAATCATCATAGGTTTCACGTATGTGGAACCTGTGGATGTGGAACCTGTCCTTTGTGGAACATAAGGAATAGCATGGAGGACATTAGGAGAAGGAAGGGAAAAATGAAGGGGGAGATATCGGAGGGGGAGATGAACCATGAGAGACTATGGACTCTGAGAAACAAACTGAGGGTTTTAGAGGGGAGGGGGGTGGGGGGATGGGTTAGCCTGGTGATGGGTATTAAGGAGGGCGTGTATTGCATGGAGCACTGGGTGTTATACACAAACAATGGATCATGGAACACTACATCAAAACTAATGATGTACTGTATGGTGAGTAACATAACATAATAAAAAAAGAAAGAAAGAAAAGTCCCCTGGGACGAAAGGCCAGTGTTCTGATGGTTGTAGCAGCAGATTCCTTATGCTCTAATGTGTTAAGGTAGCTAAATTTTTGGGTCTTCATCTTGGGTGGCTCCATGTGATCAACATGAGATCAGTGTGTCTGTAGATGCCATGAATGTCCCTGCTACATTTTTTTTTCCCCAAATGAAACAGAAAATACTCTCATTCCCTTGCAAACCTCCATTTGGACTCATCAAACTCAGGCCTCAGGAAAGCAGCCAGGAGAAGCAGGACGGCAGAGTGCTGTTGCCTTGGTAAGGGGAATCCACTCCGTTCAGGGCTCTGTGGTTTCTATGGGAACAGCACTGCTTGCCTTTGCTGGCTCCCCGGAGCTGGCGAGATGTACTAAAAGGAAAATTGGGGGAGAGAAAGATAGGAGCAGAAAGAGACTTTGAGGATTTTGAAGGTATTTGGGGGAACCCTTCACTGGATGTGTAGCTGTTCCCAGCACACCACATAGGCCATTTAGCTCCAATGCAACCTGAACAGGGGAAGCATGTACCTAGAGGCACATGCCTTCATGCAGCCCCTTCGGACTAAACACCATCCTGGAGAAACAGATGCCAGCGCAAAGCAGGCGGGAATTGGCAGTAGGAGGATTTCGACTCCAAGACTAGAAAAGAATGTATCCTTGTCCCCAGGCCGGACCAGCATCCCATTGTTGTTATAATTATGAAGACTCACGATAGGTGGCCCAGGAAGATGGTGGGAGGCATTTTACATGCTCTGCCTGCCCTCTTCCCAGCCGCCCTGCAAAGCTGGCATTCACACACCCATTTTACAGATGAAGGAGATGGGGATGTGAGAGAGGAAAGGATAACCTGTGAGTTATATAGGTGGTATAGGAGGGATCTGAACCCAGACCTGATTCTCCATGCTGGGCCCTTATGCAAAATCTAATCAACAGCCCAAGGGCAATGTCAGGTTCCCAAAGGTGGGTAACCATCCACCTCCCACCTTGACCAAAAAATGCCCCTGGTTCTTTGGATTTGGGTGTGAGGAAGCACACCCAAATGGAAGGCACCTGGGATGACATCGGCACTGCTATTAGCTCTGCAGGAGGCTCTAGGAGCCCTACCTTGTTTTGTAGATGAGGAAACTGAGGCCAAGGAGCACTGGGAAGAGCCTTCTAGTCCAGTGTGCCACCCTGCATCTGTACACTCTTGTCTCGGCCAGCTGTAGCTGTTCTGAAACACCATTTCTCAGGTGTGTTTGGGGCCTCAGGGTCTGTGCCCACTAGGTAGGGAGTTTGCTCAGCCTCAAGGAAGCAAGCTCGGCTGCTGCTGGCAGCCCTTTTCTTGACCAGTTGGGCCAGATGGACAAGATGGGCATATTCCATTCCCAGTCAGTGTCCAGGATCTGCTTCCTTTAGCGTTCTTCATCCTGCTGACACTTATTAAACACCTGCTGTGTGCACTAACTGTACTCTGAGCTTAGACTGGAGGGAGCAATGAAGAAGAATTGCAGGCCATTTTTCAGATGGCCAACAGTTATGCAGATGGTTTCTTGAAGCATCTGTGACCCTGTCTCGGGCCTTCTCTGGTCCCACGAACACACTGACTTGACCAGTGCAGAGCTGACAAGTGTTAAGGGCCAGCCCTAAAGGGTTTAGGACAGCCTTCAACAGTGATGGATGAGCATGTGTGGACAGCACTGAGGCATATTCTACACCATCTCTCAGAGGGGCCTCAGCAAGTTTGAACCTACTGTCTTAGCCCCTTTCTTGATTTGTCTCCCTCCTCCCCTGTAGTGGGATCACTTCCCAAATAAACTGCTAGCATTCAGATCTCTGTCTCAAGGTCTGCTCTTGAGGGACCCAGCCTCAAACATAGGCATGTGGAACCTCTGAAGGAAGGCTTACTGCATGGAAGGCAAGAGGAGAGGGCCTCCAGCTCAAGTTTTAAAAATCTTTTCTTGTGACTTTCGTCAAAAGACGATAAATCTATAGGAGGAAAATAAAATCTATGTATTCTTCTTTGCAAATTGTGCATTAGCTCTTTGAAATTATTGTTATAATTTCATCACCAGCCCGATACATGTTTTCACAGAGGACCTATAACTAGCCAGAGTGGGATCCATGTCAGAAGCTTCCTGGGGAGTACTGAACCTGGTCATTCTTTCCACATTGCTGTGAACCACCAAATAAGAACTTTGTTGTTATTCTTGAAGCAGACTGATTTGAGAACACTTAACTGCCTCTCCTCTGCCTTTCCCTCCCCAACCCCCCATCACACCCACCCCTTATCTCAGCCACTGACCCACCAGGTTCAGTTTCATGAGGAAGTTTGCCAGTGGCCTGTTTGGCCAGGACTTCGGACAGCGCCTCAGCCCTTCCTGAGCCAGCACTTGGCTCTGTGGGTCCCACCTCATCCAAGGGCATAGCCTCCAGCACGGTCTTCTCCAAGAGCTTCCGCCAGGTTCCAGGGTTGGCTGCCCATCAAGACTTCTGCCAAGACCCTTCCCCAACCAAAAGATGAAGCCTAGTGGGTCCATTTATTCATGGTCATCACACTCATCCACTTGGCTGTTTGTTGAGTGCCAGGGGGATTTAAAATCAAAATGCCTGGATTCAGAACATAATGTATCACTTACTAACATGGTACCCTTGATTGAATCATTACACTGTGGGCGCCCTGGGTTACCTCACAGATGAAGCAGCAGAGAAGCGGGGAGGATGGAGCCGACACGAGGGTGGACACCTTGCAGATGCAGACTGGTGGGACTGCAATGCATGGCCTTCACTCCCTTCACACGCTGCCCTCAGCCCCATTTTTGCTCAAAACCACATTACTCCTCATCTAGGAAGCCTGAGGGGCAGGAAGTAAAGAAGTAGCTGGCTTTAACATGTCAGTGACAGATCATACCTCAGCTCCCGCTTCTGTACCCAGCTCTACTCCTCATTGATGATAAGTAGTCCCAATGCATGATGCTTTGTGTGGCACCCATCACAGGGTGGCTTTGGTTTCTCGAGGGTGATGGCTGTTGTGATCCATACATTAACTTAGCATACTAGTCCCATCTCAGATTCTCCGGGGGTGGGAGGGCAATAGGATGGTCACATTCATACCATGAACAGGCCAGTGCAGAAAAGCACCATGGCGGCTACACAGAGAAATAGGGGGAAAAAAAAAACCAAAACAGCCTACCTTTTCCCTCTGGTGTGTGGGGGAAGAATGTAGATCTGATTAGACCCTCTACTTGGAGGAAATCCCAAGAAGGAAGAGGCCACCTAGCAGAGTAAGATTGCAACTAGATGCCAGGAGCTGGGATAACAGCAGTAAGGGGCATTACCAGGCCTGCATCTGCTGCGTGGGTGGCCCTGCTCTGCAACTTTCCAGCTGTGGATCCTCGAGTATGGAATCGAATCCTCTGTCCCTTGGGTTCCTTGTCTACAAAATGTAAATAATAGCCTTCTGTGAGGACAGAAATGGATAGTGGGTGTAAAGGGCAAGGCACAGTGCCTACCAGGAGCAGATGCTCAGTGAACGTGTCATCTGCCCACCAGAGCCTTCATCTCAGCCAATCTTGGCCCATCACCAGCCAGCCCATCCCAAGCCCCACCTCCCCAGGGCACCAAAATGTCTATATAGTACAAAGGGAACATCAGAAAGGAGAAGTCGCAAAGATGTGGATGGTGGTGGTTGTTTTTTCAGAACCAAAGATTGGGACAGAAGATCTGGGCAAGTCCAGGTGAACATGGGGACCAGTCAGTGCTGGAAGGTCTCCAGCCACCCTGCAGGGCCTTTCCTCTCCTTATCTTTGCTCCACTCCCCACCACGGGGGTGGCCCACGGAGACCATCAATGTCCTGGGTTTGGGAAGTGGACAGAAAGGGACATTTCTGATCCATACTGAGCAACTTGGGGAGGGCAGGGAAATGTGAGAGCCATGGGATGGTTATTTGGACTAAAATTTATTCAGGTGAATTCAAAGAGAAGTTCAAAGGAGGAAGTGTGAGAAAGCATCTTCTAAGAGTGTAAGACAACCTGTGTGCACAAGGAGAGCCAGGAGGTGCAGAAGGAAGGACAGGCAGGAATTGACTGGGGGCTGCAAAGACCAGGTCTCTCCAGGTCCAGCCTATGTGGGCACTGTTGGCAGCAGGGAAGTTTCGGGGAGGAGGAAGTCGAAGGGTTTCTCATCAGGGAGGCTGGAGGGCTTCCACTAGCTCTGCTCACTGGACAAGAGCACACCAGCCAGAAGCATTAGGCCCATAGAAGGAAGATGCTAGAACAGAGACACCTCAGTAAAGTGGCTGGAATCCTTGCAGTGCCCAGGGCCTGAGGGATAAACTTCAAGCTTGTTCTGTGAACCCTGTCCCCTCCTGGTAATTTCCAGACTGTAGTGTCATTTGGTCTTCAAAGTGAAATCCTCCAGGCTTGCCCTCATTTTTCCCATCCATTGATCAGGAGGACTCAGTGCAGCCTGTTTGGAACAGCTTTAGCTTGGAAAGCCACTTGGGGGGGGTGGATCATGACCTCCTTGTCTTTCCATATCTCCCCCACTTTATCACATGAAGGATAGGACAAAACTAGCAAGTGTGATCACACTTGTGACATGCACAAGTGATCCATGCTTAATATGCCGGATGTACCCTCTGGCCTCACCACCACCGCCATGGCTCTGGCGAAGCCTTGACTTGCACGATGTCTTTATCTGGTGTTGCCCTGGAAGCAGAGAGCAGAACTTTCTCAAGGAATAAACAAAGCCTTGTGTCTTGGACAAACCCCCTGGCCAACAAGCTGTAAACCAGAGACGTGTTTTATGCACTCTCCCCCGGTCTGCAGCAAGACTGGGACCCAGGCGTCCTGAGTGGTCACCCACTCACTCGTCTTTGACTCTCCTCCTTCCCTGGTCTCCTCCCCTTCCTCACTTACAGTGTGTCCAGGAGTCACCTACAAATAAACTATGTACCCCCAAATCCTTGGCTGAGGGTCTGCTTTGGGGAAAACCCAAAGCAAGTAACGTGGCAAGCAGGTGTCATCTTGTACACCCTCCCCATCGACTGGTGATAGTTGTCCCACCCGTGCACTGGAGAAGGACGAAGAGCTTGTGAAGCTCCGAGAGAAAGGCTGCTTTCATCAGCTGGCCTCATTTGCTGAAGATGGAGCCAAGGGCAAAGAAGTGTGCACAGCTTCCCACGGAGCCTGGTCTGATGCATCTTCCAGAGAGGAGAGCCATGGGTCCCACAGGAGGCTTCATGAAGGCCCTGGCCATGAAGCTGATGGAATTTTATGAGCAGCAGGGAGAGAAGATCATTTGGAGTGGGGGATATCCTGGGCTGATGGTATAATCTGTGCAGATAAAGATATAAAAAGAAAGCAAATGCAAGGTGTGCTCAAGGAATGGCAAATTATCCTGTTCTGGCGAGAATACGTGAGCACACGCAACAATGCTGACCGTCAAATTTCCAGCAGTGAGAGCATGGCCTGGCACACAGTAACTGCTCAGTTAGTAACTGAGTGAATGAGCACGTGCAAAGTATAAAAGGGCGGGAGAAGAGTAGAAAGTTCTAGTGGGGAACAGCCAGGAACAGCTTGGCACTGCCAGCGTACAGATGGGGCTTTCATCTCCTAGGAGGGAAGGTTTGGAAGTAGGGAGGGGGCACAAGCAGCTCTGTGCTTGATAGTCCAGGTCGGCGGTGGCAAATGTGGGTCAAGTTTGAAAAGGGAATGAAAGAGCAGGAAAGGTGTTGCACCAGGCCCAAGACCCCAAGCCAAGGCAGTCCTGGTGGGAAAGGAGGGATAGTTTAGAGCAGGGACCTTAACCCTGTGTGTGCCATGGGCCTCCTTGGTAATGCAGGGAAGCCTACAGACCTCTGCTCAGAAAACCATTTTTCAATGCATGTGATCAACTCTATAAGCTTATAGAAGGAAAATGATCATATTGAAATGAAGTTGTTAGAGTATTAGAAAATAAACTTGCATGAAGTTGGTTCATGTAGTTCCTCATGAACACTTTAAATCACAAGGGGTGATCTAAAAACCCACCAAATGTTGCAGCGGTGAACGAGAACTGCTGTGAGCATATAGTGTAATGTATCATGAAAACTTATCTGTTGGGGGCCAAGTCCCCAGTGCCTCTCACACTCTTGAGGTTTGTCACCTACCTTCTTATCTGAAGGAAACACTAAATTCCAGGTAGAGATGTGTGAATGTAAAGATGTAATTTTTTCTCATCTAAGTTCATGGATTCTGCATTAAAACAAGGACTGGCACCACCGTCCGAGTCCTCCAGCACTGAAAATATTGTCCTCTGTTCTGAGCTGGTTTTCTCTCTCCGTTTTTCAGCCCTGCACGAATTCCCCAATGACATCTTCACCAATGAGGATCGAAGACAGGGGGCGGTGGTTCTCCACGTGCTCTGCGTAAGTACCCCTTTGGGAGCTCTGCCTGGAGGGTCCTGAGGGGAGGCCTGGCCGGTGGTGGGTGGGCATAGTGAGGTGCACACCTGGCGTGGGTCCTCTGAGCCCCGTGGAGGACAGTCTCTAAACGCACCCTCTGTAGGAGGCTGCAGGTTCGTAAGCTGGAAGATAACGACATATTCTTGATATCAGAGTCTAAACCGTGGGCTCCAAGCTCAACCGGACTTGCTCTCTACGATTTAACCTTACTCTCTCTCCTCCAGTGCCACCCTCTTGGGGAACCCTTTCCTAACCAGCCTCTCTAAAATGCCATCGTCTTTCCCCATCCTGGACTTTGTTTTTCTCCATACCACTGATCACTATCTGACATAGTATGCCATCATTATTTGTTTCTTGCCCATCAACCTCACTCACATGCAAGCCCAGGAGAATTGGGACTTGGCTTGCACGTGGCTTCTTTCCCAGACCTGTTTCTGGCATGCAGTAGCGACAAAATATTTGTGAAATTAACGGATTGCCACTGACACAGCATCTGACATAGAGTAGGTGAGCAAGAAACATTTGCTCTGGTTCCTAATGTCCGCCACTGCCCTAGCGCTTCCTCAGCAGACCCAGGGGATGGGAGGCCTTCAGTTTTCCTTGTCCCCACTTGGAGAGCATGGGGAGGGTGTGTGCATGAAAATATATCTAAGGAGTGGCCGCAGAATCAGAAAGATGCAGGCCAAATTCTGGACTAGGTACGTCACTGGGCTTTCCCATCTCTATGGTATTCACTCTCTTCCAGAATGCTCTTAATTCCATTTTGGTTATTTATTGCAGTGAAACAAATTCTCCAAATTTAGTGACATACCCAGTGACCACTCTCCGTTACTCACGGGTTCTGTGAGTCGGGAGTTCAGCAAGGGCACGGAGGGAATGCTGTGCCATAGGACCTCGGCCTGGGAGGGGACAGTTCAGGTGGCCGGCAGTGACTCCGGCAGCAGGGCTAAAGTCCCTGGTGCCAGAGAATCCCCCGCCCAAGAGGGTTTCTCCAGCATCGCATCTAGTGTCCGGGCTGTGGTAACCAAAGCACCAGCTCGGCTGGGACTGTTGGCCAGAGTGCCTCCGCGGGGCCTCTCCATCACGGCCCCGTGCCACAGCCCAGCGCTTGGAAAGGGACATTAGGTGAACAATCCACCAGATAGTATTACAGTCACAAACCCACAACGACTCAAGGGCAGGGGACAAAGATCTTCCTTTTCAGTGCACACGCTGGGCTCTGGAGTTGGACGGGGCATGGGTTTGGAACCAGGACTGCTGTCCTTTTTTTGTGTGTGGCTTCTGACAGATGTTTAGCCTCCCTGGACCCAAAGCTGCCCTAAGCCTGATTCCCCTTGCGTGAAAGCAGTCAGCTCTTCAGGTCTTTCCCCACTTGCCCCAACTGCCCAGAACCCTCCCCTTGAAGAAAAGGCATGAGAAGTCTTTTTTTAGCAAAGACATTCTCTAAAAACACCAGATAAGGTAGACCCTTTGCCATCCTCCCTGCCCTTTAGGAGAGTCACAGGTGCAGAGCGATTAATATGGATGCCAGCTGCCACCTTTGGCACCGAGGAGCCTCCCCTGTCTCCAGGCTGAGGAGACCCAGTCCCTGAGCTGGAGCCAGAATTCCCCTGCAGCCATTAGCACCCGCATGCTTTGATGGCCGAGACAGGAGATTTCCACTCTCAGCACAAACAGCACGAGCTTCCATCCTTCCAAGGTGATGTGGTGGCCTGTGGCTGGCCGGGACCTTGTCCCCACCTTCCCTGGCAGATCCTCTGAATCCAACTGAAGGCAGAGCAGAGTGCATTTGCCTTGCACTTCATGAGCCAAGAGTAGCCATAAGGCCTCTGATCTCCGTGATAATACAGTTCTCAGGGGGTACATGTAGGCAAAGCAGGACAAAAACAGATAAATCCCCCTTAGACACTCCCTTGCAAGAGTGGACGCAAGCCTGCAAGTTAGCACTTTGTTGTCACTAGTATTTAATACCACAGTTAGCTCCTGTCCTGGACCTTGCATCCTAAAAATCACAGGGGCAAGGAGTCCAGGGGCCACAGTGAGCGTCCACCCCTTTAAGACCATGCTCTCGGCACCTCTCTGCTCAGAGGGCCTGTGCTTGCTGCTACAGCCTCAGCTCTGCATCTTGGAGGGAAGAGACCCTGGCAGAGAAGCTTGAACCTGCTTCCTGGGGCACCCACACACATGCAAGGGGTGTGGGGTGGAGCCGGTCTCCAGTGAGGAGGAGGGCACCTCTTTTATGTGGCAGAGGCACATGGTAGGGTGGACCTGCTTGTGCCCTCCCAAGGACAGGGGCCAAATCTTGTGTTATCCTCCCCACAAGGATATAAGATGTAAACCTCATGAGGAAGCCTCTTTGTATGGTGTCTGGTGCTTGAACAACAAAGGTTGCACAGTTGCGTGCAGGAATGGGAGATTCTTTTTATCCCCTTCATGTACCATGGTGCCTCGAGCTCTTAGGATGCTCAGGAACTGTTCGATGAACATCATTGGATGTAAGAAAAAACACTGTCAGGGCCCACCTGTGGCATTTCAGTGGCCAGATGAATGCACGAGTCAAAGCTGCAAGGAGCTAAGTATAGATTTCCTGCTCTCAGCCATCTAGAAAGCATTTCTGAGCCCCCGCATACAGTAGCACTGGGCTGGACCCCTCTGGAAGCCTGAGATAGAGCCTCATGCTGCACCGGCCCACTGTCTTGTGGGGAGACCCATTTAGGGAGAGTTCCCCCACATGCTGCTGTGGGAGAGCAGAGAAGGATACTTCCAACATTGGAAGGTGCAGTTAGGTTGGAGTAGGTTGGCATTTACCAAAGGGGAGAAAAGGAACTCTAAGCAGGAAAGGAAAATCCATGATCAAAGATGTAGAGACTCAAGAATGCAGGGCATCTGGAGTGAACAGAAACTAAAGGCAGGGAAGGTGGGGGGCGGGCATCACCTGGGAGGTGCCATGAGGTGACTCAGCTGCTGAGTTGGAAGTGAAGGGAAGCAGATTCCTGACCTCACCATCCCTCCTTACCTAGGGAGTAGGGTCAGGCATGGCCAGAGAGAACCCAGCATGGTCTGTGCTCTAGTAAGGTGACGAAGACCCAGGCTCACTCTTTCTTAATTTCCAGCCCCGGGGTCGGCTTATTTCTTCCTGCCTGACCATGGGTCACAGCCAGCCTATGGGTTGCCCTCCCCTGGGTCAGGTCTTAACCAATCAGCTTGATCAAAGCACAGGCCTGCCTTGCAGAGGGTGGGGCAGCTCCTGAAGGAGGAGTCTGGGCCCTGCAACCCCAACACCAAACTAAACCCCCTCCACCCAGGGCGAAAGCAAAGGCTGATTTGGCTAGGTGGGGGTCCTTTCTGGGGAAAGCCCACATCCCAGGCAGTCTGTTCCCCTTTCAGTCCTGGGGGAGGAAGCTGTCTGGAAGGGGTCTCAACAAGGGATGTCATTTCCTTGTGGCCTGAGTTTCTTCCAGTTCTCTCTGCTATTTAATTTTAATATCTGGAGTAGTTTCTCTGGATGTGCTCCTTTCCCTGGGGCCCAGATTACTTTTGTTAAGAGCCAAGGAATAAACTATTTGCTGCAACAGCAGGTTATTATTAGAGGGCAGAAGGGCGAGGCTACAAGCAGGAGGTGGAGGGGACCCCTTCCGCTACCCACCCCTCACACCAGCCCTCCAAGAGTCAGCTTTGCATGTCAAAGCTCTCGGTCCACCTCCGCCCCAGGAGTGATTTTTGTCTCTCCAAGGCTATCGCTCTGCTTTTTTGGCTCTAAGACAACTCAACTTTTATACACCAGCCCTATCTAATAGAACTTTCCGTGCTGGTGGAAATGTTCTCTGCCCGCGCGGTCCAGTAGGGCAGCTGCTGGCCTGTGTATGCCTGCTGAGCACTCCAAGTGTGGTTAGTGTGATTGAGGGACTGATTCTTTATTCGTATTTCATGTTAATTAACATATTTTCAAATAGCCACTTGTGGCAGGGGACTGCCCTGGAAAGCCTTCAGATGGATTCTGATTCAGCACCTTCCCTTCCTTTTTTATGTTGTCAGCTTTAAATCAAGAAGCAGAGACAGGAAAAAAAGGTTGCCTGCAAAGAGGTGCTGCTCCCTCACTCCATCCTCTTAAGGGCTAGCCTGGGGTTAGCAGTTCAAACAAACGGGATGCAGGGAAGTCATTGCCAGGGTCCAACGGGATGTTCGATGATGAGACAGGACACCCAGATTAGGAGTGAGGACACTTGTCTATCACCCACAAGCTCAGTGCTTTGGAACAAGTCACAGAATTTCCGACCTCAGTTTCCACATCTGTAGAGTGGAAGGTGCATAGTAGGTGCTCAGTAAATGGTAGTTTTTTGATCTTCACCTTCTCTCCATCCCACACCCCTCTAAGAGCAGCTCCCCTGTGATTAACCTGTTACAAACACCTGTCATGGGACCAGAGCCAGATCCATTCAGAGGCAGCCCTGTCCTGAGCAGCCAGACACGGGGCATCAGGGAGGCCTTTCTGCAGCTCGTGTTTTGCCAGGCCCAGGGCTCTGGGAGAGAGGCTGCTGCTGTGAGGGTTTTGGAAATTTAAAGGAACCTGTATGATCTGGTCAGCAAGGTCCCAGCAACAGTTCACTCGCTGGGCAGACGTGTTTAGTTAAGGAATTTCACCCTGGAAGAGAAAAATGATTAGAAGAGCTTGTGGAATTTGCTGTTTACTCTTGGAAAAGTGCTGAGCATGTCCTTAATTTGTCAGTGTCAACACAAAGCTAAAACTGGTGTCCAGAGAGGATTAGTGCAAAAAGAGTAAATTATTATGTTTCAATAGATCTTAAGTTCTTCCCTCCCCTCCTTGCTCCCGGGACACACTTCAGAAGGCCCAGCTTTAACCATTAGGTCCCATGGGCTTGCTGGGAGATTGATGTCCCCAGGACCGCTGAGCTGGATAGAAAGCGTGAGGATGGGTTAGAGCATGCTCTTGGAATGAAACCCATCTGCGTTCCAGTCCTGGCTCTTCATTTATTAGCTCCATAGCCATGGGCAAGTTGTTTTGCCTTACCAAGCCTCAGTTTCCCTCATCTGTCCCTAGAGATAAGTACGGCACCCACCTCATCAGGTTGCTCTGAGGAATACATGAAGGCAGGCACGCCAAGCTCAAGAGTGTCTGCACTGAATAGACAATACCTCACCTCTACCCCCTTAGTACTTGCAACCTGTTTGTGCCCCCCTCACCTCCCATCTTCCAGCCCCCATGACTCTGGGCTTTTTCTGGTCTCTGGAGCCCATCCTACCAGAATGCAGGACAGCCCAGAAGTTGCCCTCAGATGGAGTGGGCTTGGTTGGTAAATACCTACATTCCTTCATACCTCACTTGGGCTAAATGAAACATTTGTTCTGCACTCTCCCAGAGGTGCTGGAGCCGGAAGTAGCTCTCTGTGCCCAGCCAGTGCCTTACTGGATAACACCTTGATTATCTGCCCAGTCTGCCCCAGCCCATTTTCCTGCTTGTCTGTTGCTGCTTTCTGGGAACTTCCGCCTCCAACTAAAGGACTTGCCCTGGAATCCTGGTATCCAGCTCTGCTTCTAAGGCACAAGTTGAATAGATACAACCTACCGTTATTGTTATGCAAATTAGGTCCCTCTCTAAAATGTGAGAGGCAGAATTTGGAGATTCCAGCCCCTTTTAGACATCCACAGACCAAGAGGTGACATGAATTCATCTACTGTCTCTGTGATTCATGTCCTGAACCCAGTGCAATATAGGAAGATCTTGGGAATGAGCCTTGGAGCATTCAGTATGAAATCTGGCCCCTAACAGTGAGGGCAGAGAACATGCACAGGACTTAGACACCTAACATTTCCCCGTCGGGGCCAGACACCTGCAGCCTGCTGTATGCTCCTCTCCATCTTATTTATTTATTATTTGCTTCACTCATCCCCACTGTCTGTATTTTTTTCATTTATTTTGTTATATGGAAAATAAATTTTATTTATGTGTTCCTCTGAGATGATTTTGCCAACAGCCACAATTTATACACAGTAGCTATGTGTTGACTATTTGAAATTTTGTAGTAGTTTTTCCTTTGAAAAGTACACATACCAAAGCTAAGTGAACAATCAGGTACTACTATTTGGATTTATCATATATCCTAGTTTAAAGAACTAGTCTGTAGCAAATATTCAACAAAGCAATCTGGATAATATAGTCCATTAAGTGCTCTAATTTATCAGAAAATACTCCATGTATTTTAAATGTTGGTGACCAGTAGTGTGGATCTTTGTCAATGGTTTCCTGATGATTCTTTTCTCTGGAGAACCTCAGTAGAAGACTTGCTCTTTACCATGCCTCGAGGCATCAAAATTAGTGCTATCTGGAGGGAACTTTGTTTTTTATTCCCTCTATCTATCATGCCTCCCACCCTAACCCTGCCTCTGGTATAATATAGAGATTCCAGATAGGAGTTTCAAGTTTAACAAAGAAACCTGACCTTAAAGCCCAGAAGCCTCTGCACCCAGGGACCCAGATCTGCAGCCTGTTCCACAGTCTGTGAGCCAGTTTCCACCTCAGATTGGTACCAGGGGAGCTCCTGTGGCCAAGATGCATGTCTCCAGCAGGGTTCCCCCCGAAAAGTTGGCCCTGAGACAAGGAGTCCAGGACAGGTGCTTCCTCTGGGGGATGCTGCCAGGAAGCACCCTGCAGGGCGAGGCAGAGGAGGGAGGCAGCCAATAAAAGCTGTGCGGTAAGGCCAGTTACACATCATGGTCAGGGTGGCTGGAGCTTAGTCCCATGCAGACTGGCAGAGCTTGGAGAACCTGCTCCTCTGATCACCCTAACTGAGGCGCGGGGAAACGGCAGCCTCCCACCAGTCACTGCTGAGGGCTACACTTCTGGGGGAGCTGAGCTGCTCCAAAGCCCCGGTCGGTAGACGGAAGTTGTTCAGTTGGTGTGCCAGGAACGTGAGTGCCAAGGACAAGGGTGGGCATGGCACGTCCCAGCCAGGCCGCCCCAGATAGGAGCGGACTTGCAACCGTGCCCACACCCTGAGCTCCTCCTGAAGATCCTGGCCAGCGCCTTTCTCTGCATCTTCTCCCCAGGAGCACCTTCAGAGTCAGATGCCAGCAAGCGTCCTCTGTGTGAGTTCACCCGCTTGGGAACTCCCGAGCCTGGCTATTTGGCAGATGGCCCTGTAGCTTTCCACGAGCTGTCTGAACCCACTTGGTGTGGTGGGGAGCGGAGCAAGCCGGTGTCCCTTCACTGCATGAACTGTGTGGAGTGTCCCGATACCTCCCCGAGGAAGACCAGTCAGTGCTCCCCTCACGTGTGCCAGACTGCCTTCCCCCGCAAGGGCCTTGTCTTGTCCCAAAGCCTGTGTTCCCTTCCATGTGTTCCCTCAAGCACGGTGTCCGACATTGAACTTGACAAGCTCTGTCAGTTCTACCATTTCTCAGGATCCGTGCGAAGGTCAAGAGTGCAAACCCTGACTGCCGCAGACCGCCTGCATGGCCTTTATGACTGAGGGCCTCAGTTTCCTTATCTGTGTCTGCGGATGAGGTTAGCACCTACCTCATAGAAGTTCCGCTGCCAGACTAAATTCATATCTTTTGATAGTTACCCTGAATGTAAATGGGCTTAATGCCCCAATCAAAAGACACAGGCTATCAGATTGGATTAAAAAACAAGACCCATCGATATGCTGTCTGCAAGAGACTCATTTTAGACCCAAAGACACCCTAGATTGAAAGTGAGGGCATGGAAAACCATTTACCATGCTAATGGACACCAAAAGAAAGCTAGGGTGGCAATCCTTATATCAGACAAATTAGATTTTAAACCAAAGACTGTAATAAGAGATGAGGAAGGACACTATATCCTACTTAAAAGGGTCTATCCAACAAGAAGATCTAACAATTGTAAATATCTATGCCCCTAACATGGGAGCAGCCAATTATATAAGGCAATTAATAACAAAAGCAAAGAAGCAGATCGACAACAATACAATAATAGTGGGGGACTTTAACACCCCCCTCACTGAAATGGACAGATCATCTAAGCAAAAGATCAACAAGGAAATAAAGACTTTAAATGACACATTGGACCAAATGGACTTCACAGACATATTCAGAACATTCCATCCCAAAGCAACAGAATACACATTCTTCTCTAGTGCCCATGGAACATTCTCCAGAATCGATCACATCCTAGGTCATAAATCAGGTCTCAACTGGTACCAAAAGATTGGGATCATTCCCTGCCTATTTTCAGACCACAATGCTTTGAAACTAGAACTCAATCACAAGAGGAAAGTCGGAAAGAACTCAAATACATGGAGGCTAAAGAGCATCCTACTAAAGAATGAATGGGTCAACCAGGAAATTAAAGAAGAATTTAAAAAATTCATGGAAACCAATGAAAATGAAAACACAACTATTCAAAATCTCTGGGATGCAGCAAAGGCAGTCCTAAGAGGAAAGTATATAGCAATACAAGCCTTTCTCAAGAAACAAGAAAGGTCTCAAGTACACAACCTAACCCTACACCTAAAGGAGCTGGAGAAAGAACAGCAAATAAAGCCTAAACCCAGCAGAAGAAGAGAAATAATAAAGATCAGAGCAGAAATCAATGAAATAGAAACCAAAAGAACAGTAGAACAGATCAACGAAACTAGGAGCTGGTTCTTTGAAAGAATTAACAAGATTGATAAACCCCTGGCCAGACTTATCAAAAAGAAAAGAGAAATGACCCAAATCAACAAAATCATGAATGAAAGAGGAGA
>NW_022589725.1:30898215-30917714 GCF_004348235.1 Phoca vitulina
ATTGGGACTTCATCAAGATAAAAACTTTTGCAGAGCAAAAGAAACAGTCAACAAAACCAAAAGACAACCGACAGAATGGGAGAAGATATTTGCCAATGACATATCAGATAAAGGGCTAGTATCCAAACTCTACAAAGAACTTATCAAACTCAACACCCAAAGAACAAATGATCCAATCCAATCAAGAAATGGGCAGAAGACATGAACAGACATTTTTCCAGAGAAGACATACAAATGGCCAACAGACACATGAAAAAGTGCTCAACATCGCTTGGCATCAGAGAATCCCAAATCAAAACCTCAATGAGATACCACCTCACACCAGTCAGAATGGCTGAAATTAACAAGTCAGGAAATGACAGATGTTGGCGGGGATGTGGAGAAAGGGGAACCCTCCTACATTATTGGTGGGAATGGAAGCTGGTGCAGCCACTCTGGAAAACAGTATGGAGGTTCCTCAAAAAGTTGAAAATAGAGCTACCATACGACCCAGCAATTGCACTACTGGGTATTTACCCCAAAGATACAAATGTAGGGATCTGAAGGGGTATGTGTACCCTGATGTTTATAGCAGCAATGTCCACAATAGCTAAACTATGGAAAGAGCCAAGATGTCCATTGACAGATGAATGGATAAAGAAGATGTGGTTTATATATACAATGGAATATTATGCAGCCATCAAAAGGAATGAAAAATTGCCATTTGCAATGACGTGAATGGTACTGGAGGGTGTTATGCTGAGCGAAATAAGTCAATCAGAGAAAGACATGTATCATATGACCTCACTGATATGAGGAATTCTTAATCTCAAGAAACAAACTGAGGGTTGCTGGAGTGGGGGGGGTGGGAGGGATGGGGTGGCTGGGTGATAGACATTGGGGAGGGTATGTGCTATGGTGAGCACTGTGAATTGTGTAAGACTGTTGAATCACAGACCTGTACCTCTGAAACAAATAATACATTATATGTTAAAAAAAAGAATACGATAGTAGGAAGGGTAAAATGAAGGGGGGCAAATTGGAGGGGGAGATGAACCATGAGACACTATGGAATCTGAGAAACAAACTGAGGGTTGTAGAGGGGAGGGCGGTGGGGGGATGTGTTAGCCTGGTGATGGGTATTAAAGAGGGTACGTATTGAATGGAGCACTGGTGTTAATGCAAACAATGAATCATGCAACACTACATCAAAAACTAACGATGTTATGTATGGTGATTAACATAATATAATAAAAAAAAAACAAAAAAAGAAGAACTGGTCTGTCTGTGGATATTTGTGGATGTGGAAGAAGAGCCTCTCATGTCTTTTTTTCCTCTACTGGAGGGAGAGGCTTAGAAGCACCAGCTTACCTTTCTATTCCTGGCTGAAGCCTGAGAACAGGCTGCCCCAACTGTTTCTTCATGGAGAGAGGAATATTCCCAGAATGTATGAACAATGAGAAGTTTGAAGAGAGAGGAAAAAAAGTTTCCATGAAGGTAGATCTTGAAGGAAACAGAAACTTTTTAGGGGCAAAGGAACTAAGTCGAAAATCACTTCCAGGCAAATAAACGAGTATAAGCAAGCAAAGAAGTGGGTGGCTTCTTGCATGGTCAGCAAAATCAACTTCCGGGTTTTTGTTTTTATTTTATTCTTCCATATTTTGGCTTTTGAGAGATTTTGTTATAATTTGAGCCCTAAGAATGGATCAAGCAGCTGGGGTCAGTCTATCTGGTCCTCTAGGGAGCGAAGGGAAGGAGGAAAGAAAGTAATGAAGTAGCCTCTTGGAATCAATTCTAGGACTCACTAGGAAGAAAGCTGAGTGTGTCCCACAGGGTGGGTGATGAGCAGGAGAACAGCCTTGCATTGGAGTGCTTTAGTTCCCAGGAGTTAAAGGACCAGGGCATTCCCCAGCTACCATCATCTATGCCTCCAATACAGAGCAGTACATGGTCTTTAAAGGGGGCTGGGAGGATACAGCACGTGAAGAATAAACAAGACTCATGGCATGTCATGGTACCTCCACCAGTGGAATTTATTTTTCTAAACCTATCATGAGGGCCATGGAGGATCATACAGATGTGGGATGGGGAAGCAGGAATGATAATTAATTTTAAAATAACACCACTTTTGTTTCAAGTTTTTGGGATTTCATCATACATGCACACAATCTTTTCAACACCCTCCTGGTTTCTTGAATTCTTCTGCTCCGAGGGTCTTGTCTTTCATCCTCCCTCAGACACTCACCTCTATAATCACACCATAGTAGACCCTATCATTATTAATACCTCCTGTCCCTTCCTCGATCTCAAATTGATACCTTCCACTCTGATCACTGCCTCTTGCCTTCCAAGTGTGTTCCCTTTAACGTCCCACATCCATCAGTTCTTTTCTCTCAAGTGGAGCCTCCATCTTGAAACCATGGGGGTTAAGGAGAAGCGGTGCAGAAAAATGGAGGGTCTTGGCACATTAATAACACTGCAAAGGCATTGCACAAGCCCTTGACATGACTCCTCTGAACTCTTTTTTTCCCCTTGAGAAAAATAGGTACCTATGAGTTCGAGCCATCGTCAGTTGGGTTTTCTATTCCCTGCAGCTGAACAGAACTGGAATGACACAGAGCCTAAGCCTATTTGGTCTGTGTCTTATGTAATTGCCCCCCCCCCACCGATGGTTTTAATTTACTCCCAGACCTCATTGCCAACTTGGGTCAAATTTACTTACCACTCTCACCTTTATTCTAATTTGCTCTTAATTAATTTTTAACTTTTTCAACACAGTTCCTAAATTGGTCACAGCTTTGAAGGCACTTCTTCTCTCAACCAGACTTAGTGATCACCTTTCTACACAAGTGAAATATAAGGGTTACAAGAACTACAGATAGAAGGCCAGGAACTAAATCTCTTTGTGCAAAGACAAAAGGAAAATATATTGGCCAAGACACCTAACTTCATTTTGACATCATACTGCTAGTCTTTAACTTAAATTCAAAATACAGAAATGCATTTTCCATTTTCCTTGTACACACACACACACACACACACCAAACCCCATTTTCCTCTAGTTGTGATTGTGTTGCTATGCATAAGTCAAGAAGGTAGAATCCTTTTCAATTGCCAGTTGTTCATTTGTTTCCTTGCACAAACTAAGGAAAGTCTTTGGAAACTACTGCCAGCAGATCTTCCTTTTCCCCTCCTCTTTACAAGAAATGTCAAGTCTTACAAGACACAACAGAACTTAACTCAGTGACGCTATGTGTGTTTTGGAGGGGTTCTCAAATGGCACATTAGTAGAACAAATGTTTTTCCATCTAAAAATTTTTTTTATCTGTTGCCTTTTAAAGAGCCAAAAAGATACATATAAAGTAGAAAAGTTTAGAATGGGTAATAAAAGGAAATTGCTATAATTCTTAAGTTTCATTCTAGAATAGCATGACAAAAGTAACTTGCAGAAATTTGTCAAGGCTAAATTTAGTAAGTGCTGTCTTGGCAACCCAAAGCTTTTATTTGTATTTCTCTCAAACACACCTTCCCTGATAAGAAGGAATGAAAATAATTATATGAGTTGAATATTGGATATCACCAAAATTTAGAAAAATTACTGCTGTATTCCTATAAATGACAAATTTTCCAAGGTCATTATTTATAGTGTTAGGGTATGGGAAAACAAAGAACTTAAAATGGAGATGAAGCCTGCTAATTTGTGTCAAACGTGGTCCTTATAAACATGGGGAACATTCTAGACGTGCAACACCAGGTAAGGATGAGTACAAACAAATCAGAATAGTTAGTGACCCAATCACAGCTGAGAAGGGCTGCATGTCAGCCTGACAGGCCAGGTACATATCTTTCATGCACAGGACGTGATTTGATCCACATGGTAACTGAGAAAACCATGTAAATTCAGAGGAGAAATGAATGCGGTCAGGAGAAGAATTGTAACATAACTAACATTGGCTGGGCATTTTTGGTAACCTGGGGGCAAAAAGCCTTACCTGCACCGTAGCTCCCAATACCTGGTTATTTTGCTAAACTTTGCAGTGATAACTGCAGTGATGTTCTGATTTCTGGGCTGTGTCCAAAGGAGACTTGTCTAATTAGAGAGAGGACAGAGCTACAACAGGGCTGATGGTTATTAGAAATCATGAATCTTCTCTTGCCCTGGCTCTGGGACACCATCAAAGGAACTGCAATTTCAGCATCTGTATGTGAGCTCAGCTCAGGGCAAGGGGAGGGTGAGGGAGGGAGTTGTTTTTGGCCTGGTCATTCCCCCAGCTGCTGCTGAGCATGCATATCTCTTGGTTGGAAGAAGGAGAGAGAGGGGGATATGACAGCAGCTATGTCCATGCAGTCACCCGTGAGATTCCCGCTCATTTCATTGCATTCATCTTTTTGAACAGCCTTATTGAGTTATAATTTATATATACCATAAAGCTCACCCATTGTAACCGTACAGTTTGATGATTTTTAGCAGATTTATGCAGTCAAGCAACCATCACCACAGTCCAGTTGTAGGACACTTCCATCCCCTGCCCCCCTCAGGAGTCTCCCCACCCATGTCCATCTGCAACCATTCCTTACTTCCATCTCCATCTGAAGGCAACCAGTGATCTTCTTTCGATCTTTCTAGTTTCCCCTTTTTAGAAGCTTCACATAACTGGAATCATACAGTATCTAGTCCTTTGTACCAGTCCTCTTTTGCTCAGCTTAATGCCTGTGGGACATCCGTCATGTGTCAGGCACTGAATTAGGCCCTGGGGATGGAGTGATGAGTGAAATGGACATGGTACCTCTCCACATGGAGACCAGCGACAGGTAGGGAGAGAAATGTTAGCTAAACAATCCCACAAATAGATGTATAATTTCATATTGTGATAACAGCTATCAGAGGAAAGGCACAGAATGCTACTAGTTCACAAAACAGGGGATGTAATCTGATCTGGGTCAGAAGAGGCTAGAGAGAGGTGACCACTCCACTGAGATCTTAGGAATGCACAGTAGTTAACCTTCCAAAGAGAGAACAGATGTCTGAAGAAATGGAAGAAGGTCAGGGTTGTTGGATCACACCATGGGGTGTAGTGGGTGGGTGGGTAGGGAGGGCCCCGGGGTGGGGGGTGGGAATGCTAGCCTCAGCTGGATCCCATGGAAGACTCTTCCGTGGTATGAATGATACCAGAGAGCTGTCCAACCTGGAGGCAAGGTGACTGCAAAGGTCTAGGCAAGAGCCCATGGGTTAATGGGTGGTAGAGATGGAAAGTAGATAGAGCTGAGTGCCACTGCTTCTCACACTGTAATGTTAAAATGCAGATTCTAATTCAGTAGATCTGGGATGGGGCCAGAGATTTTGCACTCTGCCCAGCACCCAGATGACACCCATACTGGTGGTCCATGGACCAAGCTTTGGGTAGCCAGGACGGAGTAGGCCAGGTGGTGATTTCATCAAGGGATATGGGACCAGGTTTCCAGGCTCAGCACAGTAGAAAGGGCAGCTCCACTCTCAGAGAAAGGAGAGGCTGCAAAGGGGCAAGGTGTGGGAGGCAAGGCTGGGATTTACTCCCATAGGCAGATGGCTTGATGTGTTGTATGATTATGCTGTAGAGAATCAGAGAACCTCCAAATCGGAAAAGACCATAAAAATCATTAGTCTGCCATCCCTGAAAATGAAGGCACACTATGCTCTCTGGGTCTCAGTCTCCATGGAGCTGCCTTGTAGGGGGCGGGGATGGGAGTGGGATGAGGGGGTGAGGAGTGATGGGATGCGGGGACCACGGCTTTGGTACTTCCAAACAACCTCTGTGATGCAGCTCTATTTTACACATTGATGAAATTTGGTTTATAACCTATTGCTAAAAAAAAAATAAGATGGGAGGGGTGGGGAAAGGGTTTTGTATCATGTGGTGTCAAGAGAATGTGGCCTGGTTCTTGGCAGTCACAGAAAACTCTTTTCTCAGCTCTGATAAATTTGGTTCTGGGTTCCTGCACAAGCTCAGGGGTGTAGGAAGGGTGCGGTGAAGGATTCCTCACCAGCCACAGAATGCTCCTCCCAGCTGCATCCTGGGGAAGGGAGCCAGTAAGAAAGCCAGCTACCTGTTTCATGGATTTTAAAGAATGGTGTTTACTTCCAGGGAAATGAAGACATCCTACTCGTCAATCAATTTGTGTCAGTAAAAATGAAGATAATGCTTCAGCAAGTCCTTGGTCTCCAGGAACCCCAAAAGGCAATGGCTCCAAACTAGTATTGCGTTTTGCCCCAGCATTGCAGAAATACTCCACACATGCTCCAGTGGGGAGCAGGTGGCCTCGTAAACACACTGAGGGGTGGGGAGGTTGCCAAGCAGCAGGGCCCAGCCCCCTGCACCTCCAACTCTGTCTCAGGAGACCTGCTCACCACATCACTGCCTTCCCAGGACCAGGAAGTGTGGCTGACCTAGATGTTTGATTCCTTTTGACTCCACATGGGAGCAGGAGTCAAAAAAAAAGAAGCCCTTTTATCTGGTCTTAATTAAACACAATCTGCATAGAGGGGACAGCTCTGTACAAGCGTGGAAGTGAGACCGGCCAACTCCAGGGGGAGCATCTCTGACGGCAGGAGCTGAGCATTCAGACATGCCTGCCATCCACACGGAAACTGGGAATTCCTTTCTTCCAGACCTCGTCTGCCCTTGCTGTCTGAATGGCTTGCTAACTCGTATCTGCTCTTACAGAGTTTTATGTAATTATGTGTTGTCTTCCCACCTACATTATAAGCATTTTGAGTTACTAACCACTTTTTTTTACTTTAGTTTTTTTAAAATAAATTTTTGTTTGTTTTTTATTTTTTATCTTTTTTTATTAACATATAATGTATTATTTGTTTCAGGGATGGACACTGGGGAGGGTATGTGCTATGGTGAGTGCTGTCAATTGTGTAAGACTGGTGAATCACAGACCTGTACCCCTAAATTCAATTTTAAATAACATATAGTGTGTTATTAGTTTCATAGGTAGAATTTAGTGATTCATCAGTTACATATAATAGCCAGTGCTCATTCACTATAGCTAACCACTTCTTGTATTTTCCCCCTTCTCCTTCACCACTTTGAGTCCAGTAAGTAAACAAAACATAACAAACAAGTGGGATTGTTTTTAAACCCCATGGGGTCTCTCACAGTAGTACTAAGTTTTTTTTAACTATGAAATTTTTTGTTTTAATTAGGAATTTAATTATGGATATTATGGTCCTAAGTGCCGTACAGCTTTATTCTTCTAAATCCTTGAATCTGGTGGTATAGGAGGAAGCATACACACTTCCTTCCTGCACTTGTGTTTCCTCCTCATTCCTCTCATCGTCTCCTGCAAGGAAGCTAATGTGAAGTCAGAGTTCAAGTTTCTGGTGAGCATGCGCTGCTACTCACAGGTAGGTTGTTTATTCAAAATGACCTGCACATATGCCTGTTCTCTTTCTGTTCCACAGGGGTTGTCGGGTCCATTCTGGAAACTGTGCCATCTTAGATACGGCCAGGAGAGAAGGAAGCTACACTTGAACCTCGGGCTTGCATGTATAAATCCAGCAAACCTCATCAGAGTTTTGCACTGATGGGTATCATAAGCATGCCTAATTCCTAACTCTGCTATTGTCCTTGGCAAAGACATGTTCTAAACAGGAGGAGCAGGTGTTAGATTATGATTACCAACCTCCTGTCCCACAACCTTGAACCCTGTGAATTTTAGTCTGGTGCAAGAGTAATGTCTCATGGGCAGAATTCTCCTGGCAGGCATATCTATGCACAAGTCCTAGAATTTCCGGTGTCATTTTAACGCTTATATTGGTTTTTTTCTTTCAAGCTCCCTCTTGATGCTATTGCTGTGTCAGGCCTGGATGCCTGGAATCTCAGAATAGAGAATGGAAAAATGTCCACCTTCTATGCTGTTCTATTTTTATGTCTCCAGGGGAAGTTATAGCATCATGTTACCTGGCTGGGCTTCCATAGGGCCAAGTGCGAACTGAGTACCTCTTAGGGGCCCTTGAGGAAGGGGTTCTGTGCTGTCACTACTGTCCTTTGGAACTGCTTTCAGAGCCTGCTGCTTGTCCTTTCTGACAACTTCAATGCAGCAAATGAGGTCCATAGAAGGTGGTTTGATTTTGGCCAAAAATCCTCCGGAAGTAAAATATGTGAATTTAAGTGGATGGTCAGGTAATCACATTTGCAGTTCAAATGAAGTATGAATGTAACGTCAGGACTTTGACTTTCTATGGATACTGATAAACTCCCAAACTCTTCACCCGGCAAAGAAGAGCTCCAAAAATACTTGAGCTAATAACAGCATCAGCGGAATAAATGTGTGGCCTCCCAGGCTACCGTTCTGAGGAGAGTACAATTCACTTCAATGAGTACATTCTGGAATGTATGTGAAGGTAAACCTCCTACTTACAGCCATAAATTGTGCCCAGAGGCAGCACTGGATTCTGATGCTCAGAATTCTGCTGTCCTCGTTGCAAAGAACAGCACAATAGACCATCCCTGGAAACCTAGTTTACTTATCAATTCAACCAACATTTATCAGTATACCACAAAGCACAGTCACTGGTTTTCCTAGAGCACAAAATGCTGTGCTTCCTCTCACAGCCTGTGAGGACTTCCCATCGCAAGGGAGGGAGTGGGGGGGGGGGGGGTTGGACTCCTTCCCCAGTGCTCCTGCAAGGAGGCCTATCACACAGCCTGCCTTGTACTCACCTTTGCATCCCCAGCACCAGCACCGGTTTGGTGAACACATGGGGATTTGGAGAGAGTGGGGTGCTTGGAGAGGCCACAGAGGTTCTGCTCCCTTTCCCCCATACTTGCCCTGTGCATCTCTTCCACCTGGCTGCTCCTGAATTATATCCTTTTATAATAAACCAGTGATCAAGTGAAATATTTCTCTGGGTTCTGTGAGCTGCTCTAGCACATTAATTGAACCCAAGGAAGGGGCCTCGGAACCTCCGATTTATAACTGGCCGTTCAGAAGCATAGAGGACACCATGGACTTGAGCACAGTGTCTGAAGTGGGGAAGGGGGCAGTCTTGCAGGACTGAGCCCTTAACCTGTGGATTCGGATGCTGTTCTCTGGGTAGACAGTGTCAGAACTGAGTTGGATTGAGTTGAATTCTTGGACACGTGGCTGGTGTCCGAGAATTGCGGGGTGTTGGGTAGGAGCCCCATCCCCAGCTTCCTCCCACATGTTGGAATTGAGTCCAGGAACCTAATTTAGTCCCAAACTCAGACTTTACCCCATCTCTAACACTCACCTTGCAGTCATAAGGAACAACAACAACAGGAAAAGTCAAATGTTTGCAGCTTCAAAAACAAAACAGAGGTGCTTTCACCTGGAAACACCAGTCCTGGGTTCCAGCCCACTGACCATCCCTGATGCAGGAATCATACCCTGACATTTGCATTCTCAGTAAGAGGAAGTCTGAAAACAGGAGGCTTAGTTTGCAAAAAGATGACCAGTGGCTTACCCTGATCCCAAAGAGTGATTATTCACTGACATATTTTCAGGACCTAAGAAATACATACACGCACAATCTCTCAACTTCACAAGCTCTAGGATTTCAACATAGGTTAGAGTGCAATTCTCACTTGGGCCTCAACATTAAGCACCCAACTCAGGTGTGTCTCCTGAGGCACTGCCTTGAAACCCTCATCTCCCCTTCCGATGTCCCCTTGGAGCCTGGCTGTAGGTCCCCACAGTTGGTTGATGTGATAATGCTTTGCTGCATAGGATCCTTTGGATTCTCATTTGAAATTGCCATTGGCTGGGATCCCTACCAGACTGTAAACTCTTGGTGGGTAGGACTGGAAGCTTTTTCTTCATCCTGCCCCTGCTGGCCCCCCCCCCCCCAGTCCCCAGGGCCTGGTAGCCTGTCCACTGTAGGATGCACATTGACTATTTTGTGGCAGCCAAGGACTTGCAAACCAGGAGACCATGGGAGAAGAGGGACCCACATAGCCTGACTCTACATAGCTCCCATCCCACAAGTCTCCCTAGAAATGATAAGAAATGAGACCATGCATCCTAAGACTAATCCTGAGATGTGAGGGAGGAGTCTGTGATTCCAGACCAGTGGGGGGACAGGGGGAGGTCCCACATCTTTGGATCACACCTCCAAATCCTCTTCCTGCAGGGCCTGTCTGAACCTAGGGGTGAGCACTTAACAGTGCTTGTGCATGAAAGCGTTATCTTGACCACAGGAAGGAAGTGAGAAAGATAAGGAGAGAGCTGGGTGCAGCAGAACCCCCATTTCCTGGAGAACAAAACATGTATGGGGGTGGAGGAGGATTACAGCAGTGCCAATGTCTTCTAGAAATGTCTCCTTGGTGCAACGCCATCATCACCATTATTACTATGATTGTCTTGCACACAAGCTGTTCTTTTTCATCTGAAAAGTTTCCATCATGGATTTAGCTTAAAAGGTACATAGTGTTGAAAGGTTTAAGCAAAATATGTTCACTAAAAAGAAAGAAGAGAGTAAAAATCTGCTATAAATCAGGATGTGAGCCATACATGTGGGTGTTTCTTCAAGCAGCTGGGGTTCAAGCCTTCAGTGTCAGGCTCTCACCATGGATGGTTTTGTGGGGTTTTCCCACAAGAAGCAGGGGCTGGGTGCAGGGAGGATGTTGGTATGAAATTATCTGTAATTTGTAAGTTACTTCAACATTTATACATTTCAAATACATTTGAGGTGGCAGTGTTACTCAGATCAATTTTCTTTTTATGAACACTTGTCATTAATCTTTGGTGATTGTAACAAATGAGTTAGGACCATGCCATAAAGGGAAGGAAGACCGGAGATGTTTTTTTTCCTCAAGTTCCTTTCCCATTTCTGAAAATAATTCTGGAAATAAGGCCAATCAAACGCAAATGGGCCCATTCCCGCAGCACTGCTGTAGAAGCAGAATGTCAGGAAATCCGCTTTGCCAGTCTTCATGCAACATTAACCACCCACCCATAACACATGTGATGTTTACTCCTCACTTTGGCTCTGGCTTCATCCCTCCCATACTGTTTGGAATGTACGATGTGGAGGAGTTGGTGTTACCGGCCTCTGAGAACCTTCTGGTTTCATATTTGTGTAAAGTAACAGCTTTTGCATTTTCAAGGCAGATCACAGAATTCGTTTGCATTTAAAATGGGCACCTGGGCAGAGACAACTGTGCGGAAGACTTCCGGTTGCTTCTGGCTTGTTCTGGTTGTGCCAGAGCAGGACCTCTGCTAGGAGCACCAGCTGGGTCCCCTGCTCTCCTCTTCATGACAGAAGGGTCCTTCCTTTGGAAGGCAAGTTCTGGAGTCTGGGAGACCCTGGTTCCAGTTCTAGCTCTGCCATGAATGTAGTTCCTGAATGACGCTGGATGGGCCATCTGTCCTCTTTGAGTCTTGGTTTCTTCATCTGTACAATGGGGAAGATTATATGGTATATGGTATATACCACACCCCAGGTGGCTGCCCAGAGTGGGGGCTGGGCAGGCCAGGGAGCATCTCTGAGCTCTGGTGTGGCTACAGCCACCATTTCCCCAGTGACTTGGGGATCCTCAGTTTATGTTTCCCTTCTTATTGGAATGTTCAAGTTATAAATGAACAGCTCAACAAGTTTTTATACAATGAATACACCTATGGAATCAGCAACTAGATCAAGAAACAACAGACCATGACCTGCACCCCATAATCCCCCTTGCAGTCACTAACCCCTAAGGCCACCCATTATCCTGACTTCTGTTTCTGTACTTTAATATAAGTGACATCCTACAGTCCACACTTTTTTGTGTCTGGCTCAGTACTGTGTTTGTGAGATTCAACCACAGTGTTGCAAGTAGTTAGAGATCAGTGTGCATCATTATCATAGTGTGAACATAGCAGGATTTATTTTTCTCTTCCATTACTGACGGGCATTTGGGTAGTTTCCAGTGTGTGGCTATTACGAACAGTGCTTCCGTAGACATTCTCATACAGCTGGTACACACATACTATATATTTCTGTTGATAACACAGGAGTGGGATTGCTAGGTCACTGAGCAACCCCATGTTGCTGCTCAGCTTCAGTAATGACTGCCAAATAGTTTCACAAAGTGACTGCATCAATTTATATTCCCACCACTGGCAGAGGGGAGTTCCATTGGCTCCCCATCCTTGTCGACACCTGGGATTGTCAATCTTTCATTTCAGCCATGCCAGTAGATGTGGAATGGTACTTTATTCTGGTTTTAATTGCCCTTCCCCGATGAATGATGGACTGAGCAACTTTTCATATGCCTACTGACCATTTGAATTTTCTCTTCTGTGAAAGTGCTTGTTTAAGACTTTTGTGCTTTTCCTTCCCTGGGGTTGCTGTCTTTTTCTTATTGATATGTAACAGGTTTTTTGCATATTCTGGATATGCATTCTTTGATGGAGATACACACACACACACACACTATCGTGATTTGAAAATACCACTAGGCTTGGGAATGTGCCATTGGGTAAAGAGGTATAAAAGGGAAATAAGAGAGAAGCCTGGGAAGGGACATTAACGGGGGTAAGGATGAGGTTGGAACTGGGCTCTCTACTTAGTACTGAGCTTCTGAGCCTGGAGGAGAACATGAGCATCCTGAGGAGTAAGAGAAGTGACCGTCAGGAAGTCTCTTCGACAGACACAGTTGGTGAGTTGGTATTTTTTTGTCCATGGTTAATGAAATTCTTGCTACTAAAGTAGGCATATAACAAGGAAAAAAAATCTTGAAAATGCCAGGCAAGAAGGGAAAGGACATAAAAGGAATTAGAAGAGTGAAGAGATGCAGAGTCAGATGAGAAATTAGAAACACAGAAAATCTGTTATGATTTGTAAAATACAAGTGCTCCTAATCTAGCCAAAAAAGAGTAAACAATTGTGCAGAGCACACGTCACATTTCCCAAGTAGCCCTTTCTCTCAGGGACTGTCTATAAGGATGCTCTGAAAGGGGCGCCTGGGTGGCTCAGTTGGTTGAGCATCCGACTCTTGCTTTCAGGTCAAGTCATGATCTCAGGGACCTGGGATCCAGCCCTGCAGTGGGCTCCATACTCAGTGGGGAGTCTGCTTGAGGATTCTCTCTCTACCTCTCCCTCTGCCCCTCCCCCTGCTCGTGTGCTCTCTCTTTCTAAATAAATAAAATCTTAAAAAAAAAAAAAAAAGGATGCTCTGCCAATATGATTTAGGGCGAGGAAAAAAGGAGAAATGGCCCCCTTGTACAAAAGGTCCAATTTTTTAAAAAGATTTATTTATTTATTTGAGAGGAGGGGAGGGGCAGAGGGAGAGAATCTTCAAGCAGACTCCTTACGGAGCACGGTACCTGATGCTCCACCTCATCACCCATGAGATCATGACCTAAGCTGAAACCAAGAGTTGGACGCTTAACCGACTGAGCCACCCAGGCACCCCCAAAAGGTCTAGTTTTTATGAGAATACCTCATCATTATGAGGATGAAGGAATCTGGAGTGTATTAACTAAAGAGAGAGACCCAGTTTCAAAATTTACAATGCAAATGAAAATACTGTTAACTCTCAAATTTGCATTAATGGAGAGGAACATTAACACAGACAATCCAGATTGCTTTAATATTTGGCTCTTGAATGTGTCTTGGTATTAGTACATGAACACAGGTGTCTCTGCCTTTCAGGCAATTCCAAATGCTTGAAATAAATGATGATCTTGCCTGATACACTTCTGATTTGCTCCTTGCTCCTGCTCTCCATTCCCTGCTGAGGAAGGCCAGGGTCATCTCTCCATTAACAGCCACTGAGGACTTGGGAAATCCCAAGGAGGCAGTGGCCACATCACTGAGTCTCCTTATTCAAAGTAGTTATGTCCTCTACCATAGCCGTGAACACAGACTTTCGGAATACTGAACCATTCCTCACAGAGGAAATGCAGGGTTCCTGTGAGCCCACAGTCACATCATTTTCATCAAATGATTAATACAGAACTTTGTTTTATGTGTGTTTCTGTTTAAAAACACCTCATTTAATAAATACTGTTAAGTCATTAACATTGAACTCACAGACAACAGCACTACCACTCATACCCAAATGAAGCTTATCTAACAAGCGTATTTTCTCTGTAAGGCACATCGTATCTTCATGTGCTTAGGAATGCTAGACAGCATTTCAGCATTATGCTTGGAGGCAGTTTTAAACAGCAAATCACCAACAAAAAGCACAAAAATGCACAAAGCCTGGCACTAAGAAGACTGAAGAGGATGCTTGTTGACAGTATCAGCTGAGACAAGAAGGCAGAGCATTGCCTCGTTCGACCTCAACCGAGAATTTGCACGTGGAGTCACCACTCTGTGCACGTCTGTGAGTGTGAATATTGATTTTGGATTACAAATAAATTCTAGCAAGTGGGTGAATATGCAAATACAGAATCTGTGACTAATGAGAATCAACTGTATATTTGTTAACTGATGGATATAGGTTAAAGAATCTTCTTATTAAGTGCTATGAGCTAGAACAAACAATGATCTCACATAAAGTCCTGAATGAAGCAGAGTAATGGCCACACTCTTCATTCTGCTACAGATGATGAATAGAAAACTTTCTTCCAAAGAATTTGGACCGCTGAGAACAGCTGTGCAGTTTGGGCACTGCACGAGGCTTTCAGCTGAGGGGCATGAGCTGCTGGCCTCCACTATGTGGTTAAGTCCCATGCCTTGTTTGCCTTGTTCCACTCAGGAAGGGGTGCCATTTTGTCATTGGCCCTTTGTCATTCATCCAGAGGCACCATGTGTGCTCATGTGCTCTCAAAGTGCTCCCTGCATGATTTTCTACAAACTTCCCCGAATGTCTATGAGCTTGGTAGGGACAGGCAGCCACCCACTGGTTTTACTACTAGCAGTCCAATGGCTTGCTCAGGGATATTCCAAGAGTCACTCCTTCAATCCATGTGCTACTTTGAAGGCTGACAAAGCAAGGGCTCCTCTGAGCAGTGGCCACCTGTGTAGTGTTTCCCTTAGTCAACAGGAAGTCTCAGGGGAGGGCCAAGGTTGCACCTTGCCAGCTTAACTCTTTGCCCCATTTGGGAGTTCACTCTTGAGACTGCCATGCCTCTGACATAATGAAGCAGCCTGCTGAGGCTAGCACATGGCACAGTCTCTTACTGACCAACTTCCATCCTGGCCTGTGAGGAAACAAAAATCTGCCCACCAGCAACCAAATCACAATGATCCCAAAAGAATTCTGACATTTCCACACAGACTGACAAATTCTAAGGAATGATAAAACTGAACCCCAAATCCCAAATAACCACCATCCCACCTATTGGGATCCCACCACCCCTTCTTCCTCCATCCCTCCTCAGAGGCATGTGGCCCAAGGCTAACTTCCCCCTTCCAGAGACATTCCCAAGGCTCCCCTGGGCATGTTCTCCCTTGCTGCAGCAGGCTGAAAGAATCTAACTTTGTACTCTGGGTGACTAAATGGGTATTCCTGGTCATCTCTCACTGGTGGGCTTTGATGCCTAAGAATACTATTTCATTGGGAGTGAGAAGTTTAGACTCACCTCTAGTGGGCTCATGGAGGAGTGGACTGCAGGGTGGTTTTAGTCCTGTGTAATCTCTATCAGTGGCCCTTCCCTCTCTGGCACCCCAAATAAACATGCGGTCTAGGTCCAAAACTCTTTTTCTTTGTTATAATCACAGCTTCAACAATTACTCTGGGCCTGTTCTCCCAAACAAATCACCTCTCCAAAGACCCTAGACATTTAGAACCCTCCATTTCTCATGCTCATTTCTCCTTGGCTTAGGATTCATGGGAGTTGACCTTGTGAATAGCTTTGAACAACAGAATGTGGCAGAGGTGAGAGTAGTACAGCTTCCGATTGCTCTCTTGGAACCCTGTCCAGCTGCCATGTAGATAAACCCAGGCTAGCCTGATGGAAGTTGATATACCGTATGGCCCAATTGCTTTCACTGTCCCAGCTGACAGCTGGTCAACTGCCTAAGGCCAAGCTATCTGGTTGCTGACTATAGACACATGAGGAAGGCCTGCCAAGATCAAAAGAACCACCCAGTTGAGCTCAGCCCAAATTGCTGACCAGCAGAACCAGGAGCTGAATAAACGGCTCTTGGTTTCAGCTACTAAAATGGAGAGTCATTTGTTATGCAGTAAAAGCTAACAGATACAATACCATTCCTTTGATAGCTGAGCCAAGACCAATTAAAGAGCCCTGAGGATGTTCAGTCATCATTCCTCAAAGTAGGATGCTTTGCAAGCTCCTATTAAATACTCTGTGAAATCTGTGGTCAGTTTTGAAAGCCCTGCTATTATACTTCCCATACGGAGAGCTACGGCCCAAAGCAGCATATTTAGAGTTTGTGAGAAATCCTGCATTCAGAAAATAAATACACAATACCTTAGCATTTCTTTTTTTTAAGATTTCATTTATTTGTTTGCCAGAGAGAGAGAGAGAGAGAGCACAAGCAGGGGGAGCGGCAGGCAGAGGGAGAAGCAGACTCCCCACTGAGCAGAGAGCCCGATGCGGGGCTCGATCTCAGGACCCTGGGATCATGACCTGAGCTGAAGGCAGACACCTAACCTACTGAGCCACCCAGGCATCCCTACCTTAGCATTTCGTAAACACTCTATTAAAGAATCCTTATTTTCCACATAATACCTATGACCATCTTCCTTTCAGTAGTGCCCTGAGAAAACAGGATGGGAGATGCTGCTCTAGGTCAGTAAAGGAGGCTTAGTTTCCAAACTGTAGACCATGGGCCCACTGAGAAGTCTGACTTATTGGAAGGGTGGGCAGGCGTCTGTGTATAGATGGTGCAGGAGTGGTCAACACACTCCTTGGCTGTCAAAAAGGAATCCCCACACTCCAAAATAGATTGGGGATCGCTGGTTCCAGACTGCCTGGTTGCATATGGACTTGTGCCCACTGACGCCTTGAGACTGGCCACAGAGATGATGTGACGTGTCCCCTGGAAAGAGTTGAAATAAGACAAGTGCTGGCTCCAGAAGGTGGACGAGCTGCTTGGCAGTAATTACCAAAATTCTATATTTACAGAAAACTAGCACTTCGTAAATACCAAGCTATGCTATTTATGTAGCTGTTTCTCATCAATATATGTGGGAATTCTGTAATTATCACACGTGCTATTCAAAGTCTTCCGGAATTTCAGACAAATGAGGGTAACAGATAGAGCTGGCTGAGCCCAGCAAACACCACCGGCCCCGGGCTCCCACTCTCTCATGCAACCCAGCTGCTCAGATGAGAGCAAAGGGCCAGAGGGAGGCCCAGACCCAAGCTGTGACCAAGAGTCTGGCCTGGTGGCCCCTCTTCTGGGGGTGTAGATGAAGGAGTGGTGAGGACAGACCCTAGTCACTCTGGGATCTAGACATGGAGGGATGCAAAGCCTGTCCAAGAATCCCATCCCACTTGGTACTGGATTTGAGGTTGGTTGACACTACCCTGAGAGCATGGCCACAGGCCCCATGCCCACTCCCGAGGACCCCCTGGCTTCTCTGGCAGTTCATAGGCATCAGGAGGTTGTTTCTAGAGCCACATCTAGAATAAAGACTGAAAACCTTGATCAGACGTGTCCACTGATCAAGCCTACAGCCCCTTCCAAACTCACCATTCAAGTCACTGTCCTGGAAAGGGGGCTGTCTCCCTGCTGCCACCCCCACTCTGGAGTCTTAAGGCCTGGGGTCAAACTCCAGCTCTGACTCCTGAGCTATGTGCCCTGCGAGTTGCTTAATTTCTCTGTGCCTCAGTTTCCTCACCTTATGAAATGGCAGAAGGTAATACCATACATCATATGGGGCAAGCCACTTAACACCTCGGAGCCTTACCCCTCCATCAACACAACGGGAATGAAAGCAGCCACGTGGCAGGACAAACTAACACGCACACAGTTACACCTTTCCTTGCTGTATGATGCTTCCCAGTTCATGTCTTACAAGATGTCAGACTTCTAGGAGGTGAGGACCATGCTTATCTATCCCTCCCTATATCCGTTCTGCACCACTCATTTACAAAGCTCCCAGGAAATATTTCTTCGTTTCATGGAGCTCAAGGTATTTAACACACACATTGGTCTAAACATGACACAAGCAATTTGTTCCTGGGGACTAGTGACTTCTCCAGGTCTTGGCTTACTCAATTACAAAACGGGGAGGGTGACAGACACTTGGGGGGGGGGCAGATCAGAGGAGAAGGTGTGCAGAAGACCCCAGCACACTTCTCCCCTCTTCTTTCTCTTCTTGGCCTGGGAGCAACACAACTGGACGGCTGGATCTGTACATTATTTATTCACACCTGTCCCTTTTCTCTCTCTCCCACCCTCCCTTGTAAGCATCTTAGTAGGAGATAAGAAATTCCTAACAACTTGGTTGATTGTTTTTTGAACTTCAGGGCAACTCTGATGCACCTGGACTGCTGCTGGGCCCATCTGCAGCTGAAAAATGAAATGGGGGCATCCCTGGCTCATAAACCTGGTGGCCAGCTTACAGCAGAGGAGCAAAAAACATTGAGTGATCTTTCGCTCAGGTCCCATCCTGGTGCTGTAGGTTGCCAAGAAGTGATGTGGACGCAGTGGGCCACTGGCAAACCAAGTCTGGCATCATCTGGCATTTTGCCTGTAGCCATTAATATTATTTGGGGGGTACACTGGCTCTTATTTCTGTATAGGAGTCCTATTCCTTATATGGAGCAGCTGTAAGCCTCTCTTCTGCCTACACTGGTCATGTGACTTAATCTAACCCCAGAGCCATGGAAGTATGCCCGTTCACCCATGACAAGAAGGTACAGAGCCTCTGAGAGTACTTGGTTCTACCTCAGGGCCGAAGCTCCCAATGACTGCCTGGCAAGTGTTAGCTGGGCAATATCAAGACTCCCATGTGTGTCCAGGAACTCCAGCCTCCTCAGAAAGAGAAAGTCACTTGGGGGCTTTTACTATACAAACTATAGATCTCAGAGTCTTTTTTTTGGGGGGGGGTGGATCTTGGAGTCAGACTGGACCTTGAGAATATTTTTCTCACTTAAAGTTGAAGAAGCCAATAAAATTAACAAGTCAGGAAATGACAGATGTTGGCGGGGATGTGGAGAAAGGGGAACCCTCCTACACTGTTGGTGGGAATGCAAGCTGGTGCAACCACTCTGGAAAACAGTATGGAGGTTCCTCAGAAAGTTGAAAATAGAGCTACCATACGATCCAGCAATTGCACTACTGGGTATTTACCCCAAAGATACAAATGTAGGGATCCGAAGGGATACATGCACCCTGATGTTTATAGCAGCAATGTCCACAATAGCCAAACTGTGGAAAGAGCCAAGATGTCCATCGACAGATGAATGGATAAAGAAGATGTGGTATATATATACACAATGGAATATTATGCAGCCATCAAAAGAAATGAAATCTTGCCATTTGCAACGACATGGATGGAACCGGAGCGTGTTATGCTGAGTGAAATAAGTCAATCAGAGAAAGACATGTATCATATGACCTCACTGATATGAGGAATTCTTAATCTCAGGAAACAAACTGA
>NW_022589725.1:30917814-30922395 GCF_004348235.1 Phoca vitulina
CGGAGGGGGAGACAAACCATGAGAGATGATGGACTCTGAAAAACAAACTGAGGGTTCTAGAGGGGAGGGGGATGGGAGGATGGGTTAGCCTGGTGATGGGTATTAAAGAGGGCACGTTCTGCATGGAGCACTGGGTGTTATACGCAAACAATGAATCATGGAACACTACATCAAAAACTAATGATGTAATGTATGGTGATTAACATAACAATAAAAATTAAAAAAAAAAGTTGAAGAAGCCAAGATCCCAAAGACTCACTCAAGGTCACAGAGTTGGTCACTGGTGGCTCTGGACAGAAGGCCCACCACCATTGAGCCATCATGGAACTTAACAAGCTTAAGATATTGACATCCTCCCCCAGTCATACCTTCTCTTCTTTGGTAACAGAACCAGTGTCATCACCCAGTTATTCCAAAGACAAACAGAGAGAGCCCCTTGGCACTCAACTGATTTGAAGACATCTAAAGCAGCATGGCTAACCTGTTGATACCCAGTGAGTATGATTTCTTTGCATCTTGTCATGAGAAATATCACAATGGGGAAAAACTGAAGTCTTTCTATGTCCTACAGTGTAGGACACCCCAGTCCCTTCCCTTGTCATGCTGTGTTTCCATGGCAACACCATCACTAAATCAAATTATATGAATGCTTTCACAGAAGAGCTTTTTCCTTCCTTTCCAACAGTTTTTTTTTTTTTTTTTTAAATGAGGGCCAGCTAATTTGGTAAGGGATGACATGGTCAATTATCTCTTCAGTCATGCTGAGCCCTTTCTAGTCTGAACAGATTCCTCTCTGAGCTGACTTGTCTATTTACTATAAGAAGAGAGACAAGATGATTCACTTTCTTGCCATTTTTGGTATAGAAAAATGTGGTTCCTTGGCCAGCAGAGCAAAAAGTGGAGAACTTTCAGGCGGCTGGCCATCAGTGAATATTCACAGGTGAGTTAGGATTGAGATGTGGGTACACGAGACAGCAGTACAGAGGGTCCAAGTGCAATCAGAGGAAGGGCATATACCCAGCTACCTAAGGTGGGATGAGCTTGAAACGTTTAAGCAATGGGAGGGCAGGTGTGTGGGGTTGAAGCATGGCGTGTCCTTCAGGTGAGGTGAATTTGGATAGGTCAGAAGGGCCAGGAAGTGCACTTCTGATGCCCACGTATGTTTTTAAAGGACACCAATGTGTACCTGAGAGGGGGGATCCTGGTCCCGGTGAGGGACGATGGTAGTCTGGATGATGGCCATGCCAGTGGAGGTGGAGAGAGGATGGGATGGAGACACAGGTTGAAGGTGGAATGGCCAGGACTTGTGATGGGTGTGGGGGAGGGGAGGAGTCAACGCTGATTCCTGAGTCCAGCCTGAGCAATAGGGGGAGTGCATGGTGGTGGTGACAATTGCTGAGGTGGCCAAACTAAAGGATAAATGAGTTACAGGGGAGAATGAAAGGCAGCTCTCTTTTAAAAATTCATGGCTCCATTTCAAACTATATTCTGCCTGCATGTCAACCCATGCTGAGTTGCCAAGAGAGAGATTACAAGCACACACACACACAACCTTCATGTCTCCAGAATCCCACTTTAAGTAGTCATGCCTAATATATTAAAAATTATTTCCAATTGTCTTTCTAAAAAGGGTAATAGTATCCATAGATATGCATCTGTGTGTGGAATGTGTCCGTTCTCATGTGTTACATGCATATGAGCCTGGGGATAACACTACCCTCCAGGCCCTGTCCCTCTACTGAGGAGAGTAATGGGTCTAGCCTCAAGCCAACTCTATAAAACTAAAAAAAGTGATGGAGTCAAATGAACTTGGGCCTGAGTCCAGGAGAGGATGAGAGGGCCCAGCAAATGCCAAAACTGCTGGTCCCATCACAGCTTCATCTGCTGAAAAGCATTATGCTAACTGCCAAAAATACATGTCTGCCTTAATCCCCACAGTCCACAGCACAAAGGAAAAGACAGTTCTCACAACTTCAGGAAGGGAAAAAATAGATCCTCTGGCTTCCACCTTTGCGCATAAGACTGGAACCATCAGAGCACCAAAGAAATAGCTGACAAGACAGATTCCATGATTACCTCTGGAATCTACTCGCTGGCAAGGAGCTAAGGACACGTCAGGAGAATCACTGAAAAGCATCCCAACCAAAGGCCCAAGAATGAGGGCCACATTTGGACCTGATTTGCATACTTGCTTTGAGATTTCTAAGTGAAAAAGCATGTCACCAAAGAAATCTATTTGCAAACAGCTCCTAGAATTGATGGGAGAAATGTGAACCTTAGGAAATAAAACTCTTGAAGAGAGTGCCATAGGTTGTCAAGGACACACAGCTTCACAAGGGTAAAGAGTTGGGTAAGTGGGTGCCATCTTGGGCCCAGTTTTCAGTGAGTGGGAGAGTTGATGGTTGACAGTTTATTACACATGTCCTCTAAACCAGGGAAACTGGCTTCAAATTCCCCAATGGAACAGCTGGCAAGCACTTAAAGGGCAAGTTATCTTTGGGGGTCCTTGTGGTTCCTGAAAGTATAAGAACAAGAGTGTACCAGCAGCAACAGGAACAGTTCTGGAAAATCTTCAGGAGCCTTTGAAGAGAGCAAGAAGTTCCCTGGGATCTCAGGGAAAGGGACGGGTCCCAGGGGAATCCTGGTGTCTGCGGCAAACAGGCCTTTCTCATCCTTGGGTTCCCCAGGCTGAATGGGTTTAGGGAACCAAAGCCATGGTCCCAAAGCCCACCTCTGCTCATCTTTAACTGATAACACAGTTTGAGTGCCTTTCATATGTGGGTACTGCCTTTGGTTGCTGAAATAATGCCTCAGTAGATCAAGGCCAAACCTTTAGGGAAAGAATTTAGCTTAACAGAGTTAGAGAACATTGTGATTATCATTAATGATGATGTTTGTTTAGTTGCTATAACTTTGTGCAAATGTTCAGAAAGGACTTTGAGTCATAGTGAAACAGACACATCTCTGTAGGGGTGGGTCTCTGCTATCACTGGATCTTTGTAATGCCCAAGCTACCTGGGCAGCATTGACATCGTGGTAAGAAAGGCATGCCACTGGAGTAGGAAGCCTCTGGGTTCTTGTCTTAACTCATTCATTCCTGCCTTGGATGCTGGGGTAACCTCACCATTTAACTCAGTACACTTCTCTCAATGAAGATCTATCTCCAAAAGACCATCTCATTACACTCAGGATTGATGAACCCCCAGAGCCTTATGAAAGCATTGTTATTATTTTCATTGCTTAACTCTTATCAGTTTCGTGAACAGACCCTATACTCGGCAGCTAAGATATTAAGCCTATTTCATTCATTCCTTTACTCACACACTACACTTTCCTGTCTGCAAGGTGCCATGTTGGGTGTTATGGGAACATAAAGATGACTAAAGCATGGTCCCAGCTCGTTAACACTCATCTGGGAAGAGGGGGAGGCAAGACACACGTTATTAACAGAGGGCCGCCTGCATGAAGTTCCTTGGGGGATGAACAAAGAAAGTGGGGATTTAGAATAGGAGGCAGATCTGAGCCAATGTGAAGTCCCACTTCTCCTTATGTGAAGTAAGAGAAAGCTTCAAGGAGATGACATCCAGCTGGAGCCTGAAGGAGAACTGCAAGGAGACTAAAGATAATGGGGAGCTGGCCAAGAAGCAGGGGCAGGAAGGCCCCTGGGATTTCTTGGTGGGTGGTGAAGAATCCATTTTTTGCTACGCTATCATATACTGGTGCACAGAAGAAAAGAGAAGAAAAAAGACTGAACACTGGTTGACACACGGACGGTGAGGACACTCTGAAATAACAATAAGGACAATGACTAACAATTAGGAGCACTTCCTAAGTGCCAGGTTGTGCTCTAGGCATTAAGATAGCATCTCAGAGGCAGATACTACCATTATCCTCATGCTACAGGGAAACTAAGGCACAGAGAACGAAGTTAACTTGCCCAAAGCTATTAATGTACCTAAAAAGAGCAGTGAGGCTGGCATTTGAACCCAGGTGGTCTGACTCTGACAGCCAATCCCCTCCCTCCCTTTGCTGGTGGGGGATGTGACCAGGAGAGAGTTCTGAGCATGATCAGGACTTCTGAGCATGATCAGGAGACTGCACTCAGGATGCTGATCTGGTGTGAGTAGTGCTGAAGTTCGATGGAAAGGGAACAGATTGAAGCCAGGAAGATCATGTGGATGGCCACCATCCAGACACGAGGGGACCCAAGACGGAGCCAGGGTAGAAAATGAAGGTAATGTGATAGCTAACGTTTTCTTGTTCCTGTTATGTCCGAGGCACGGGACTAAGCATGTTACCTGCTTTCTCTTACCTGGCAGCTGAACTTCTTTTTTTTTTTTTAAATTTTTTTATTGTTATGCTAATCACCATACATTACATCATTAATTTTAGATGTAGTGTTCCATGATTCATTGTTTGCATTAACACCAGTGCTCCATTCAATACGTGCCCTCTTTAATACCCATCACCAGGCTAACCCATCCTCCCACCCCCCTCCCCTCTAGAACCCTCAGTTTGTTTTTCAGAGTCCATCGTTTCTCATGGTTCATCTCCCCCTCCGATTTCCCCCCCTTCATTCTT
>NW_022589725.1:31562377-31563033 GCF_004348235.1 Phoca vitulina
TATCTTTCAATAGTTACCCTGAATGTAAATGGGCTAAATGCCCCAATCAAAAGACACAGGCTATCAGATTGGATTAAAAAACAAGACCCATCGATATGCTGTCTGCAAGAGACTCATTTTAGACCCAAAGACACCCCCAGATTGAAAGTGAGGGGGTGGAAAACCATTTACCATGCTAATGGACACCAAAAGAAAGCTGGGGTGGCAATCCTTATATCAGACAAATTAGATTTTAAACCAAAGACTGTAATAAGAGATGAGGAAGGACACTATATCCTACTTAAAGGGTCTATCCAACAAGAAGATCTAACAATTGTAAATATCTATGCCCCTAACATGGGAGCAGCCAATTATATAAGGCAATTAATAACAAAAGCAAAGAAACACATCGACAACAATACAATAATAGTGGGGGACTTTAACACCCCCCTCACTGAAATGGACAGATCGTCTAAGCAAAAGATCAACAAGGAAATAAAGACTTTAAATGACACACTGGACCAAATGGACTTCACAGACATATTCAGAACATTCCATCCCAAAGCAACGGAATACACATTCTTCTCTAGTGCCCATGGAACATTCTCCAGAATAGATCACATCCTAGGTCACAAATCAGGTCTCAACCGGTACCAAAAGATTGGGATCATTCCCTG